>NC_064868.1:66301423-66663089 GCF_024139225.1 Suncus etruscus | reverse complement strand
ACAAAAAAAGAAATAAAAATTATATGATAATATCAATAGATGCGGGTATCCATTGATAAGGTCCAACACCCATTCTTGATAAAAGTCTCATGAATTGCGAATGGAAGAAACTTTTCTCAATATAGTTAAGGTCATCTACCACAAGGCAATGGCAAATATTATTCTCAGTGGAGATAAACTAAAAATATTTCCTGGCACCATAAAGAAAGACCTTGGGATTCTATATTGAACATATCTGGACCCTAAAGTTGGTCTTATGAGAATTTGCTTCAACAGTGAAGACACGCTGTATCTCTTAGGCCAAGGCAATTTCCTTTCTAATTTCCCCAATACTTACTGTGCCTATGAAAAAAATCACAAAGAAACAAAATATGCCAACAACAAAAAAACCCTTGCCACATCTGCTTTCATTTGGTTTTTTTTTCTTTTAAATTTATATTTATAGCTTCTAGAAGGTGCTCCAGCTGCTTTCTTTTTTAACATAACCATAGAACATGAATCATCTTGTTCTGACTCATATTTTTATGCCTTCCTAGAAATTGGGGGAGTGGTGGAGTTGATGATGCCAGGGGCAAAGCAGTCTCATTCGTATTGAGTGGAAACAAAAAATGATCAGACCTAAATACTCAACCCAAAATCAACAATAGATTCTGAATCCCTGAAAGTTTCCTCAGAGGCCTAGGGAGCCCTCCCCCAAAAAACTGCATTTTGAAGCTGCTAAGTGAGTACATTCTGGCTGCGAGGGTCGCTGTCCAATAAGCTGTGGTCTCTGGCCTGTGGAGGCTCTGCCCTGCTGTGCCTTTTTTCACTCTGAGGACTTCAGGAGAAACTTCTATGTCTGTCTGCCTGTGCCTGTGCATCTGAATCCCGAAAATTTTTCTCAGAGGCCTAAGGAGCGCACCCCAAAAAACTGCATTTTGAAGCTGCTGAGTGAGTACATTCTGGCTGTGGGGGTTGCTGTCCAATAAGCTGAGGTCTCTGGCATGTGGCGGCTCTGCCCTGCTGTGCCTTTGTTCACTCTGAGGACTGTCAACTAGAGGCAGCAGAAAAGCCGCGACTGCTTCACTTTGCTTCATGGCTGCACACTCCTTATAACCAATGAAACCCACCACAACACGCAGGAAAAACCACACTACAAGCGTGACAATGGGGAAACCTCGCTTGCAAACACCATCCACAGAGAATGAAGATGAAAGCTCAGATGAACTAATAAATTCCAACCACCTGATTAACCTTTCAGATAAGGAGATTAGAATAGAAATGTTGCAAGTCAGTCCCTGAAGAGGTTGACTGATGGAGGGATGGAGGATGAGGCCTTTCTCTTCCAGCTCGAGGCACGCATCTGCCACCCTGTCTAGCTGACGGTTCTGAGGTGAAACAGCTCACAGACAGTCAGGATTGTGTAAATATTAGCTTTATTTGGTGGACAAGACTAAAGTCCAAAGACTCAGCTTCAGTTCCAGCCAAAAAAGCCCCTTGCCTTCCACAGACCCTTGTTTTTATTCCCCAGAATCAACTACCACCCAATGGTGGGATCAGATACCAACCAATGGTGGAAGCAGAATCAGGTACTACCATAGGGTGGGGGCAGAATGCCAGGTCACACCCTAGGGTAGGGCACAATCACCAATCAGGTTAGGTGAGTAACATAGTAATCCCCTAAAATATTTACATACTCAACAAATAATATGGAATATGTTCTTAGAACTCAAAAAAAGCATAGATTGATCTGAAGAGAACACAAAGACAGAAATCAGAAAACTCCAAACTGAAATAACAGATCTGAAAAACACGGTTGCTCAACTGAAAATCTCAATGGATAGCCTCGCCAACAGGGTATCAGCAGCTGAGGAGAGAATTGGAGTACTGGAAGACGTAATGTAGAAAAACTCAACACAACAGAAGAAATTGCAAAAGAACAGTAAGACAAACGAACAGGCAATGGAAAAATTACTCAAGGCATGCGAACAGATGAAAATAGAAGTCTTTGATAAACTCAACAGAAACAACATGAGAATCATTGGAGTCCCAGAAACCCAGGTAGGAGATCTCCAGGAAGAATCAACTGTCAAAGACATCATCAAAGAGATACTCCCAGAGTCAAAGACTAACTGCAATCAAATCCTGCATGCCCGAAGAATACCAGCTAAAAGAGACCCAAAGAAAAACACCCCAAGACATACCCTCGTTACAATGACAAATCCCATAGATAGGGACAGAATACTGAAAGCAGCAAGATCAGAAAGAGAAATTACATTCAAAGGAGCATCCCTAAGACTTACAGCAAACATGTCACAAGAAACTCTCAAGGCCAGAAGACAGTGGTGGGATATTGTGACAAGACTGAATGAAATGAAAAAAAAAACTGAATGAAATGAATGCCTCACTGAGAATACTGCACCCACCCCGACTCACGTTCAGGTTTGAAGGAAGAATAGACAGCTTCATGGATAAACAACAGCTCAGAAACTTCACAGATGATAAAACAGCCTTAAAGGAGAAACTGACAGGTCTACTCTAAGACAAGAGAGACCAACAAACACAGCAAACTTATCTACAAAGATGACATTAAATCCTATGACAATAATCTCCCTCAATGTCAATGGACTGAATATACCAATTAAAAGACACAGAGTGGCAAAAATGGTTTAAAAAGATGAATCCAACCTTCTGCTGCCTACAAGAAACATATCTGAATAGTCAGAACAAACATAGACTCAAAATCAAAGGCTGGAGGAAAATCATCCAAGCAAACAACGCCCTCAAAAAAGCTGGGGTGGCCATATTATTATCTGATGACACAAACTTTAAACTCAGAAAAGTGGTAAGGGACAAAGATGGACACTATGTACTAATCAAGGGATATGAGCAACAGGAAAAAAATCAGACTAATAAACATATATGCACCCAATGAGAGACCAGCAATTATCTAATACAATTACTGAGAAATCTGAAAGAAGAAATCAATAATAACACAATCATTGTGGGAGACTTCAACACGGCCCTATCAAGACTTCATAGGTCAACCAGACTGAAACCCAACAAAAACATACTAACCCTGAAAAGAGTTATGGAAGAAAGAGGACTAGTAGATATATACAGGACACTCCATCCAAAAAACCTGGATACACATTCTTTTCCAATGTACATGGGTCATTCTCCAGAATAGACTACATGCTGACACATAAAACATACGTCCATAAAATCAAGAGTATAGAAATCTTGCAGGCTACCTTTGCTGACCACAAGGCTCTGAAATTAGATGTGAACTACAAAGCCACACAGAAGAAAAACTTTAACAATTGGAAATTAAACACCCTGCTACTAAACAACCAGTGGGTCCGAGATGAAATCAAAACTTTCCTGGAAACAAATGATAATGAAGACACAAACTGCCAGAATCTATGGGACAAAGCAAAACCGGTCCTGAGAGGAAAATTTATAGCTCTACAAGCACACATCAGGAAGGAAGAAGGAGCATACTGAATAACTTAATGACGCAGCTCAAAAAATTAGAAAATGACCAAAAAAAGAAACCAAAAATAGACAGAAGGAAATAACAAAGATGAAAGCAGAACTCAATGAAGTGGAAAACCAAAAAGCAATCTGAAAGATCAAAGAAAGCAGAAGTTGGTTCTTTGAAAAAATAAACAAGATTGATAGACCATTGTCAAAACTCACAAAGAAAGAGAGAGAGAAATCTGATAACCCGTATTAGAAATGAAAAGGGGGAGATCATGACAGAAATTGCAGAGATCCAAAGGGTAATGAGAGACTACATTGAGAAACTTTATGCTACAAAACATGAGAACCTAGAAGAAATGGAAAAATTCTTGGACACTTATAACCTTCCACATTTAAGTAAGGAGGATGTAGCATATCTAAACACACTCATCATTACTGAGGAAATTGAAACTGTAATCAAACAATTGCCGAAAAAGAAAAGCCCAGGTCCAGATGGTTTTCCTAATGAATTTTTTCAAATTTTTCAAGAGGAGCTACTACCAATCCTAGCCAATCTCTTCCATGAAATTTAAAAAACGGGAACACTCCCAAACAGCTTTTGTGAAGCCAACATCACCTTGATACCAAAACCAGAAAGAGACGCTGCCAAAAAAGAAAATTACAAACCAATATCCCAGATGAATGCTGATGCAAAGACAAGGCTGTCCGCTCTCACCACTCCTCTTCAACATAGTACTGGAAGTTCTTGCTATAGCGATCAGGCAAGAAAAAGATATCAAGGGAATCCAGATAGAAAAGGAAGAAGTCATGCTCTCATTGTTTGCAGACAACATTATACTCTACTTAGAAAACCCTAAAGACTCTACCAAAAAGCTTCTAGAAACAATAGACTCATATAGCAAGGTGGCAGGCTACAAAATTAACACACAGAAATCAATGGCCTTTTTATACACCAATAATGATAGGGAAGAGATGGAAGTCAGGAAGGCAATCCCATTCACAATAGTGCCACACAAACTCGAATATCTTGGAGTGAACTTGACCAAAGACGTGAAGGACCTATACAAAGAAAACTATAAAGCCCTGCTCCAAGAAATAAGAGAGGTCACACGAAAATGGAAACACATACTCTGCTCATGGATTGGCAGGATTAACATCATTAAAATGGCAACTCCCCAAAGCATTATGCAAATTTACTGTGACCCCCTTAAAATACATATGACATTCTTCAAAGAAGTGGATCAAACACTTATGAAGTTTATCTGTAACAATAACCACCCTCGAATAGCTAAAGCACTCCTAGGGAAAAGGAAAATGGGAGGCATTACTTTCCCCACCTTTAAACTGTACTACAAAGCAATAGTTATCAAAAGAGCATGGTATTGGAATAAAGACAGACCTTCAGATCAGTGGAATAGGCTTGAGTTCTCAGAGAACGTTCCACAGACATACAAACACCTAATTTTTGACAAAGGAGCAAGAAATCGTAAGTGGAGCAGGGAAAATCTCTTCAACAAGTGGTATTGGCTGAACTGGTTAGCCACTTGCAAAAAAGCGAACATAGACCCCCAGTTAACATCACGTATGATGGTAAAATCCAAATGGATTAAATACCTTGATATCAGACCGGATATTATAAGATATATAGAACAACACGTCGGTAAAACACTCCATGACATTGAGACTAAAGGCATCTTCAAGGGGGAACTGCACTTTCCAAACAAGTGGAAGCAGAGATCAACAGATGGGAATACATTAAACTGAGAAGCTTCTGCACCTCAAAAGAAATAGTGCCCAGGATACAAGAGTCACCCACTGAGTGGGAGAAACTATTCACTTGTCACTAATCATCAGGGAGATGCAAATCAAAACAACGATGAGATACCACCTCACACCGCAGAGATTGGTGCACATCACAAAGAATGAGAACATTCAGTGCTGCTGGGGATGTGGAAAGAAAAGAACTCTTATCCACTGCTGGTGGGAATGCCATCTAGTACAGCCTCTATGGAAAGCAACATGGAGATTCTTCAAAATCTGAGAATTGAGCTCCCATTCGGCCCAGCTATTCCACTACTAGGGATATACCCTAAGAACAAAAGAATACAATACAATAAATACTTCCTCACACCTATATTTATTGCAGTACTATTCACAATAGCCAGGCTCTGAAAACAACCGAGATGCCCTTCCACAGATGAATGGCTAAAGAAATTGTGGTACATATACACAATGGAATATTATGCAGCCGTCAGGAGAGATGAAGTCATGAAATTTTCCTATACATGGATGTACATGGAATCTATCATGCTAAGTGAAATAAGTCAGAGGGAGAGACGCAGAATAGACTCACTCATCTATGGGTTTTAAGAAAAATAAAAGTCATTTTTGTAACAATCCTCAGAGACAATGAGAGGAGGGCTGGAACAGCAGCTCACTTCATGAAACTCACCACAAAGAGTGGTGAGTACAGCTATAGAAATAACTACACAGAGAACTACCATAATCAAGTGAATGAATGAGGAAACTGTAAAGCCTGTCTGGAGTACAGGTGGGGGTGGGGTGGGATGGAGGGAGATTTGGGACATTGGTGGTGGGAATGTTGCACTGGTGAAGGAGGTGTTCTTCACATGACTGAAACCTAATCACAATCATTTATGTAATTAAGATGTTCAAATAAAGAAGAAAAAATAGTGTTGGGGGTGTTTGGATATGCTACATCCTCCTTACTCAAGCGTGGAAGACTATAATATTCCAAGAATTTATCCATTTCTTCCAGGTTCTCATGTTTAGTAGCTGAAAGTTTTTTTAAGTAGTCTCTGATTACCCTTTGAATCTCTGTAATATCTGAAGTGATCTCTCCCTTTTTATTTTTGATACAAGTTATCAAGTTTCTCTCTGTTTCTGTGAGTTTTGCCAATGGTTTATCAATCTTTTTATTTTTAAAAAAAAACCAACTTCTACTTTCGTTGATCTTTCAGATTGTTTTTTGTGTTTCCACTTCATTGTCTTCTGCTCTCAGCTTTGTTATTTCCTTCTGTCTCCCTACTTTTGGTTCCTTTTGTTGATCATTTTCTTATTTTATAAGCTGTGTCATTAAGCTGTTCAGGTGTGCCCCTTCTTCTTTCCTGATGTGTGCTTGCAAGTTATAATTTTTTCTCTCAGTACTTCTTTTGCTGTGTCTCATAGGTTCTGATAGTTTGTGTCTTTATTGTCATTTGTTTCGAGGAAATTTTGATTTCCTCTTTGATTTCAGTCATTAAATTATTTATTCTTTGTCTCTGTAGTTCACATATAATTTCAGAGCCTTGTGGTCAGCGAAGGTATCCTGCAAATTTTCTATCCTCTTGATATTAGGGAGGTATGTTTTATGTGGTGGCATGTGTTCTATCCTGGGGAATGACCCGTATACATTGGAGAAGAATGTATATCCAGGATTCTGGAGATAAAGTGCCCTTTCTATAGCTACTAGGCCTATTTCTTCCATTTCTCTTTTCATGATAGTATATTTTTGTTGAGTTTTAGTCTTATTGATCAATCAAGTGTTGAGAGGGCAGTTTGGAGATCTACCACAATTATTGTATTATTATTGATGTCTTCTTTCAAATTTGTCAGTAATTGTATTAGATAATTTGCTGGTCTCTCATTGAGTGCATATATGTTTAGTAATCTGATTTCTTCCTGTTGCACATATCCTTTGATTAGTATGAATTGTCTATCTTTGTCCCTTACAATTTTTTAGCTAAATTTGGTTTCATCAGATATTAATATGGCTATCCCACCATTTTTAAGACTGTTGTTTGCTTGGATGATTTTCCTTCGGCCTTTGATTTTGAGTCTATGTTCTGACTATTCAGATGTGTTTCTCGAAGGCAGCAGAAGATTGGGTTCATCTTTTTTTTTATCCATTTCACCACTCTGTATCTCTTAATTGGTGTATTTAGTCCATTGACATTGAGGGAGATAATTGTCATAAGATTTAATGTATTCTTTGAATATGAGTTTGGTGTGTTTGTTGGTCTCTCTTGTCTTAAAGTAGACCTTTCAGTTTTTCCTTTAAGGCTGGCTTTGTATATGTGAAGTTTTTGAGTCGTTTATCTGTGAAGCTATGTATCCTTCCTTCAAACATAAATGTTAGTCAAGCTGGGTGCAATATTCTAGGTGAAGCCTCCATTTCATTCAGTCTTGTAACAATATCTCACCACTGTCTTCTAGCCTACAGAGTTTCTTGTGACATGTCTGCTGTTAATATTATGGATGCTCCTTTAAATGTAATTTCCTTTTTTGATCTTATTGCTTTCAGTATTCTATCTCTATCTGTAGAATTAGTCATTGTGACTAGGATATGTCTTGGGGTTTTTTTTGGGGGGGTCTCTTTTAGCTGGGACTCTTCAGACCTCCAGGATTTGATTGCATGCAGTCCTTAGCTCTGGAAATTTTTCTGCGATGATGTCTTTGACTGTTA
Organism: Suncus etruscus; assembly: GCF_024139225.1. Taxonomy (NCBI): domain Eukaryota; kingdom Metazoa; phylum Chordata; class Mammalia; order Eulipotyphla; family Soricidae; genus Suncus; species Suncus etruscus. The sequence continues at coordinate 66,655,159 of NC_064868.1, read as the reverse complement.
ATCCTTCCTGTGAATCCCCTTCCTAAGCCTCTGGGACTCCAGTGGTTCTTATGTTGTTTCTGTTGAGTTTATCAAAGACTTCTATTTTTATCTGTTCACATTCTTTGAGTAGTTTTTCCATTGTATGATCACTTGCTTTAAGATTCTTTTCCAGTATCTCCTGCTGTATGGAGTTGTTCTGCATTTGATCTTCCAGTTCACTAATTCTGTCCTTGGCTCTTGTTACCATGCTGGAGTGGCTGTCCACTGAGTTTTTCAGTTGAGCTACTGTGTTTTTCAGATCTGTTATTTCAGTTTGGACATTTCTGACTTCTGTCTTTGTGCTCTATTCAGCTAAAGCTATATTTTCTTTGATTTCCATGAGGGTCCTCCATATTTCTATTCTAAACTTCTTATCTGTGAGGTTAATCAGATTATTTGTATTTTTGTGTCATCAAATCTATCATCTTGATTCTCTGTGCATGGTGTAAGCTGCGAGGTTTCTCCAATGTCACACTTGTATTGTGATTTTTTTCTGAATGGTTCCGTGGGGTTCATTCGTTAGAAAGAGCTCACGGCCGCGAAGTGAATCAGAGCTGATTGGCCGTACTCTTCTGGAAACTACAGGAGAGCGATTTTGCTGGATCCTTTTGCTGATCCACTCAGGAGAGGTTCAGGACGTCGAACAGTAGAAAAACACGCACACTTGAAGCTCACAGTCTCTCGCAGGTGGTAACCACTCCAGCAGGGGCAGATTTCTTCAGCCTGATGGCACAGACAGAAAACGTACCTTTCTGCCCAGTGAATGATCTTCTTGATGAGGCATTGGATCCTATTTGCCAGGAATTTGTTTAGAATCTTTGCATCTGTGTTCATCAGGAATATTGGTCTGTAATTTTCATTTGTGGCAGCATTTCTGTCTGGTTTAATTATCAAGGCTATTTTGGCTTTATAAAAGCTATTTGAATGTGTTCCTGTTTTTTAAATTACTTGAAAGAGAATGGCCAGGATTGGTAGTAGTTCCTCTTGAAAAGTTTGAAAGAATTCATTCTTGAATCCATCTGGATCAGGGCTTTTGTTTTGGGGCAGAAATTTTATTACTGTTTTAATTTCCCCAATAGTGATGGGGGTGTTTAGATATGCTACATTCTCCTTACTCAACCGTGAAATGTTATGAGTCCAAGAATTTATCCGTTTCTTCCAGGTTCTCATTTTTAGTGGCATAGAGTTTCTCAAAATAGTCTCTGAATACCCTTTGAATCTCTGCAATATCCATAGTGATCTCCTCCTTTTCATTTCTAATACGGGTTATCAAGTTTCTCTCTTTCTGATTTTTTCCAATGGTCTATCAATATTGTTTATATTTTCAAAGAACCAACTTCTGTTTTCACTGATATTTCAGATTGTTTTTTGGGTTTACACTTCATTGATTTCTAAGCTGAGCTTTGTTATTTCCTTCTGTCTCCCTATTTTTGGCTTTCATTAATTTTTTAATATTTTTATTTAAACATCTTGATTGCAAACATTATTATAGTTGGGTTTCAGTCCTTTCATTGATCACTTTCTAATTCTATAAGCTGCGTCATTAAGCTTTTCAAGTATGCCTCTTCTTCATTCCTGATATGTGCCTTCAAAGCTATAAACTTTTCTCTCGGTATTTCCTTTGCTGTTTCTCATAGGTTCTGATAGTTTGTGTCTTTACTATCATTTGTTTCCAGAAAAGTTTTGATTTTCTCTTTGATTTCATCTCTGACCCACTGGTTGTTCAGTCGTAGGCTGTTTAATTTCCTGGAGTTAAAGTTTTTCTTCTGTGTCCCTTTGTAAAATAGCTTGCAAAATTTCTACTCTTGACTTTATGGTGGTATGTTTTATGTGCCAGCATGTAGTCTATTCTGGAGAATGACCCTTGTACATTGGAGAAGAATGTGTATCCAGGTTTCTGGGGGTGGAGTGTCATATATATATATATATATATATATATATATATATATATATATATATATATATATATATATATATATATATATATACACACACACTAGTCCTCTTTCTTCCATTTCTCTTTTCAAGTCTAGTATATTTTTGTTGGGTTTCAATCTGGTTGACCTATCAAGTGTTGAAAGGGCCATGTTGAGGTCTCCCACAATTATTGTGTTATTATTGATATCCTTTTTCAGCTTTTTCAACAATTGTATTAAATACGTTGATGGTTACTCAATGGGTTCAAATATGTTTAGGAGAGTTATTTCTTCCTGCTCTGCCTATCACTTGATTAGTAGAAATAGTCCATCTTTGTCCGTTACAACTTTTCCGAGTATAAAGTTTGTGGCATCTGATATTAGTATTACCACTCCAGCTTTTTTAACGGTATTGTGCACTTGGATAATTTTCCTCCAGCCATTGATTTTGAGTCTGTTTGTTCTGACTATTCAGGTGTGTTTTTTGTAGGCAGAAGAAGGTTAGATTCAGTTTTTTGATACATTTAGCCACTCTCAGTTTCTTAGCTGGTGTATTTAGTCCATTGACATGGAGAGCAAGAATAGTCATGGGATTTAGTGCCATCCTTGTGTATAAGTTTGATGTGTCTTAAAGTAGACCTTCCAATATTTCTTTAAAGGCTGGTTTTGAGTCTGTATAGTTTCTGAGCTGTTGTTTATCTGTGAAGTCACATATACTTCCTTCAAACCTGAAAGTGAGTTTTGCTGGGTGCAGTATTCTAGACAAAGCATTTATATCATTGAGTTTTGTCACTATGTCCCACCACTGCCTTCTGGCCTTGAGAGTTTCTTTTATAAGGTCTGCTGTAAATTTCAAGGATGTTCCCTTTTTGATCTTTCAGCTTTCAGTATTCTTTCTCTATCTGTGGGATTCATCAATGTGACTAGGATGTGTTTTGGGGTGTTTTTCTCTGGGATCTCTTTTAGTTGGTACTCTTCAGGCATGCAGGATTTGGTCATATGTATTCTTTAGCTCTGGTAGTTTCTTTGTAGTGATATTCTTGATTGTTGATTCTTCCTGGAGATTTTCTTCCTGGATCTCTGGGACTCCAATAATTCTTAAGTTATTTCTGTTGAGCTTATAAAAGTATTCTATTTTCAAATGATCACATTCTTTTAGTAATTTTTCCATTTTCTGATCATTTTCTTTAAGGCTTTACTGCAATCTTTCTGCTGTATGGAATTTTTATGCATCTCATCTTCCAGCTCACTAATTCTATCCTCAGTTGCTCTTACCTTGTTGGAGAGGTTTTCCATTGAGTTTTTCAATTTGTCTACTGATTTTTTTCAGACCTGTTATTGACCTATTATTAATTTTGGAGTTTTCTGATTTCTATCTTTATATTCTCTTGATTCTTATTAATGTTTTTCTTCAACTCGATCTACACTTTATTTGTGTTCTGTGAACATCCTCTATATTTCTTCTCTAAATTCCATATCTGAGAGACTATCTAGGTAGTTGGCCATTTTCAGGTCATCAGAGTTGTCACCTTCATTCTCTATGCCTGGTGTTGGTCTCTGTTTTTCCATATTGTCACGCTTGTATTGTGGGTTTTTCTACATGCTGCGGTGATATTCATTGGCTCCACCTTTTGTGTGCTGGTTGACTCACCTCCAAGGAAGGGGAGCCCTCAGGAAAGGAAGCCACACAAGATCAAGTCTTAGGCCAGAACAGGCAGAGGAAATTCCAAAGAGCTCTGCTGTGCTTCAGAGCCACAGCATAATTCAGCTGGGTCCACCGTTCATGGGCAAGTTGACTCAACTCCAACAAGGGGAACCCTCAGAGAAGAAAGCCACACAGGATCAAGTCTTAGGCCAGAACAGGCAGAGGAAAGTCCAAAGAGGTTTTCTGTGCTTCGGAGCCACAGCATAATTCAGTTGGCTCCACCCTTCGTGAGTGGGTCGATTCACATCCAAGGAATGAGAGCCCTCAGGGAAGGAAGCCACACTGGATCAAGTCTTAGGCTGGAGCAGGCAGAGGAAAGTCCAAAGAGGTGTGCTGTGCTTCAGAGCCACAGCAGAATTCAGCTGGCTCCACCCTTCATGGGTGGGTCGACTCACCTCTGAGGAAGGGAAGCCCTCAGGGAAGGAAGCCACACAGGATCAAGTCTTAGGCTGGAGCAGGCAGAAGAAAGTCCAAAGAGGTCTGCTGTGCTTCAGAGCCACAGCAGAATTCAACTCAATTATTTCTGGAGAGTTAGCATGGAGGTAAGGCCTTTGCCTTGGTTGCAGAAGGTTGACGGTTCAAATCCCAGAATCCCATGTGGCCCCCCGAGCCTGCCAGGAGCAAATTCTGAGCGTGGAGCCAGGAGTGACCCCTGATCACTCCTGGATATGACCCCCCCCCAAAAAAAAAGAAAAGAAAAGAAAGAGTGGCTTCTCATTGCTTCTTCTTTGTGGTATCTCTGAGAGCCAAGCCTAAAAAGAAAAAAAGAGCTCAGACATAGCCTATAAGGGTCAGGCTTCCATCATCAACCTAAGAATAGACCACTAATTCTGTCTTTATGTGGGCATGAGTTTGTAGCGTGGCCTCTTCTCTAAATGCCAAACCCAAAATGTAAATAAGCAATATCTAATGTGTATATAGAACCATTTTTTGTGGTTTTGGGGTCACACCCAGCAGTGCTCAGGGGTTACTCCTGGCTCTATGGTCAGAATTCTCTCCTGGCAGGCTCAGCGGGTGCCGGGATTTGAACCATCGACCTTCTGCATGAAAGGCAAACGCCTTACCTCCATGCTATCTCTCCGGTCCCTACACTCAGTTATTAACCCAAGAGGTACCAAGACCAACCTCCTTACCCAATAGACCAACACCCAGCACCCAAACCAAAAGAACACCCTCTCAGTTCCACATCTCGTGCCATTCCAAGAAACTACAACCATCATTGCTGCTGACTCTTGCTTTGCAGCCCTTCTTCTCACCTTCCCAATTGTGGACTGTTGCATGCTACCGATTCAGAACCAGAAGGACCTCAAGTCCAAGGATGCTATCTGCACCCTTATGGCTGAAATCATTTCTCAAACTCAACAAGAAATGATGTGTAATTATAATATGCCCTAGAATTCACCCCCCCACAAGAATATCTCAAAAGACTTATTGGGGAAGCCTGTATTTCCTTTATATGTTTAATACCTTCATAATAGTACCTACTATTCTGTTTATTTCCAAACGTAAATTAGCCTCTTTTTTGTTTTGTTTGTTTTGTTTTTTGTTTTTTGGGGGGGTTTTAGTTTTGTTGTTTGTTTCTTTTGTGTCACACCCAGTGGTGCTCAGGGGTTACTTCTGGCTCTGCACTTAGAGGTCACCCCTGGAAAGCTCAGGGGACCATGTGGGATGCTGAGAATCAAACCACCTTTCATCCTGGATTGGCTGCTTGCAGGGCAAATGCTCTGCTGCTGTGATATATCTCCAACCCCATAAGTTAGCCTCTTAAACAGCTTTATTTTAATTACTTTTTAAATTTTATTTGTATGTATTTCTTCTATTACATAAAATATATAGACTTTTGCCCTCTTTAACTTCACCTGTTTTGGTACTGCTTGGTATGAAAGCATACTAGAAAAAGTATTGCCTGGGATAAAAGCTTAGGTCAAAACCAGGGCACAGAGAATGTGTAGCCTATTATGCCTACCCCCCAAATGTACCAGCAATATAATTTGGCACCATCCCCTCTGGCATAAGCACTCAAAATAAAGGTAAATAGTATGCACAGAAACAAGATCTTATCTACTAGGGATAAAAAATTTTACATTTTAAAATACAGAAATGCCTCCCTCCCTGAGCATGTGTCAAATGGTCCCAACTTAGACTTCATGTTATCTGGGGTTCCCTGTTGCAGAACCAACACAGGCTCACCAGCAACATCAGAAGCCAAACTCCTTCCTGGAAGACACTTAATACCGCTCTGGCACCAACCTACACCAGTTCGGATATGACATCCTGACTTGAGGAAATGGCAACAACTTGATCTAAGAGAAGGTTGACACATCTCATCACCTAATGTTACTATGAAACCAGAAGGCATGCCATCCTTTGCTCTATGCAAAAAACAAAATTGCCCACTACAGAAGACTGACTTAGACAAACAAGGACTGAGCAGAACCTATAGTAGGACCAATGAGAAAGGCCCTAGCTTAGGCTTCAATCTAGGATTCATACAAAAACCAAAATCTCTAATTCCAGAGGTCTGACTTTGATAACTGTGACTGAGTAGAACTTCTGGAACTACACGGAAAGACTATCTGAGGCTTTGTACAAGGATATGAGCAAAAGCCAAGACCACTAATTACAGAAGACTGATTACAACAACAATGATAGAACAGAACTTCTAGATCCATAAAGAAAATCCTAGCCTTTGTCCTATGATCTACTCAAATACCAAGATCTCTAGCTACAAAAGCCTGATGTTAACATCCACAACTGAGCAGAAGATTTCCTGGCACCATAAAAAGAATTTGAGATGAGAAAATGATCGTGTATGGAGCCTCTAGTAGTTCCAATGGCAGTATGCTTCAAGGGCAGAGAAACCGTATATCTCTTAGGCCAAGGGCATTTCCTTTCCAATTTCCCCAATACTTACTGTGCGTATGCGAAAGAAGTAGAAGAAGACGAAGAAGATGAAGAGGATGAAGAAGAAGAAGAAGAAGAGAAGGAGGAGGAGAAGAAGAAGAAGAGGAGGAGGAGAAGAAGAGGAGGAGGAGGAGGAGGAGGAGGAGGAGAAGAAGAAGAAGAAGAAGAAGAAGAAGAAGAAGAAGAAGAAGAAGAAGAAGAAGAAGAAGAAGAAGAAGAAGAAGAAGAAGAAGAAGAAAGGAGGAGGAGGAGAAAGGCCTGGAGTCCAGGGGAAAAAAGAGGGGGGCAGCTGGGGGCCTCCCTGCAATCCCCAGGCCAGGGAGAAGGCCTCTGGCATGGGGCCTCCCCAAACCCCATACCAGGCAAGAGCTGGCCTCCATAATCAAAGAGGAAACCGGAAACCAGATATCTGCTCGCCCTCCTCCCCATGCACCTCCCCACTGGAGTACGGAGGGAGGGGGAAAGCCTGAGGATCCTTAAGAGTCCAGCTGAACCCACTTCTGGCCATCTGAGCTGGCACCCAAAGAAGGCCCGGAGTCCTGGGGAGAAAGCCTGCCAAGCCTCCTAGCACTCCTCAGGTAAGAGAAAAGGCCTCTGGCATGGGGCCTCCCCAAACCCCATACCTGGCAAGAGCTGGCCTCCAGAATCAAAGAGGAATCCGGAAGCCAAATATCTGCCCGCCCTCCTCCCCATGTACCTCCCACTGGAGTACGGAGGGAAGGGGGAAGCCAGAGGACCCTTATGAGTCCACCTGAACCCACTTCTGGCCATCTGGGTAGGTACCCAGGGAAGGCCTGTAGTCCAGGGAAAAAAGAGGGGGACAGCTAGGGGCCTGCCAAGCCTCCCAGAACTCCCCAGGCTAGAGAGAAGGCCTCTGGCATGGGGTCTCCCCAAACCCCATACCTGGCAAGAGCTGGCCTCCAGAATCAAAGAGGAAACTGGAAGCCAGATATCTGCCTGCCCTCCTCCCCATGCACCTCCCTCCTGAAGTATGAAGAGAGGGGGGAAGCCTGAGAACCCTTAATAGTCCAGTTGAACCCACTTCTGGCCATCTGAGCTGGCACCCAGGGAAGGCCTGGAGTCCAGGGGAGAAAAAGGGGATTGCTGGGGGCCTGCCAAGCCTCCTAGCACTCCCCAGGCTAGAGAAAAGGCCTCAGGCGTGGGGCCTCCCCAAACCCCATACCTGGCAAAAGCTGGCCTCCAGAATCAAAGAGGAATCCGGAAGTCAAATATCTGCTCGCCCTCCTCCCCATGCACCTCCCCACTGGAGTACGGAGGGAGGGGGAAGCCTGAGGACCCCTAAGAGTCCACCTGAACCCACTCTGGCCTCTGAGCTGGAACCCAGGGAAGGCCTGGAGTCCAGGGGAGAAAGAGGGGGACAGCTGGGGGCCTGCCAAGCCTCCCAGTACTTCCCAGGCTAGAGAAAAGGCCTCCGGCATGGGGTCTCCCCAAACCCCATACCTGGCAAGAGCTTCATAAGCTGAGTTTTTCAGACCTGTTATTTCAGTGTGAAAATTTCTAATTTCAGTCTCAAATTCTCTTGATGCTTATTTGTGTTCCAGTCAAGTCTATTGATGCTTTTTTTGAGCTCCTTGAACATCTTCCATAATTTTACTCAAAACTTCTTGAGAGGATACCTAGTTATTTGTTACTTTTTGGGTTATCAGAGCAGCCATCTTGATTCTTTAAACATGGGGTTGTACTGCAAAATTTCTCCATTGTTAAGGTTTTAGATTACTTCATAGAATGTGGAAAAATGGAGTCCAAGGGGTTAAAAGATAAGCATGGCTGCAGAGCAAAGCGGAGCACTTTTCGGGTGTGGGTCCTGGAGAGATTATGCTCCTTGGTGTCTCTGAGCTGACTCACAGAAAGAAGGCAGAGAGTGGGACAGCCATTCTTTTTAAGTCTCTGGTGCCCAATCACACGGCAGGAATCAGCACCACATTATTTGGGTGGGGACATCTTACCGGGTGTGGGTCCTGGAGAGATTGTGCTCCTTGGTGTCTCTGGGCTGGCTCGTGGAAAGAAGCCCCTTTATAACTTTCTAAGTCTAAAGTTTCTGTCTTCTGTTATTAATATGGCCACTCCACATTTTTAATGGAGTTGTTTGCTTGGATAATTTTCTTCAACCTTTGATTTTGAGTCTTCGTTTGTTATGACTGTTCAGATGTGTTTCTTGTAGGCAGCAGAATGTTGGATTCAGCATTTTGATCCATTTTGCTATTCTATGTCTCTTAACTGGAACGTTCAGTTCATTGACATTGAGAGAGATTATTGTCATGGGATTTAGTGTCATCTATGTGTAGAAGTTGGTGTGTCTGTTGGTCTGTCTTATCTTAAAGTAGACCTGTCAGTTTTTTCGTTTAAGTCTTGTTTTGAGTCTAAAGTTTCTGAGCTGTTGTTTATCCGTGAATCTATGTATACTTCCTTCACACCTGAAAATGAATCTGTCTGAGTTCAGTATTCCTGGTGAAGCAATCATCCTGTTGAGTTTAATCACTATATACCACCACTTCCTTCTGGACTTAAGAGTTTCTTGTGACAGTTTTGCTATAAATCTTTAAATGTAATTTCCCTTTTAGATCGTGCTGACTTTATATATCATATACCTGATACTCTTTGGTATTCAGGAATTTGTTACATGTACTACATATCTCTAGGTGTTTCTCTGCAAAGATGTCCTTGACGGATGATTATTCCTGGGAATTTATTTCCTGGGTCTCTGGGACACCAATGATTCTTATGTTGTTTTTGTTGAGTTCATCAAAGATTTCTATTTTTATTGGCTCACATTCTTTGAGTTTTTTCCATTGTTTTCCATTATTTGTTTTAAGGGTCTTTTCCAATCTCCTCTGTGGTATGGAGTTGTTATGCATCTCATCTTTCAACTCACTGATTCTTTTTTTTGTATATTTATTTAAACACCTTGATTACAAACATGATTGTGGTAGGATTTCAGTCATGTAAAAGGCACCCCCTTCACCAGTGCAACATTCCCATCCCCAATGTCCCAAATCACACTCCTCCTCACCCCACCCCCACCTGTACTCTAGACAGGCTTTCTATTTCCCTCATTCATTCTCATTGTTATGATAGTTCTCAATGTAGTTATTTCTCTATCTACTCTCATCACAATTTGTGGTGCAGTTCTCTGATTCTATCCTTAGCTGTTGTTACTCTGTTGGAGAAACTTTTCATCGAGATATTCATTTCGCCTACCAAGTTTATCAGTCCTGTTATTTTAGTTTGAAGTTTTCTTATTTCTATCTTCATTTATTCTTAATTCTTAGTTGTGTTCCATTCATCTCAATCTATGCTTTCTTTGAGTTCTTATTAACATCCTCAATATGTCTTCTCTAAACTTCCTATCTAAGAGACTAATTAGGTTTGGTACTCTTTGTGTTATCAGTTCTGCCATCTTCATTCTCTATGCATATTATTGCCCTATGTTGTTTTCCAATTGTCATATGTGTAGTCTGTTTTTTTCTATGCACTATGGTGGGTTCATTGGCTAGAAGATTTGCATGGCCAGAATGCAAAGCTCAGCAGCTGCTACTTTGGCTCTAGCCTTAATTTACGAGACATTTATGATGATGTGTCCTGGGGAGATATTTTTCACTGGATCCTTTCATGACTGCCTCATGGGCAAAAGCAGGAAACAGAAAACCAAGACAGCACAAAGCAGCAGTGGCCATTTAAAATGTCTTCTTTGGGGCCGGAGAGACAGCATAGAGGTAAGGTGTTTGCCTTGCATGCAAAAGGACAGTGATTCAAATTTCAGCATCCAATGTGGTCCTTCCAAACCTGCTGAAGATGATTTCTGAGCATAGAGCCAAGAATAAGCCCTGAGCACTGCCGGCTGTGACCCAAAAACCAAAAAAAATGTCTCCTTTGCACCAAAGCACATGTTAGAAATCTTGTTCTGCCCTTCCTGGGTGGAGACAGCCTACCTTCAGCATGTGGTCTCAATAGATATTTTTGTTTGGGGCTTTTCACAGCTGTCTTGTGGAGGAAAGCAAGAAACAGGAAACCAACCAGGCACAAAAGAGTAGCAGCCATTTAAAATGTCCCACAGATAGAATATTGACTGCTTAAATATTAAATATTGTTCTATCTGACTGGTGATTCTAATTACTGAAAGCTTTTTCTGGTATTAATTTCCTTATAGAAATGGCTATAAAACCTAAAACTCAAGTTTGCATTAATCTGAACATCAGTGTTTTTTTTTCATGGCTTTTCTACAAAGTTCCACCGTTTCCATATACTTTCAACTCTTACATCCTATGATTTAAAATTATATAACAATAAAACTAAAAATATAACAGTTTACAGAAATTATTCTAGAAAAGGAAAAAATATCTATTAAGACACAATTTTACCCCATGTGCCAGCGGCCTTTTGGTCCGGCCTAGGGTCAGGGGGGGGCCCGGACCTGGGTCACCCGACCCCCCTCTCCCCCACTGGCCTAGGGTTGGGCTTTGGGGGTGGAATTTGATCTGGTGGGTGGCAGATAGCTGCTCAGCTATACTCAGGCTGTCACTGGAAATTTCATACCAGTTTACGTTTTGCAAACCGCGCGGGGGCTAGCGCCCCCGCGCGAACATTTGCTCCTCCCACCATCAGTACCCTAGATTTACCCTTCTTAACTTTAGTAACAGATAGTTTTAATCTTTGACCTAAGACATACAGTAGTTCTAACAAATCCCAGAACTATTTAGAATGACATTAATTGAACACATATTGAACACATATATCTTTTGAATATTTTATGGGTATTTTCTTTAACTGATGTAACTTTCTATATATTTTTCTACCATGATGTTTCTATCCACTTTTCATCTTGTCTTTTCTTTGTAAGCTGTATAGTAAGGATTGTTGTTGGAACTGTCCCTCAGTTTGATGCCTATGATTGAACTATGTCATGGAAATTGCTGGTCTTGTTCCTATTGCCTCCAGATGCACCAATAACGCTTCATGGCATTGATCCTTGTTTGCATAGACACATTAAAATGGGAAAACACCATACATATAGATAAGTTCTTATCTAATAAATCTCAGTACAATGTACCTTACACCCTGAACATTGATATAATGACCTGGCACAGGCCTCAGAAGAATGGGCATCCTCCATTCACGCCGGAACCAGGCAAGCTATCTCCGAAACAGCCAAGGTCTTTTATAGCAACAGCTGGAAGCAGTCCTCTACCAGGAAAGACACTACCAAGGGTCTGACATCGACCCCCTAAAAAGAGACTTCCGTTTACACTGAGAAGACTTGACAACATCAATGACCTGCTCTACAGGACATGGTTCTCTCTAGTGCCACTTAAGTGTGAGGTGAAACGAGAGCATGCTCTGCACCATCCTGACTGCAATATGGGATATGCAGACTCCAGGATCTTTAATACAGAAGCATGATACCAACAACAGAGACTATGTGAGGAATGGAGGTGTATTGCCACTACAGACGATGACTTGAATTGGACAAACTAGTTTGCCTGGAGCCTAGAGTCAGTCCTGTGCCAGGAAACTTCAGGGGTAGGGTCTCCTTGTATTTAGACCATAATTTGTCTTTCCATGTCCCTTATGTTTTGGTGGGCCTATGCAAACAAATGCCACTTTAATACCGTTTTTTACTAAGTTCCCTTGACGCTAATCCTTAAGAAAAATAACCCACTAAAACTTTTGAGGTTAACTTAAACTAGTAAGCATGTGCATGTAACTAGAGAAATGTACTTTGCCCTCAATGTTTAAGGAGTTACATAAGTCTAATGTCTTTAGATTATATTGTCTGCTGCTAAGAAATAGTATGTACTACAACTGGGGATTTGAGGGACAAAGTAATAGTATTGTACATGGGTTTAGTTTTGTTTTTCTTAATGTTCTTTGGCTGAAAGTTCAAGGCTGGGATATCATCGATGGGAATACCGTGAATTTTGTTTATGGGTGATTGGGCTTCCACTGTAACTTTACCCTGTCCTCTTTCTTTGCATCTTTGTTGTCATAATTAAAATAAAAATAATAATAAAAAAGACACAATTTTATGAAATCACATAAATACCTTGATAACAGAAAGAAGGCACTCTTAATTTAGAAATAAGTAAGCACATGTGTTTCAATATATTGGAACATTCTTCTATATAATATGATCAAAATAGCATTTTTGCTATATGCATATAATACTAAACATTCTGTTTTACCCAAATGTAAATCCTTTAACTAAATAAGATTCACTGTGGCAAATTTGTTGAATTGCTTAATTTATGGATTTTTCAAATGGTTTTTCTCAAATGACTCTGAACATGTTTATTTGCAGAGCTTGTTTTATTAACATTTTGAAAAGATTATTTTACATTGCCATGAATACAACATATTTTAATAATGAACTTTAGATATTTTAATTAATCATATAATTAAATATATACGTTTGAAATATTTTATTGAAAATCAATATCTGAATATATAACATTCATTAAATCACCATATATTTTCCTAATTTTCTTTTTATATTAATTTTATTGCTATGTTTTTCTTTTTCTTTTATCTTTTGTAGATTTTTTTAATTTTTTTCTCTTTATTTGAATATCTTGATTACATAAATGATTGTGATAAGGTTTCAGTCATATAAAGAACACCCCTCTTCACCAGTGCAACATTCCCGCCACCAAAGTCCCAAATCTCCCTCCATCCCACCCCACCCCCACCTGTACTCCAGACAGGCTTTCCAGTTCCCTCATTCATTCACTTGATTATGGTAGTTCTCAGTGTAGTTATTTCTATAACTGTGCTCACCACTCTTTGTGGTGAGCTTCATGGAGTGAGCTGGTGTTCCAGCCCTCCTCTCATTGTCTCTGAGGATTGTTACAAAAATGACTTTTATTTTTCTTAAAACCCATAGATGAGTGAGACTATTCTGCGTCTCTCTCTCTCCTTCTAACTTATTTCACTGTGCATGATAGATTCCATGTACATACATGTATAGGAAAATTTCATGAATTCATCTCTCCTGACGGCTGCATAATATTCCATTGTGTATATGTACCACAGTTTCTTTAGCCATTTGTCTGTTGAAGTGCATCTTAATTGTTTTCAGAGCCTGACTATTGTGAATAGTGCTGCAATAAATATAGGTGTGAGGAAGGGGTTTTTGTATTGTATTCTTGTGTTCCTAGGGTATACCCCTAGGAGTGGAATAGCTGGGTCGAATGGGAGCGCAATTTCCAGATTTTGAAGGAACCTCCATATTGCTTTCCATAGAGGCTGTACTAGACGGCATTCCCACCAGCAGTGGATAAGAGTTCCTTTCTCTCCACATCCCCGCCAGCACTGATTGTTCTCATTCTTTGTGATTTGAGCCAATCTCTGTGGTGTGAGGTGGTATCTCATCGTTGTTTTGATTTACATCTCTCTGATGATTAGTGACGAGGAGCATTTTTTCATGTGTCTTTTGGCCATTTGTATTTCTTTTTTTATCAAAGTGTCTATTCATTTCTTCTCCCCATTTATTGATGGGATTAGATGTTTTTTTTTTTTTTTGTAAAGTTCTGTCAGTGCCCTGTATATTTTGGAGATTAGCCCCTTATCTGAAGGATGTTCGGTGAATAGTTTCTCCCACTCAGTGGGTGACTCTTGTATCCTGGGCACTATTTCTTTTGAGGTGCAGAAGCTTCTCAGTTTAATGTATTCCCATCTGTTAATCTCTGCTTCCACTTCTTTGGAAAGTGCAGTTTCCTCCTTGAAGATATCTTTAGTCTCAATGTCATGGAGTGTTTTACCGACGTGTTGTTTTATATACCTTATGGAATCTGGTCTGATATCAATGTCTTTAATCCATTTGAATTTTACCTTCGTACATGATGTTAACTGGGGGTCTATGTTCGCTTTTTTGCAAGTTGCTAACCAGTTCTGCCAGCACCACTTGTTGAAGAGATTTTCCCTGCTCCACTTAGGATTTCTTGGTCCTTTGTCAAAAATTAGGTAATTGTATGTCTGGGGGACAATGTCTGAGAACTCAAGCCTATTCCACTGATCTGAGGGTCTGTCTTTATTCCAATACCATGCTGTTTTAATAACTATTGCTTTGTAGTACAGTTTCAAGTTGGGGAAAGTAATGCCTCCCATTTTCCTTTTCCCTAGGAGTGCTTTAGCTATTCGAGGATGTTTATTGTTCCAGATGAACTTGATAAGTGTTTGATCCACTTCTTTGAAGAATGTCATGGGTATTTTTAAGGGGATCACATTAAATCTGTATAATGCTTTGGGGAGTATTGCCATTTTAATGATGTTAATCCTGCCAAGCCATGAGCAGGGTAAGTGTTTCCATTTCTGTGTGCCCTCTCTATTTCTTGGTGCAGGGCTTTATAGTTTTCTTTGTATAGGTCCTTCACGTCTTTGGTCAAGTTCACTCCAAGATATTTGAGTTTCTGTGGCACTATTGTGAATGGGATTGCCTTTCTGACTTCCATCTCTTCCCTATTATTATTGGTGTATAAAAAGGCCATTGATTTCTGTAGGTTGATTTTGTAGCCTGCCACCTTGCTATATGAATCTATTGTTTCTAGAAGCTTTTTGGTAGAGTCTTTAGGGTTTTCTAAGTAGAGTATCATGTCATCTGCAAACAATGAGAGCTTGACTTCTTCCTTTTCTATCTGAATTCCCTTGATCTTTTTCTTGCCTGATCGCTATAGAAGAACTTCCAGTACTATGTTGAAGAGGAGTGGTGAGAGAGGACAGCCTTGTCTTATACCAGAATTTAGAGGAAAGGCTTTTAGTTTTTCTCCATTGAGGATAATATTTGCCATTGGCTTATGGTAGATGGCTTCAACTAGATTGAGAAAGGTTCCTTTCATTCCCATCTTGCTGAGAGTTTTGATCAAGAATGGGTGTTGGACCTTATCAAATGCTTTCTCTGCATCTATTGATATGATCATGTGATTTTTATTTTTCTTGTTGTTGATGTTGTGTATGATGTTAATAGATTTACGGATGTTAAACCATCCTTGCATTCCTGGGATGAAACCTACTTGGTCGTAGTGTATGATCTTCTTGATGATGCATTGGATCCTATTTGCCAGGATTTTGTTGAAGATCTTTGCATCAGCATTCATCAGGGATATTGGTCTGCAATTTTATTTTTTGGCAGCGTCTCTGTCTGGTTTTGGTATCAAGGTGATGTTGGCTTCACAAAAGCTGTTTGGGAGTGTTCCCTTTTTTTCAATTTCATGGAAGAGTCTGGCTAGGATTGGTAGTAGCTCCTCTTGAAATATTTGAAAAACTTCATTAGGAGAACCATCTGGGCCTTGGCTTTTCTTTTCTGGTAGATGTTTGATTACAGTTTAGATATGCTACATCCTCCTTACTTAAATGTGGAAGGTTATAAGTGTCCAAGAATTTTTCCATTTCTTCTAGGTTCTCATGTTTTGTAGCATAAAGTTTCTCAAAGTAGCCTCTGATTATCCTTTGGATCTCTGCAATTTCTGTTGTGATCTCCCTCTTTTCATTTCTAATACGGGTTATCAGATTTCTCTCTCTTTCTTTGTGAGTTTTGCCAATGGTCTATCAATCTTGTTTATTTTTTTCAAAGAACCAGCTTCTGCTTTCGTTGATCTTTCAAATTCCTTTTTGGTTTTCCACTACATTGAGTTCCGCTTTCAGCTTTATTATTTCCTTCTGTCTCCCTATTTTTGGTTCCTTTTGTTGGTCATTTTCTAATTGTTTAAGCTGCGCCATTAAGTTATTCAGGTATGCTCCTTCTTCCTTCCTGATGTGTGCTTGTAGAGCTATAAATTTTCCTCTCAGGACCGATTTTGCTATGTCCTATAGATTCTGGCAGTTTGTGTCTTCATTATCATTTGTTTCCAGGAAAGTTTTGATTTCCTTTTTGATTTCATCTAGGACCCACTGGTTGTTCAGTAGCAGGGTGTTTAATTTCCAATTGTTAAAGTTTTTCTTCTGTGTGGCTTTGTAGTTCACATCTAATTTCAGTGCCTTGTGGTCAGCAAAGGTAGCCTGCAAGATTTCTATACTCTTGATTTTATGGAGGTATGTTTTATGTGTCAGCATGTAGTCTATTCTGGAGAATGACCCATGTACATTGGAAAAGAATGTGTAGCCAGGTTTTTTGGGATGGAGTGTCCTGTATATATCTACTAGTCCTCTTTCTTCCATAACTCTTTTCAGGGGTAGTATGTTTTTGTTGGGTTTCAGTCTGGTTGACCTATCAAGTGTTGATAGGGCCGTGTTGAAGTCTCCCACAATGATTGTGTTATTATTGATTTCTTCTTTCAGATTTCTCAGTAATTGTATTAGGTAATTTGCTGGTCTCTCATTGGGTTCATATATGTTTAATAGTCTGATTTCTTCCTGTTGCACATATCCCTTGATTAGTACATAGTGTCCATCTTTGTCCCTTACCACTTTTCTGAGTATAAAGTTGGTGTCATCTGATATTAATATGGCCACCCCGGCTTTTTTCAGGGTGTTGTTTGCTTGGATAATTTTCTTCCAACCTTTGAATTTGAGTCTATGTTTGTTCTGACTATTCAGATGTGTTTCTTGTAGGCAGCAGAAGGTTGGATTCATCTTTTTGACCCATTTTGCCACTCTGTGTCTTTTCATTGGTGAATTTAGTCCATTGACATTGAGGGAGATGATTGTCATAGGATTTAATATCATCTTTGTAGATAAGTTTGCTGTGTTTGTTGGTCTCTCTTGTCTTAGAGTAGACCTGTCAGTTTTTCCTTTAAGGCTGGTTTATCATCTGTGAAGTTTCTGAGCTGTTATTTATCCGTGAAGCTGTGTATTCTTCCTCCAAACCTGAACGTGAGTCGGGCTGGGTGCAGTATTCCTGGGGAGGCATTCATTTCATTCAATCTTGTCACAATATCCAACCACTGTCTTCTGGCCTTGAGAGTTTCTTGTGACATGTCTGCTGTAAGTCTTAGGGATGCTCCTTTGAATGTAATTTCCTTTTTTGATCTTGCTGCTTTCAGTATTCTGTCCCTATCTATGGGATTTGTCATTGTAACGAGGATATGTCTTGGGGTGTTTTTCTTTGGGTCTCTTTTAGCTGGTATTCTTCGGGCATGCAGGATTTGATTGCATGTAGTCTTTAACTCTGGGAGTATCTCTTTGATGATGTCTTTGACAGTTGATTCTTCTTGGAGATCTCCTTCCTGGGTTTCTGGGACTCCAATGATTCTTATGTTGTTTCTGTTGAGTTTATCAAAGACTTCCATTTTCATCTGTTCGCATGCCTTGAGTACATTTTCCATTGCCTGTTCATTTGTCTTAATGTTCTTTTCCAATTTCTTCTGTTGTGTTGAGCTTTTCTGCATCTCATATTCCAGTACTCCGATTCTCTCCTCAGCTGCTGGTATCCTGTTGGCGAGGCTATCCATTGTGGTTTTCAGTTGAGCAACCGTATTTTTCAGATCTGTTATTTCAGTTTGGAGTTTTCTGATTTCTCTCTTTGTGTTCTCTTCAGATCGATCTATGCTCTTTTTGAGTTCTACAAACATATTCCATATTTCTATTCTAAACTCCTTATCTGAAAGGTTAATCAGGTGGTTGGAATTTATTAGATCAACCGAGCTTTCATCTTCATTCTCTATGGATGGTGTTTGCCTGCGAGTTTTCCCCATTGTCACGCTTGTAGTGTGGTTTTTCCTGCATGTTGTGGTGGGGTTCACTGATTAGGAAGAGTTTGCGGCTGCAAAGGGAAGCGAAGCAGCTGAGCTCTTCTGCTGCCTCTAGTTGAAAGTCCTCAGAGTGAACAAAGGCACAGCAGGGCAGAGTGATCCCGCAGCCCCAGAATGTAGGCACTCACCAGCTTCAAAATGCAGTTTTTTGGGGGTGCGCTCCCTAGGCCCCTGAGGAAACCTTCCGAAATTCAGAAGCACAGTTTCAGGCAGACAGAGATAGGAGTTTCCTGAAGTACTCTGAGTGAACAAATGCAGGGCAGGGCAGAGCGATCCCGCAGCCCCAGAATGTAGGCACTCACCAGCTTCAAAATACAGTTTTTTGGGGGTGCGCTCCTAGGCCCCTGAGGAAACCTTTGGAAATTCAGAAGCACAGTTTTACGCAGACAGAGATAGGTGTTTCCTGAAGTCCTCAGAGTGAACAAAGGCAGAGCAGGGCAGAGTGATCCCGCAGCCCCAGAATGTAGGCACTCACCAGCTTCAAAATCTTTTTTGTAGATTTTGGGTCACACCCGGCAGTGCTCCTGGATCCATGCTAGAAATTGCTCCTGGCAGGCTCGGGGGACCATATGGGATGCAGGTATTCGAACCGATGACCTTCTGCATGAAAGGCAAACGCCTTACCTCCAGGCTATCTCTCCGGCCCCTATTTTTTTCTTTTTCTCCGCATGTTACCAATACATTTTTAGAATTATATTTTAAGAGGAGTTTTTTGTTCTTTTAGATATCATTATCATTTTATAAAATTTCAGGGTTGGTTTTATTACTATTATATTGTACATACATGATAATTATGTGAAACAATTTATACTTCACTATTTTTACTGAATTGTGAAAATTTATTTATGCTAGGCATTTATATGTTTTCCCGTTTTAGTTAACATTTTATTAAATACAAATTATATAACTTATGTTTCCATTATGAAATATGACAGATCACTAAAGAGATGTCAGGCATATTTTTTCTGTTGATATTTATTTTTTATTTTCAATGAAGTTCCTTCTATCATTTTCTTTCTGTTAAGTATATTCTATAGGAATTCTCCTGGGTCTCTGAAGCTCAGGAGCCCTTTTTTGACTGTACTTTCTGCCTGTTCTGCCTGCTTGGCCCTAAGACTGGACCTGGTGTGCCTTCATCGCCCAAGGGCTCCCCTTACTTGGAGGGAGCCAGAGGAGCACAGCCTCTTGGCTTCGCTATATGGCCATGCACGTCACTTAGCCAATGAATACCACCACAACACATATAAAAACACACAATACAAGTGTGACAATGGGGAAGCAATGCAGGCCAGTACCAGGCATAGAGAATGAAGATGGCAACTCTGATGACCCAAAAATGGCCAACCACCTAGTCATTCTCTCAGACATGGAGTTTAGAGAAGAAATATGGAGGATATTCAGAGAATTCAAAGAAAGCATAGATAGAGTTGAACAGAACACTAATAAAAACCAAGAAAATGTGAAGAGAGAAATCAGAAACTCCAAACTGAAATAACAGGTCAAGTAACAGGTCTGAAAAACTCAGGAGACAAATTGAAAGACTCAATAAAAAAAACCCTACAGAAGAATAAAAGCAGCTGAAGATAGAATTAGTGAGCTGGAAGATGAGCTGAATAAAAACTCCATACAGTAAAAGAGTTTGGAAAAAAGCCTTAAAGCAAATGATCAGACAACAGAAAAATTACTCAAAGAATTTTAACAGATGAAAATAGAAGTCTTTAATAAGATCAACAAAAGAACTTAAGATTCATTGGAATCCCAAAAAACCCAGGTAGAAAATCTCCCGGAAGAAACAACAGTCAAAAACATCATTAAAGAGAAACTACCAGAGCTAAAGAATACATATGACCAAATCCTGCATGCCCAAAGTGTACCAACTAAAAGAGACCCCAGGAAAAACACCCCAAGTCACAATGACAAATCGCACAGATAGAGACAGAATACTGAAAGCAGCAAGATCAAAAAGAAAAATTACATTCAAGGGAGCACCCTTGACATTTATAGCAGACCTGTCACAAGAAACTCTCTAGGCCAGAAGGCAGTGGTGGGACATAGTGACAAAACTCAATGAAATAAATGCTTCGCATAGAATACTGCACCCAGCAAAACTCACTTTCAAGTTTGAAGGAAGTATACCTCACAAATAAACAACAGCTCAGAAACTATACAGACTCAAAACCAGCCTTAAAAGAAAAACTGAAAGATCTATTTTAAGAAAAGACTGACCAACAGACACACCAAACTTCTACACAATGATGGCACTAAATCACATGACAATTCTTTCTCTCAATGTCAATGGACTAAATGCAACAGTTAAGAGACACAGAGTAGCTAAATGGATCAAAATACTGACTCCAACCTTCTTCTGCCTACATGAAACACACCAGAATAGTCAGAACATAGATTCAAAATCAAAGGCTGGAGAAAATTCATCCAAACAAACAATACCATTAAAAAAGCTGGAGTGGCCATACTAATATCAGATGACACAAACTTTATACTCAGAAAAGTTGTAATGGAAAAAGATGGACTATTTCTACTAATCAAGTGATAGGCAGAGCAGGAAGAAATCACTATCCTAAACATATGGTCCCAATAAGGGACCATCAAAGTAGTTAATACAATTGTTGACAAATCTGAAAAAGGATATCAATAACAACACAATAATTGTGGGAGACCTCGCATGGCTTTGTCAAAATTTGATAGCTCAACCAGACTGAAACCCAACAAAAATATACTAGACCTGAAAAGAGAAATGGAAGAAAGGGGCCTAGTATATATATATATATATATATATGACACTTCACCCCAGAAACCTGGACACACATTCCTCTCCAATAAACATGGGTCATTCTCCAGGATAGATTACATGCTGGCACATAAAACATACCTTCATAATACAAGAAGATAGAATTTTGCAGGCTACCTTCGCTGATCACAAAGCTCTGAGATTATATATGAATTCCAAAGGGACACAGAAAAAACCTTTAACAATTGGAAATTAAACACCCTACTAAATAACAACCAGTGGGTCTGAGATGAAATCAAAGAGGAAATCAAAACTTTCCTGGAAACAAATGACAATAAAGACACAAACTATCAGACCCTATGGGACACAGCAAAATAGATAATGAGAGGAAAATTCATAGCTTTGCAAGAACACATCAGGAAGGAAGAAGGGGCATACCTGAATAGCTTTATGATGCAGTTCACAGAATTAGGAAGTGCTCAACTAAAGGAAGCAAAAATAGGGAGAAAGAAGGAAATAAAGCTGAGAGCAGAAATCAACCAAGTGGAAACCCCAAAACAATCCAAAAGATCTACAAAAGCAGAAGTTGGTTCTTTGAAAAAATTAACAAGATTGATAGACCATTGGCAAAACTAAAAAAGAAATGGAGAAAGAAACTTGATAACTCGTATTAAAATGAAAAAGGGGAGATCACTACCGATATTGCAGAAATTCAAAGGGTAATGAGAAACTATTTTGAAAAACTCTATACCACTAAAAATGAGAACCTGTAAGAAATGGATAAATTCTTGGACTCTTATAGCCTTCCACGGTTGAATAAAGAGGATTTTAGTATATATAAACACCCACATCACTATTGAGCAAAATATAACAGTAATCAAATTTCTGCCCAAAAACAAAAGCTCAGGCCCAGACAGATTCACTATTGAATTCTTTCCAACCTTTTAAGAGGAACTACTACCAATTTGGCAAGACTCTCGCATGAAATCGAAAAAAAGGGAACACTTTCAAATAGCATTTATGAAGCCAACATCACCTTGATACCTAAATCAGACAGAGATGCTACTAAAAAAGAAAATACAGACAAATATTCCTGAGGAACACAGATACAAAGTACCTCAACAAAATCCTGGCAAATAGGATTAATTGCCTCATCAAGAAGATCATTCTTTATGATCAATTAGGTTTCATCCCACTAATGCAAGTATGGTTTAACATACGTAAATTTATCAGCGTAATACACAACGTCAACAAGGAAAATAAAAGCCACATGATCTTATCAATAGACGGAGAGAAAGATTTTCTAAGGTCCAACACCCATTCTTGATAAAAATTTTTCAGAAAAATGGCAATGAAAGGAAACTTTCAGGCCCAGAGAGATAGCACAGTGGTGTTTCCTTGCAAGCAGCTGATCCAGGACCTAAGGTGGTTGATTCGAATCCCGGTGTCCCATATGGTCCCCTGTGCCTGCCAGTAGCTATTTCTGAGCAGACAGCCAGGAGTAACCCCTGAGCATCGCCGGGTGTGGCCCAAACCCCACCCCCCAAAAAAAGAAAGGAACCTTTCTCAATATAGTTAAGGCTATCTACCACAAGCCAGTGGCAAATATTATCCTCAGTGGAGAAAAACTAAAAGTCTTTCCTCTAAATTCTGGTACAAGAAAAGGCTGTCCTCTCTCACCACTCCCATTCAATATAGCACTGGAAGTACTTGCTATAGTGATTTGGCAAGAAAAAGATATCAAGGGAATCCAGATAGGAATGTATCAAGTAAAGCTCTGATTGTTTGCACTGACATGATACTCTACTTAGAACACACTAAAGACTCTACAAAAAGCTTCTAGAAACAATAGGCTCATATAGCAATGTGGAAGGTGACAAAATTAACAAAAAAATCAATGGCATTTCTATACACCAATAATAATAGGGAAGAAATGGACATTAAGAAAAAATCCCCATTCAAATTAGTGTCACACAAACTCAAATATCTTGGAGTCAACTTGACTAAATATGTGAAGGACATATACAAATAAAACTATAAAACTCTGCTCCAATAAATAAGAGAAGACACATGTAAATGGAAACACATACCTAATATGGATTGGCATGATTAACATCATTAAAATGACAATACTCCCCAGAGCATTGTACAGATTTAATTTGATCCCTCTAAAGATACACATGACATTCTTCAAAGAAGTGGTTCAAACACTGTTGAAATTCATTTGGAACAATAAACACCCTCGAATAGCTAAATGATCACTGGGGGAAAGAATATGGGAGGTATTACTTTCCCCAACTTTAAACTGTATTATAAAGCAATAGTTATCAAAGCAGAATGGTATTGGAATAAATACAGACCCTCAGTTCAGTGGAATAGGCTTGAATACTCAGAGAATGTTCCCCCAGACATACAATTACTTAATTTTTGATAAAGGATCAAGAAATTCTAAATGGAGAAAATAAATCCTCTTTAACAAGTGGTGTTGGCATTGCAGGAAGGAAGAAGGAGCTTACCTGAGTAGCTTAATGACACAGCTAATAGAACTAGAAAGTGCTCAACAAAAGGACCCAAAAATAGGAAGACAGAAGAAAATAACAAAGCTGAGAGCAGAAAGCAATGAAATGGAAACCCAAAAAACAATCCGAAAGATCAACGAAAGCAGAAATTGGTTCTTTGAAAAAATAAACAAGATTGATAGACCACTGGCAAACCTAACAAAAAAAGAGAGAGAGAAACTTGATAACTCGTATTAGGAATGAAAAAGGAGAGATCACTACTGATATGGTAGAGATTCAAAGGGTGATCAGAAACTACTTTGAGAAACTCTACGCCACTAAAAATGAGAACCTGGAAGAAATCGATAAATTCTTGGACTCATATAATCTTCCACGGTTGAAGGAAGAGGATGTAGCATATCTAAACACCCCCATCACCATTGATGAAATTAAAACGGTAATCAAATGTCTGCCGAAAAACAAAAGCCCAGGCCCAGATGGATTCACTAATGAATTCTTTCAAACTTTCCAAGAGGAACTACTACCAATCCTGGCGAGACTCTTTCATGAAATTGAACAAATGGAAACACTTCCAAATAGCTTTTATGAAGCCAACATCACCTTGATACCAAAACCAGACAGAGATGCTACAAAAAAAGAAAATTACAGACCAATATCGCTGATGAATGCAGATGCAAAGATCCTCAACAAAATCCTGGCAAATAGGATTCAATGCCTCATTAAGAAGATATTCCACTACGATCAAGTAGGTTTCATCCCAGGAATGCAAGGCTGGTTTAACATCCATAAATCTATCAACATAATACACAACATCAATAACAAGAACAATAAAAACCACATGATCATATCAACAGATGCAGAGAGAGCATTTGATAAGGTCCAACACCCATTCTTGATCAAAACTCTCAGCAAGATGGGAATGGAAGGAACCTATCTCAATATAGTTAAGGCCATCTACCACAAGCCAATGGCAAATATTATCCTCAATGGAGAAAAACTAAAAGCCTTCCCTCTAAATTCTGGCACAAGATAAGGCTGTCCTCTCTCACCACTCCTATTCAACATAGCACTGGAAGTACTTGCTATAGTGATTAGGCAAGAAAAAGATATCAAGGGAATTCAGATAGGAAAGGAAGAAGTCAAGCTCTCACTGTTTGCAGATGACATGATACTCTCCTTAGAAAACCCTAAAGACTCTACCAATAAGCTTCTAGAAACAATAGACTCATATAGCAAGGTGGCAGGCTACAAAATTAACACACAAAAATCAATGGCCTTTCTATACACCAATAGTAATAGGGATAAAATGGACATTAAGAAAACAAGCCCATTCACAATAGTGCCACACAAACTCAAATATCTTGGAATCAACTTGACTAAAAATGTGAAGGACCTATACAAAGAAAACTATAAAACTCTGCTCCAAGAAATAAAAGAGGACACATGGAAATGGAAATGCATACCCTGCTCATGGATTGGCAGTATTAACATCATCAAAATGGCAATACTCCCCAAGGCATTATACAGATT
This sequence comes from Suncus etruscus, assembly GCF_024139225.1. Taxonomy (NCBI): domain Eukaryota; kingdom Metazoa; phylum Chordata; class Mammalia; order Eulipotyphla; family Soricidae; genus Suncus; species Suncus etruscus. The sequence goes on along the minus strand of NC_064868.1, from coordinate 66,630,116 downwards.
TAATGCCATCCCTCTAAAGGTACCCATGACATTCTTCAAAGAAGTGGATCAGACACTTTTGAAATTAATTTGAAACAATAAACACCCTCGAATAGCTAAAGCAATCATTGAGAAAAAGAATATTGGAGGAATTACTTTCCCCAACTTTAAACTGTACTACAAAGCAATAGTTATCAAAACAGCATGGTATTGGAATAAGGACAGGCCCTCAGATCAGTGGAATAGGCTTGAATACTCAGAAAATGTTCCCCAGACATACAATCACCTAATTTTTGATAAAGGAGCAGGAAATCCTGAATGGAGCAGGGACAGCCTCTTCAACAAGTGTTGTTGGCACAATTGGATAGCCACTTGCAAAAAAATTTAAACTTAGACCCCCAGCTAACATCATGTACAAAGGTAAAATCCAAATGGATTAAAGACCTCGATATCAGCCTCAAAATCATAAGATATATAGAACAGCACATAGGCAAAACACTCCAGGACATTACAGGCATCTTCAAGGAGGAAACTGCACTCTCCAAGCAAGTGAAAGCAGATATTAACAGATGGGAATATATTAAGCTGAGAAGCTTCTGCACCTCAAAGGAAATAGTGCCCAGGATACAAGAGCCACCCACTCAGTGGGAGAAACTATTCACCCAATACCCATCAGATAAGGGGCTAATCTCCAAAATATACAAGGCACTGACAGAACTTTACAAGAAAAAAACATCTAATCCCATCAAAAAAAGGGGAGAAGAAATGAACAGACACTTTGACAAAGAAGAAATACAAATGGCCAAAAGACACAGGAAAAAGTGCTCCACATCACTAATCATCAGGGAGATGCAAATCAAAACAACGATGAGATACTACCTCACACCACAGAAAATGGCACACATCACAAAGAATGAGAATAAACAGTGTTGGCGGGGACGTGGAGAGAAAGGAACTCTTATTTACTGCTTATTTATTACTTATTTAATGCCGTTTAGTTCAACCTTTATGGTAAGCGATATGGAGATTCCTCCAAAAACTGGAGATTGAGCTCCCATTCGATCCAGCTATACCACTCCTAGGAATATACCCTAGGAACACAAAAATACAATACAAAAACCCCTTCCTTACACCTATATTCATTGCAGCACTATTTACCATAGCAAGACTCTGGAAACAACCAAGATGCCCTTTATCAGACGAATGGCTAAAGAAACTGTGGTACATATACACAATGGAATATTATGCAGCTGTCAGGAGAGATGAAGTCATGAAATTTTCCTATACATGGATGTACACGGAATCTATTATGCTGAGTAAAATAAGTCAGAGAGAGAGAGAAAAACGCAGATTGGTCTCACTCATCTATGGGTTTTAAGAAAAATGAAAGACATTCTTGCAATAATAATTTTCAGACACAAAAGAGAAAAGAGCTGGAAGTTACAGCTCACCTCAGGAAGCTCACCACAAAGAGTGATGAGTTTAGTTAGAGAAATAACTACATTTTAAACTGTCCTAATAATGAGAATGTATGAGGAAAATGGAGAGCCTGTTTAGAGTACAGGTGAGGGTCGGGTGGGGAGGAGGAAGAGTTGGGACATTGGTGATGGGAATGTTGCACTGGTGATGGTGGTGTTCTTTACATGACTGAAACCCAAACACAGTCATGTATGTAATCAAGGTGTTAAAAAAAAGAAGAGGAAAACCAATGGTGGAGGATGTGGTGTTGGAATATTATATGAAATGAAGTCCTATGATTAATAGTATTTTCAATCATTCTGACTAACAAAACTTAAAAGATATATCTGACAAGAAAAATAACAGAAAATAAAAGTCTGCTAATTACAGAAACCATAACCCTAAATATATGTGTAAACTTGAAAAATGCTTAATTAAACTACATTTTGTATATGTTTTGGTTCTTTGCTTTTTAGGTCACATTTGGCTTGGTGCTTAGAAATAGATAATACATGGTGTCAGGGAACAAAGCAAAGTATAAGGTAACAGGTGAAAGCATGCATGTTAACCCCTGTATTATCTATCAAGACCAGAACTAGTTAAGTTTAAGATATAATTTAGATTTAATTTTTCTATTATATTTTACTAAACTCTCAGAAATGTAGTAAAATATAAGTTGTTGAAATTGAGAAACCTTTCATCTATTAGCTAAAGATTCAGTCATTTATTTTCTAGAAATTCTCCAGACTAATATATAAAAACAAAGTTTTATTAATTATGAAATTTATAGAATGCTACCACAATGACAACAATCAGCCAAGAAATAATCCTTGAACTTTAAAATTAAGCCAAGCATTCTGACTTATGAATAATAAGGAGATATAGGAAACATCCTCCAAAACTCCACACAGTGTTCAAAGAATATTTTTTATTTGTTTAGGGACATGCCCAGCAATACTAGTGGGTAACTCATAGCTTGGAACTTGGGGATTTTTCTAGGCAGTGTTTAGTTTGGAACCATGCAGTAGCAGGTATTGGACCCAGGACTCTTGCAGGCAAAGCATGCATTTCAACAGTTTTGAGCCACTTCCTGGGACCCAAAAATAAATATTTCTAAGGTCCAAGTTCATCTACTCCTAAAGACCATATGATGCCTAAATATTGAGATGTTATATCCTTACTGCATGGGGTAAACATGTTTTATGTTAGTTTGGTTTATTACATTGATGTAATGGTTAGATCAGCAAAAAGTTATTTAATGACAAAATGATTAAGCAGTTATACTATTATAACAATCGAAATAAATAGCCCAATTTATTACAAAAATAAGACTGAGTATTCAAGAACTTTTTGAATTACTGTCACTTTTTCATTTAGTATAATAAGTATAACTTCCATAATGATGTTTCATCTCACATTGTGTACTTGCAAATTATATTTTTACATGCTCTTTACATGCACCATAAATATGTATCAGTTTTTACAAACTACTAATTTTTACAGGTTATTACAGAATGTCAGCTAGAAAAAAAGTCATCTCCTCAATGTTATGATGTTAGACATCCTTACCACTTATATATGCTGCTTACTAATGCACTTTTCTTATTTTCAGTTGTTTCTGTGCTTCTTGGACAATTTTTATGGTGATAAACAAATAAATCTGTTCTTTGTGTTTGGTAAAAAATTCTTTAATCTACCGAGGCCAAAAGGTTTCAACAGGTCATGATGCTTTTTGGGGCAATTTCTTCAGATAGATAAAAAACAATTTAAGTTTAGGTTCAGGAATGAGAGTGTTGATGCATATTTTTTCTATTTGAGTCCTCAAACTAATTATTTTTACTAATATTCTCATGTTCACATCAATTTCTGTGTGACTTCCATCAAATCACTGAGATAAATTATTTCTCATAGATTGCCTTTCTTGTTAAATTTAGAATCATGAGATGCCTACCTAATCATCTTAGTTGCCAAGTGGGAGATATAATACCCTGTGGTTTTCCAAAGTATGGAGTATCCATTCAATTCTACTTCTTTTCAGTGTTTAGAAGTTTTCTTTGGTAGACTTCTCTATTATGTCCATGTTGACAGTTCTGTTTTTTGGGGGGGTGGTGGTGGATAGGGGGTAAAGAGGTCTATACACAGTGGAGAGGGCATTTGCCTTGCATGTGTTCTAATCTGTTCAATCCTCAGAATCCCATATGGTCTCCTGAGCCTGCCAGGAGTGATTCCTGAGTACAGATCCAGTATTAACCCGTTAGCATCATTGGGTCTAGCCCAGAAACAAACAAAAGAAATCTACAAAAACTTGTTCAGAACTAATATTCTTTCCTCATTTTTATTATCCTCTAGTCTAGATACTATATATATAACAAGTTATTAGGAAGCTCCATTTTGGTCCACATCTGAAAAAACCAGCTAACCTTTGCAAAAGCTGGCTCCCTGTGTGTGACACCAGGCGGGGAAAATCCGCGAAAGTACACCGGCCCAGTGGGGCTCAGCTGTGAAAGACTGTGAGTGTGACCTGTCTATGTCTGTCTACTGTCCTCTTGCGTGAAACTCTTGCGAGTGGGGCAAAAAGAGCCTCCAGAAACCTCGCTCGCCCAGACGCCATTTTCAGGGAGGGACTTCAGAGCATAAAAACCGGCTAACCTTTGCAAAAGCTGGCTCCCTGTGTGTGACACCAGGCGGGGAAAATCCGCGAAAGTACACCGGCCCAGTGGGGCTCAGCTGTGAAAGACTGTGAGTGTGACCTGTCTATGTCTGTCTACTGTCCTCTTGCGTGAAACTCTTGCGAGTGGGGCAAAAAGAGCCTCCAGAAACCTCGCTCGCCCAGACGCCATTTTCAGGGAGGGACTTCAGAGCATAAAAACCGGCTAACCTTTGCAAAAGCTGGCTCCCTGTGTGTGACACCAGGCGGGGAAAATCCGCGAAAGTACACCGGCCCAGTGGGGCTCAGCTGTGAAAGACTGTGAGTGTGACCTGTCTATGTCTGTCTACTGTCCTCTTGCGTGAAACTCTTGCGAGTGGGGCAAAAAGAGGCTCAGAGGAGCACGGCCGCTCCGCTTCGCTACGTGGCCGTGCACTCTTTCTAAGGAAAGAACTCCATTGCAACAAGAAGGAAAAATCACACTAAGAACGGCGCTATATCACAGAAGCAAACATTTCTCTCTGGACTGTCTTCTCTGTTGCATGCTCGGGCCTAAGATTTGACCCAGTGTGAGGCTTCATCCACGGAGGACTCCCCTCCCTTAGAGGCAAGTCAGCCCATCCAGAAAGGGAGGAGCCAGAGGAGTGTGCTGCTTACATCATATAGACAATGAATACCACCACAACACGTAGAAAAACCCACAATACAAGTGTGACAATGGGGAAACAACGCAGGCCAGCATCAGACATAGAGAATGAAGATGACAATTCTGAGGACCAGATAATGACTGAACAACTAATCAAACTCTCAGATAAGGACTTTAGACTAGCAATATGGAAGGTGCTCAACAGACTCCAAGAAACCATGGATCGAGTTGAACAGAACACTAATAAGAACCAAGAAAATATGAAGGCAGAAATGACAAAACACCAAACTGAAATAACATGTCAACTAACAGGACTGAAAAAGTCAGTAAACGAAGTGAATGACAAAATGGATAAGCTCTGGGACAGGGTATCAGAAGCTGAGAATAGACTTGGTGCTGTGGAAGATGAGATACATAACAATTCCATACAGCAGGAGAGATTGGACAAAAAACTTAAAGCAAATGAGCAGACAATGGAAAAATTAGTCAAAGAATGGGAACAGACGAAAATAGAAGTCTATGATAAGATCAACAGAAACAACTTAAGAATCATTGGAGTCCCAGAGACCCAGGAAGAAAATTTCCAGGAAGAATCAATGGTCAAGAACATCATTAAAGAGAAACTTCCAGAGCTAAAGAATATATGTGATCAAATCCTGCATGCCCAAAGAGTACCAACCAAAAGAGACCCCAGAAAAACCACCCCAAGACACATCCTAGTCACAATGACAAATCCCACAGATAGAGACAGAATTCTGAAAACAGCAAGATCAAAAGGGGAAATCATGTTCAAGCAAGCTTCCCTGAGATTTACAGCAGACCTGTCACCAGAAACGCTCAATGCCAGAAAGCAGTGGTGGGATATTGTGACAAGACGGAATGAAATGAATGCTTCACCCAGAATACTATACCCAGCAAAACTCACTTTCCGGTTTGATGGAAGAATACATGGTTTCACAGACAAAAAACAGCTCAGAAACTTTACAGACACAAAACCAGTCTTAAGAGAAAAACTGAAAGACCTAATCTAAGACAAGACTACCCAAAAGACACACCAAATTTTGAAATAAAGATGGCGTTAAATCCCAGGACAATTCTTTCTCTCAACGTCAATGGACTAAATGCACCAGTTAAGAGACACAGAGTGGCTAAATGGATCAAAAAACTCAATCCAACCTTCTGCTGCCTACAAGAAACGCACCTGAATAGTCAGAACAAACATAGACTCAAAATAAAAGGCTGGAGAAAAGTTATCCAAGCAAACAACACCCATAAAAAAGCTGGAGTGGCCATACTAATATCAGATAATGCAAACTTTATACTCAGGAAGGTGGTAAGGGACAAAGACGGACATTTTATATTAATCAAGGGGTACGTAGAGCAGGAAGAATTCACTCTCCTAAACATATATGCACCGAATGAGGGGCCAGCAAAATATTTAGTACAACTGTTGACAAATCTGAAAAATAATATCAACAACAACACAATAATTCTGGGGGACCTTAACACGGCTTTGTCAACACTGGACAGGTCAACCAGACTGAAACCCAACAAGAATATACTAGACCTGAGGAGAGAAATGGAAGAAAGAGGCCTAGTGGATATATATAGGACACTCCATCCCCAGAAACCTGGATACACATTCTTCTCCAATGTACATGGGACATTCTCCAGGATAGACTACATGCTGGCACATAAAACATACCTCCATAAGATCAAGAGGATAGAAATTTTGCAGACTACCTTCGCTGACCACAAGGCTCTGAAATTATTTGTGAACTCCAAAGGGACTCAGAAGAAACACTTTAACACCTGGAAGTTAAACAGCCTTATGCTCAATAACCAGTGGGTCCGAGATGAAATCAAGGAGGAAATAAAAAGGTTCCTGGAAACAAATGACAATAAAGACACAAACTCTCAGAACTTATGGGACACAGCAAAAGCAGTACTGAGAGGAAAATTTATAGCTTTGCAAGCACACATCAGGAAGGAAGAAGGAGCTTACCTGAGTAGCTTAATGACACAGCTAATAGAACTAGAAAATGCTCAACAAAAGGACCCAAGAATAGGAAGACAGAAGGAAATAACAAAGCTGAGAGCAGAAATCAACGAAGTGGAAACTCAAAAAACAATCCGAAAGATCAACGAAAGCAGAAGTTGGTTCTTTGAAAAAATAAACAAGATTGATAGACCACTGGCAAACCTAACAAAGAAAGAGAGAGAGAGAGAGAGAGAAACTTGATAACTCCTATCAGGAATGAAAAAGGAGAGATCACTACTGATATGACAGAGATTCAAAGGGTAATCAGAAACTACTTTGAAAAACTCTACGCCACTAAAAATGAGAACCTGGAAGAAATGGATAAATTCTTGGACTCTTATAATCTTCCACGGTTGAAGGAAGAGGATGTAGCATATCTAAACACCCCCATCACCATTGATGAAATTAAAACAGTAATCAAATGTCTGCCGAAAAACAAAAGCCCAGGTCCAGATGGATTCACTAATGAATTCTATCAAACTTTCCAAGAGGAACTACTGCCAATCTTGGCAAGACTCTTTCATGAAATTGAACAAACAGAAACACTTCCAAATAGCTTTTATGAAGCCAACATCACCTTGATACCTAAACCAGACAGAGACGCTACCAAAAAAGAAAATTACAGACCAATATCACTGATGAATGCAGATGCAAAGATCCTCAACAAAATCCTGGCAAATAGGATTCAATGCCTCGTTAAGAAGATCATCCACTACGATCAAGTAGGTTTCATCCCAGGAATGCAAGGCTGGTTTAACATCCGTAAATCTATCAACATAATACACAACATCAATAACAAGAAAAATAAAAACCACATGATCATATCAATAGATGCAGAGAAAGCATTTGATAAGGTCCAACACCCATTCTTGATCAAAACTCTCAGCAAGATGGGAATGGAGGGAACCTTTCTCAATATAGTGAAGGCCATCTACCACAAGCCAGTGGCAAATATTATCCTCAATGGAGAAAAACTGAAAGCCTTCCCTCTAAATTCTGGCACAAGACAAGGCTGTCCTCTCTCACCACTCCTATTCAACATAGCACTGGAAGTACTTGCTATAGCGATTAGGCAAGAAAAGGATATCAAGGGAATCCAGATAGGAAAGGAAGAAGTCAAGCTCTCACTGTTTGCAGATGACATGATACTCTACTTAGAAAACCCTAAAGACTCCACCAAAAAGCTTCTAGAAACAATAGACTCATATAGCAAGGTGGCAGGCTACAAAATTAACACACAAAAATCAATGGCCTTTCTATATACCAATAGTAATAAGGATGAAATGGACATTAAGAAAACAACCCCATTCACAATAGTACCACACAAACTCAAATATCTTGGAATCAACTTAACTAAATATGTGAAGGACCTATACAAAGAAAACTATAAAACTCTGCTCCAAGAAATAAGAGAGGACACACGGAAATGGAAACACATACCCTGCTCATGGATTGGCAGGATTAACATCATCAAAATGGCAATACTCCCCAAGGCATTATACAGATTTAATGCCATCCCTCTAAAGATACCCATGACATTCTTCAAAGAAGTGGATCAGACACTTTTGAAATTCATTTGGAACAATAAACACCCTTGAATAGCTAAAGCAATCATTGGGAAAAAGAATATGGGAGGAATTACTTTTCCCAACTTTAAACTGTACTACAAAGCAACAGTTATCAAAACAGCATGGTATTGGAATAAGGATAGGTCCTCAGATCAGTGGAATAGGCTTTAATACTCAGAAAATGTTCCCCAGACATACAACCATCTAATTTTTGATAAAGGAGCAGGAAATCCTAAATGGAGCAGGGAAAGCCTCTTCAACAAGTGGTGTTGGCACAATTGGATAGCCACTTGCAAAAAATTAAACTTAGACCCCCAGCTAACATTATGTACAAAGGTAAAATCCAAATGGATTAAAGACCTCGATATCAGCCCCAAAACCATAAGATATATAGAACAGCACATAGGCAAAACACTACAGGACATTACAGGCATCTTCAAGGAGGAAACTGCACTCTCCAAGCAAGTGAAAGCAGAGATTAACAAATGGGAATATATTAAGCTGAGAAGCTTCTGCACCTCAAAGGAAATAGTGCCCAGGATACAAGAGCCACCCACTGAGTGGGAGAAACTATTCACCCAATACCCATCAGATAAGGGGCTAATCTCCAAAATATACAAGGCACTGACAGAACTTTACAAGAAAAAAACATGTAACCCCATCAAAAAATGGGGAGAAGAAATGAACAGACACTTTGACAAAGAAGAAATACGCATGGCCAAAAGACACATGAAAAAATGTTCCACATCACTAATCATCAGGGAGATGCAAATCAAAACAACGATGAGATACCACCTCACACCCCAGAGAATGGCACACATCACAAAGAATGAGAATAAACAGTGTTGGCGGGGATGTGGAGAGAAAGGAACTCTTATCCACTGCTGGTGGGAATGCTGTCTAGTTCAACCTTTATGGAAAGCGATATGGAGATTCCTCCAAAAACTGGAAATCGAGCTCCCATACGATCCAGCTATACCACTCCTAGGAATATACCCTAGGAACACAAAAATACAATACAAAAACCCCTTCCTTACACCTATATTCATTGCAGCACTATTTACCATAGCAAGACTCTGGAAACAACCAAGATGCCCTTCAACAGACGAATGGCTAAAGAAACTGTGGTACATATACACAATGGAATATTATGCAGCTGTCAGGAGAGATGAAGTCATGAAATTTTCCTATACATGGATGTACATGGAATCTATTATGCTGAGTGAAATAAGTCAGAGAGAGAGAGAAAAACGCAGAATGGTCTCACTCATCTATGGGTTTTAAGAAAAATGAAAGACACCCTTGTAATAATAATTTTCAGACACAAAAGAGAAAAGAGCTGGAAGTTCCAGCTCACCTCAGGAAGCTCACCACAAAGAGTGATGAGTTTAGTTAGAGAAATAACTACATTTTGAACTGTCCTAATATTGAGAATGTATGAGGGAAATGTAGAGCCTGTTTAGGGTACAGGCAGGGGTTGGGTGGGGAGGAGGGAGATTTGGGACTTGGGTGATGGGAATGTTGCACTGGTGATGGGTGGTGTTCCTTTTATGACTGAAACCCAAACACAATCATGTATGTAATCAAGGTGTTTAAATAAAAAAATTATGCATTAAAAAATTTTTTCATATGTTGATTTAAAATTTGATCATTCCAGTTGCATATTTGTTGTAAAAAAAAAATAAAATAAAAGGCTGGAGAAAAGTTATCCAAGCAAACAACACCCATAAAAAAGCTGGAGTGGCCATACTAATATCAGATAATGCAAACTTTATACTCAGGAAGGTTGTAAGGGACAAAGACGGACATTTTATATTAATCAAGGGGTACGTAGAGCAGGAAGAATTCACTCTCCTAAACATATATGCACCGAATGAGGGGCCAGCAAAATATTTAATACAACTGTTGACATTTTGGTCCACATCTAGATGGGCTTAGATCTTACTTTTGGCTTTGTGCTCATGAACATTCCTGGTGATATTTACCTAGGAGTGAACCAGGGTTGACTGTATGCATGATAATTATCTTATTCCCTCCATTTTCTGGTCCCAGGAATCATTTTAAATTATATTTATGTCTCTTCATTTTGGGCACCTGTTAGGCAATTCTCGGTGCCCAAGGTTCACTTCCAATGATAATTAGTCAATTGGTTTAGTCAACAGGATGTACTACTCTGGCCCAGTGATATGATGCTGCTAATACCCAGTGGCAAAAGGGTTCACTAAAAGTACATCCTCGGTGTTCATGGGCTTTCAAGAATATGCATGGTAATGTTCATGAGCTATTAAGGACCAGACAGTGAAATCTTAGTCTCATGCATACAAGACAAGCTCTTCAAACTTTTATTATTAAAATTAATTATAATTAAAATTGTTATCATATTTGAAACAGTTATATCAAAAATTACAAGGGTGCATAATAAAATGCAGATTTATTTACTCATTTGTAGAATTTAAAAATGTGATAATAATATCCAGTTACAATAAAGACAAGGGCCAGAAGAACCCATCCATGGTTGAAAGCTTATCACAAGTAGCTGGGAGTGCAGTTAGGGCAGATAACAAACACTATGCCACTGATAATTGGGAATGATCACTGGACAAGAACTGGGTGCTGAAAGGAGATAAAGGTATATGCATGATATACCCTTCAGAAACAATACTTCAAACCACAGTGTCTAAAAGAATAACAAATGGAGAGAGGGAAGAAGAAAAATATCTGCCCGAGGCAGGCAGGGGGGTGGGCGGGAAAGAAGCTGGGAATATTTTTGGTACACCTTTGTAATGGTTAAAAAAACACAACTGTATTATAAAAGATCTGTAACCACGGTGTTTAAATAAAGTAATTAAAAAATTAAATGCAAATTTATGAGTTCCAAACAGACAAATAGAATAAAAGTTTTGAGAAAAGTTAATGAAATTTTGTCCTATCAATATCATAAAAATCATAGTAATTGTTGAATAAAGTCAGTAAACATAAGATAAAATATTAGTTTCTTATTACTTTTACTTCTAAAATATAGTAACAATAAATGTATGTTATTTAATCCTAACATAATTATTAAACCATATAATGAATAATATGAAATAATTAGAAGCAGTAAAGCTTATTTTTTAAAATTAATTATCTTTGAAAGTTTTTAAAACTGATGTTTAGTATGCTATAATTATTTTATTTAAGGCTACCTATGTAGTATATAAAATATATTGGTACTGAATATTTCCTTTAAGATAATACATTACTGTTGATTTTCTATATGCAAACTTTAAAATTTCTTAATAACATCCCTGCAAAAAACACAAAGGAAAACCCATTTGTTGCTTAAAATGAAAGATTACTTACTGCTCTTTTTCTAGAACACCCTGTAATCCAAGGCACAGAAAGGTTTCCTGAAATCTGTGGAAACAACAAATGTAATCTTAGTAGGGAATGCATTAGTGTTACTTTGAATGTTGATCAATACCAGAAAATACATACAAGATGTTATTATAGGTCTACATATAGAACATATACCTCACATAGATATTGCAGCTTCCTTAATTATAAACAGATTTAAAGGACCTTTCTTTTTATATATGTTTTTAATATTTTTATTTAAACATCTTGGTTACAAACATGATTGTGGTTGGGTTTCAGTCATATAACATGACACCCCCCGATCACCAGTGCAACATTCCCATCACCAATGTCCCAAATATCCCTCCTCCCCTCCCCACCCCCACCTGTACTCTAGACAGTCTTTCTATTTCCCTCATATTTTCTCATTGTTAGGATAGTTCGCAATGTAGTTCTTTATTGGAAAATTTTAGTTGCTCAAGATTTTATTAATTCAAGAAATTATATATAGTGTAGTTGGTACTTGAAACCATTGTTGAGATACCTATAAATTTATATATACTGTACTTTATGGATTAAATGAGTTAAAAGTATTATATTATTAACTATATAGTGCTCTATATTCATTGTCTAAGGTAATTCATCCACAAAGCTGCTAGTCTCTTTACTAAGACAAATAATTAGCAGAACCTTGCTATCACAGCACTGATACATATAAAACATGTATCACTTTTAGAATTCTAGGAATGTTTATAGCTGTCAAGTTTGTCCTGGAACTTTCAACCAGGTAATCCTTGACTTTACCATACAATTTCATGGAAAATAAAACATTAAATACTTTAATATCACCATTTGTTATCCTTCGATATAATTGTATTCATTTTGAAAGACTGACAAATTATAGCAGTTTCCCTAAGTACTGTTTATGAGAATGTCATTTAATAAAATATTTGCTATTTCTTATAAATCAGTGATCCTCTCCGAATTAGTATCATGCTAGCAGAAAAGGAGTTTTATTAGTAAATGTAAATAACAAAGTACTATCCAAAATTATTCAATGTAAGATAAATTACTACTGTCTTTATTCTATAAAACATCAATTTTATTTTGATGATAAAATATACCAATAATAAGGAATAGGCTAAAAATTATGTAATAGGGGCCAAAGCGATAGCACAGCATTATAGAATTTCCCTTGCATGGAGATGACTTGGGCATCCCATATGCTTCTCAGAGCCTGCCATGAGCGATTTCTGATCACAGAGCCAAGAGTAATCCCTGAGCAAAGCCAGATGTAGCTCAAAAGCTTAAAAAATGATGTAGTAAATTTAAGGCTGTATTTAAGAAATACTTCAATTCTAAATTCAAAACCCCATTTCAACAACTCGTAATTAGATTGAATAATGTCCATGAAAATATATAAGTGATCTTTCAAAATTGTGAAATCGAGGCTGAATAGAAAGTATAGTGCTAAGCGCACATGTTCTGTATGTGGCAGATGAGGGTCTCAAAACAGCATCCAATATTATCCCCCAAATAGCACCAGGAGTGATCTCAGAGCTTAGAGCCAGAAAAAAACCTGAGAAGCACTGAATTTAATCCCCCACAAAGGGATTTTGTATTGAGAGTGACAATGAACATTATTGACAGATATTTTTCATCAATAACTGTTATATACTATAATATTTATAAAGTAAATTGGTCTCTAACTTTAATAAATGTGATGTGTTAAAATAACATTATATATTCATTAAAAACATTAAAAATCCACTTGTTTGTATTATAAGTGTATAGACTTCCAATTATTAGCAAGAATAATTAGTCATATTTACAAACCAGTTGAATAGCAAAAATTTTTAAATAACACACAGTAATTAATATAACGTTAATACAAAATACTTCTTAAGATACATGCATTTGGGGCCGAAGAGATAGCATGGAGGTAAGGCGTTTGCCTTTCATGCAGGAGGTCATCGGTTCGAATCCTGGCATCCCATATGGTCCCCCGTGCCCGCCAGGAGCAATTTCTGAGCCTGGAGCCAGGAATAACCCCTGAGCACTGCCGGGTGTGACCCAAAAACCACACCAAAAAAAGGTACATGCATTTATGGGAATTAATGTATGATAATTTATAAAGTGAGAAATTCCCAGATGCATTTTATTGTTATAATTCCACATTATCAATAAGAGACGAAGACTTTTTAAATATTTCAGAGAAAATATCAGTTATGTGATAAATGATATACTCAAGTACCTTATATTGTCTATTTCAAATGTATTCTGTGGTTTATTACATTTATGACAAAAATCAGAAACAATAAGAAATAATGTCAGGATGTTTAAATAAAGAAAAAAGTTTCAAATAAAAAAGAAATAATGTCAGAATTTGTAGATTTTTCATAAATTAAAGTTATTAATCAATATGTTTCACTCAAGTTTAGAACATTTGGGGGCAGCATGATAAGTTTACTCCCTAATCAAAAGCTGTAATATCAATATTTTAAATGAGTGAGCAAGACATATACTACTCATTTTAGTGTTCATTAATTTTTTTTTGTTTTGGGTCACACATGGCAGTGCTCAGTTGTTACTCCTGGCTCTATGCTCAGAAATCGCTCCTGGCAGGCTCGGGGGACCATATGGGATGCCGGAATTTGAAACACCAACCTTCTGCATGTAAGGCAAATGCCTTACCTCCATGCTATCTCTCCGGCCCCTAAATTTAATATATTTCTACACCTTGGTTTTGTTTTGTTTTGGATTTGTTGGTTTTGGCTTATTGGTCCACACTAGATAGTGCTAAGGACTTTGCTCTTGGCTTTGCATTTAGAGATCACTGGTGGCAGAGTTCAGAGGACTGTATGAAGTGTAGATAAGCAAACCTCAAACCTGGATCATTTGTATGCAAGATAAACACACACCACCCACTACATTGTCACTTGGCCTCTATACCTTCTTTTAGAAAAACAATAAATTTGAAAAAAACTACAAAATCAAACTACATAGACACAGTATTGATTTAAGAAATGCATTAGAAATATGCAGTAGTTCTAAGAGATTTCTAAGGTACTTAAAACTCTCCTGGCAAAAAAGGAAGTATTTTATAAACACTCAACACCTGATTACTAAAAGAGTATTCTTAGTACAAGATAGCAAAATATATACTGGTGTCAGAACAAGTGGTATACAGCATTTTAATGCCCTAAGATGATGGAAATTTTCCTCCTAAAAAAACTAAATTTGAGCTATTTCCCTGGATAGTTTAGAGTGGTATACAGCATTTTAATGCCCTAAGATGATGGAAATTTTCCTCCTAAAAAAAATAAATTTGAGCTATTTCCCTGGATAGTTTAGAGTGCAAAGTGTTTGCACCCAGGAAAGAATAGAATATATATCTGGGCAAGAATAATATCCCAAGGAAAGAATAATATGAACAGTTTAAGGTGTTTTGATGCCTGCTGACTAGCTATGTAAAATAATTCAGCTTCTTTTTATGTACTTATTATATGTTGACTTACTTACTATCTTTAATGTCTGAAGTGTTGAGAGCACCAGTAGGACAGCATTATTGTGTTGAATAAATTACCTGGTTGTGAGATCCTTGATAGCTGTCCAGATTCTAAAATTTGGGCATGAACAATATTCTAAGTGAAAAATTTTAACATTAGCTCTACCTATCACAGACTAACAGCAAAAAAGCTTGTTTAACTTTTTTTAAAATATGGAATGCTTCACGAATTTGCGTGTCATCCTTGCGCATAGGGCCATGCTAATCTTCTCTGTATCGTTCCACTTTTAGTATATGTGTTGCCGAAGCGAGCACTTGTTTAGCTTTCTAAAATCAAATTTTCTCATTATAGTCTATAGATTACTTGTAGAAAGTAGGCCACTCCTCTCCAATCATACCTAGACTACAAGAAATATGCAATATTTTGCTTTCATTAGGCTCCAGAAAGACTTGTCATTTACTAGGATCAAAGCTGTCTCCCTTTTTTTAACCCCCACACAATCACATATACATGTTTTGTATGATACCAGCAAGGCTGCCTCTGGACTGTCAGGCTCTGGAAATTTAGAATATTATGCCGAATTATGACATCTCAATATACATATTCAGGATCCTAAAAGACCATGTTGGTTTTCAGTATTATATGAAATCCTTAAGGTCTTCACAGTTAGGCACTAATAGAAACAAAATCTGCCAGTATGCATTCAGTTTAGCTGAGTGCTAGAGTTGAGTTAGTGTCTATAAATGTAACTTCTACTCACTTCTCATATTTTTCTTGCTATTGACATAGTAACCAAGATAAATATGTGGCATGTGTTAAGTATGTGTATGACAATGCTAGACAATAATGCTGTAGCTAATACACGGTGCTCAATATAAATTTCCTAAAGATGTGCAGATCCACTCAAACTTAAAGCCATAATAACTGTCATGAGTTTGCAAACATGAACATATGATAAATCCTAATGTGAGAGTTAACACAAAAACAATACCCGTAATAACAGCCCTGCACTTTGGCACATGAAGGCCATTTTGAACTGGCCTTGTTGTGATGCAACTTTGAAACATCCCGCCCAGAACAGCTAGTCAGGGCAAGTCAACAGAGATGAGCTCTGCCCACCACAAAGGGCATAATAGAGGAGTGAGGCCTCTTCACTTTACTTCACAGCCAATGAACTTTACTTCCTAGCTAATGAACCCCAGCACAGCAACTGTGACAATGGGGAAACAATGCAGGCAGAATTATGCATAGAAAATGAAGGTGGCAGCTTTGATGACCTAAAAAGTGACAACCACTGATTTAGCCACTCAGCTGAGTTTAGAGAAAATATATGAAAGATCCTCATAGAACTCAAAGAAAGAATAGAGTAAATGAACCACAAGTAATAATCAAGAATATTTAAAAATTAAAATCAGAAAACTCCAAATCAAAATGACAGTAGTAAAAAAAAACTTTGTAGGTAAAATTAAAATCTCACTGGAAAGCCTCTCCAACAGAGTAACAGCAGCTGAGGACAGAATCAGTGATCTGGAAGATGAGATGCATAACAACTACACACAACAGTAAAGAATGGAAAGAACCTAAAAGCAAATAAACATAAAGTGGAAAAAAAAACCTCAAATAATGTGAACAAATAAAAATAGAAGCCTTTGATAAAATCAACAGACACAACATAAGAATTATTGGAGTCCAGGTAAATCCCCAGGAAGAATCAACAGTCAAGGACATCATTGCAGAGAAACTGCCAGAGCTAAGTAGTGCATGCAATAAAATCCTGAATGACCTAAAGTATCAGCTAAAAGATACCTGAAGAAAAGCACCAAAAGATATCCTAGTCACAATAATGAATCCACAAATAGGGATAAAATACTGAAAGCAGCAAGATCTAAAATGAAATTACATTCAAAGGAGCATCCTTAATACTTATTGTCACAAGAAGCCCTCAATACCAAAAGGCAGCGATCGGATATAGTGACAAAACTCAATGAATCTAATGCTTTGCCTAAAATACTGCACCCAATCAGACTCAAGTTGAGGTTTAAAGTAAGGATACATAGCTTCAAAGATAAACAACAGCTCAGAAACTTTACAAACTCAAAACCAGCCTTTAAAGAAAAACTTAAAGATCTACTTTAAGGCAAGACAGACCAAGAGACACACCAATGCCCTAGGTAAAAATGACACTAAATCCAATTACAACCATCTGTCTCAACAGCAATGGACTAAATGCACCAGTTAAGAGACACAAAGTGTGAATCGCCCTGTGCCCCTGAGACCTGTAGAACAGTAGTGGGTGTGGGGCTCTCCCCCAGTGAGTGCTCCTGAGCCTCTCGGTGCCTCTGGGACCTGTGGACGGTGGTGAGCGTGGGAATCCCCCCTCCCCCAGACTGCGAGTGTGCGCCCCAAGCCACCCTACTTCCTGGGACCTGTAGACCGATGGTGAGTGTGGGACTCCCCATTCCTCTGACCACTACTACACGACCCTTTGCCTGGACCTTTGGTTAGGCTAGAGACAGCCTCCCCCCTCCTCCAGATTACAAAATGTGTGAAAGCACCAGATAGTCTAACTTACACCACATAGGCCCAGTCAACCCAACCCTAACACTCAATTTCCCCAGATAATCCACAGCCCATAAAACAGGATAGCAAAACACTGAAGCAGCCTGTAATATCCCTATCATACTTAGACAAACCACTTAGCTAAGTAAAAATAAACTCTAAATCGAATATACCCTCAAGTACCTCTAATACAATCAGTACAGCAGACAACCTTATTAAACAATAAGAAAACTCAACATTGAAAACCACCAGATGCAAAGAAATATGGGTAAACTAAGAAAAACACTAGCAGTGGGGGAAAAGGAGAGAAATCCTATTAAGTTTCCAAGTTCACCAAAACACACGAGCCCAATAGATAAGAATCTAAAAGCAACAATGTATGTGTTAGCAATGGAAATTCAATAATCACTAACCTGTGAGATTAAGAAATCCATAGATAAATAATTCAGTCAACTCAAAGAAAACTTTTACAACAGATGAAAAAATCCATACAATTGGAACTAGGGGAAATAAAAAACATGTCAACAAGCTATAATAACAGAATTACACAGTTAGAGGAATGCATAGAGGACCTTGGGGGAAAACTACAAAATAACAATGACAAAGAAGTCAATAAAAAAGCAAGAGACAAAACAATGGAAGAAAAAGTTAGTTACCTAATGAACAAAAATAAAAGAAATAATCTACGAACTGTAAGAATACCAGAAGGGACGTCTGGCTGGGAAAATCTATGAAACTAACCTTCCCAGTGGGGCCCGACTGTGAAAAATTGTGAGTGCTGCCTGTGTGTGCCTATCTCCTGTCCTGTCACGTGAAACTCTTGGGAGTGGGTCGAAAAGAGGCCCCAGAAAACTCGCTCTCCCAGAAGCTCATTCTAGGGCAGGAACGCCAAGGAACTGCTTCATAACGTGAAAACCGGCTATAAGCAGCACTTTGCAGAAACCAGGTCCCCTGCTTGTGACATAAGGCTGGGAAAATCTATGAAACCACACCTGCCCAGGGGGGCCCGACTGTGAAAAATTGTGAGTGCTGCCTGTGTGTGTCTATCTCCTGTCATGCCACGTGACACTCTTGGGAGTGGGCCGAAAAGAGGCTCCAGAAGAGCACAGCTGTGCTCTTTTAAGGAAAAAACACCATCGCAACAAGAAGAAAAAAATCACACTAAGAAATGTTCTGGATCACCGAAGCCCAGCATTTCTCTCCAGACTGTGTTCTCTGCTGCATACTCAGCCCTAAGATTTGATCCTGTGCGAGGCTTCATCCACGGAGGACTCCCCTCCCTTGGAGGTAAGTCGACCCATCCAGAAAGGGTGGAGCCAGAGGAGTGTGGCTGCGTACATCATTTAGCCAATGAATACCACCACAACACGTAGAAAAGCCCACAAAACAAGTGTGACAATGGGGAAACAACGCAGGCCAGCATCAGACATAGAAAATGAAGATGACAATTCTGATGACCAGATAATGACCAACCAACTAATCAACCTCTCAGATAAGGACTTTAGACTAGCAATATGGAAGATGCTCAACGAACTCAAAGAAACCAAGGATTGTGTTGAACAAAACACTAACAAGAACTAAGAAAATATGAAGACAGAAATCACAAAACTCTAAACTGAAATAACATGTCAACTAACAGGCCTGAAAAACTCAGTAAACGAAGTGAATGACAAAATGGATAAGCTCTGGGACAGGGTAACAGAAGCTGAGAATAGAAATGGTGCTGTGGAAGGTGAGATAAATAACAATTTCATACAGTGGGAGAGATTAGAAAAAACTTAAAGCAAATGAACAGACAATGGAAAAATTAGTCAAAGAATGGAAACTGATGAAAATAGAAGTCTATGATAAGCTCAACAGAAATAACTTAAGAATCACTGGAGTCCCAGAGACCCAGGAAGAAAATTTCCAGGAAAAATCAATGGTCAAGAACATCATTAAAGAGAAACTTCCAGCGCTAAAGAATATATCTGATCAAATCCAGCATACTCGAAGAGTAGCAACCAAAAGAGACCCCAGAAAAAATACCACAAGACACATCCTAGTCACAATGACGAATCCCACAGATAGAGACAGAATTCTGAAAACAGCAAGATCAAGAAGGGAAATTACATTCAAGAGAGCATCCTTGAGATTTACAGCAGACCTGTCACCAGAAACACTCAAGGCCAGAAAGCAGTTGTGGGATATTGTGACAAGACGGAATGAAATGAATGCTTCACCTAGAATACTATACCCAGCAAAACTTAATTTCTGGTTTGACAGAAGAATACATGCTTTCACAGACAAAAACAGCTCAGAAACTTTACAGACTCAAAACCAGTCTTAAGAGAAAAATTGAAAGACCTAATTTAAGACAAGACTAACCAAAAGACACACCAAATTTTGATACAAAGATGGCACTAAATCCCAGGACAATTCTTTTTCTCAATGTCAATGGACTAAATGCACCAGTTAAGAGACACAGAGTGGCTAAATGGATCAAAAAACTCAATCCAACATTCCGCTGCCTACAAGAAACGCACCTGAATAGTCAGAACAAACATAGACTCAAAATAAAAAGCTGGAGAAAAATTATCCAAGCAAACAACACCCATAAAACAGCTGGAGTGGCCATACTAATATCAGATAATGCAAACATTATACTCAGGAAGGTTGAAAGGGACAAAGATGGACATTTTATATTAATCAAGGGGTATGTAGAGCAGGAAAAAATCACTCTCCTAAACATATATGCACCGAATGAGGGGCCAGCAAAATATTTAATACAATTGTTGACAAATCTGAAAAATAATAACAATAACAACACAATAATTGTGGGGGACCTCAACACGGCTTTGTCAACACTGGATAGGTCAACCAGACTGAAGTCCAACAAGAATATACTATAACGGAGTAGAGAAATAGAAGAAAGAGTCCTAGTGGATATATATAGGACACTACATCCCCAGAAACCTGGATACACATTCTTCTCCAATGTACATGGGACATTCTCCAGGATAGACTACATGCTAGTACATAAAACATACCTCCATAATATCAAGTGGATAGAAATTTTGCAGGCTATCTTCTCTGACCACAAGGCTCTGAAATTATTTGTGAATTACAAAGGGACACAGAAGAAAAAACTTTAACACCTGGAAGTTAAACAGCCTAATACTGAATAACCAGTGGGTCCAAGATGAAATCAAGGAGGTAATCAAAAGGTTCCTGGAAACAAATGATAATAAAGACACAAACTATCAGAACTTATGGGAAACAGCAAAAGCAGTACTGAGAGGAAAATATATAGCTTTGCAAGCACACGTCAGGAAGAAAGAAGGGGCATACCTGAGTAGCCTAATGACGCAGCTCATAGAACTAGAAATTGATCAACAAAAGGACCCAAATATAGGGAGACAGAAGGAAATAAGAAAGCTGAGAGTAGAAATCAACGAAGTGGAAACCCAAAGAACAATCCGAAAGATCAACGAAAGCAGAATTCTGTTCTTTGGAAAAAGAAACAAGATTGATAGACCACTGCAAAACTAACAAAGAGAGAAACTTGATAACTCGTATTAGGAATGAAAAAGGAGAGGTCACTACTGATAGGACAGAGATTCAAAGGGTAATAAGAAACCATTTTGAGAAACTCTATGCCACTAAAAATAAGAACCTGGAAGAAATGGAAAAATTCTTGGTCTCTTATAATCTTCCACGGTTGAAGGAAAATGATGTAGCTTATCTAAATACCCCCATCACTATTGATGAAATTAAAACGGTAAACAAATGTCTGCCCAAAAACAAAAGCCCTGGCCCAGATGAATTCACTAATGAATTCTTTCAAACTTTTCAAGAGGAACTACTACCAATCCTGGAAAGACTCTTTCATGAAATTGAACAAACAGAAACACTTCCAAATAGCTTTTATGAAGCCAACATCACCTTGATAACTAAACCAGACGGAGATGCTACCAAAAAAGAAAACAGACCAATATCGCTGATGAATGCAGATGCAAGGATGCTCAACAAAATTCTGGCAAATAGGATTCAGTGCCTCATTAAGTAGATTATCCACTATGATCAAGTAGGTTTCATCCCAGGAATGCAAGGCTGGTTTAACATCTTTAAATCTATCAACATAATACACAACATCAACAACAAAAAAAATAAAAATCACATGATCATATCAATAGACGAAGAGAAAGCATTTGATAGATCCAACACCCATTCTTGATCAAAACTCTCAGCAAGATGGGAATGGAAGTAACCTTTCTCAATATAGTTAAGGCCATCTACCACAAGCCAGGGGCAAATATTGTCCTCAATGAAGAAAAACTGAAAGCCTTTCCTCTAAATTCTGGCACAAGACAAGGCTGTCCTCTCTCACCACTCCTATTCAACATAGCACTGGAAGTACTTGCTATAGTGGTTAGGCAAGAAAAAGATATCAAGGGAATCCAGATAGGAAAGGAAGAAATCAAGCTATCACTGTTTGCAGATGACATGATACTCTACTTAGAAAACCCTAAAGACTCTACCAATAAGCTTCTAGAAACAATAGACTCATATAGCGAGGTGGCAGGCTACAAAATTAACACACAGAAATCAATGGCCTTTTTATACACCAATAATGATAGGGAAGAGATAGAAGTCAGGAAGGCAATCCCATTCACAGTAGTGCCACACAAACTCAAATATCTTGGAGTCAACTTGACCAAAGACGTGAAGGACCTATACAAAGAAAACTATAAAGCCCTGCTCCAAGAAATAAGAGAGGACACACGGAAATGGAAACACATACCGTGCTCATGGATTGGCAGGATTAACATCATTAAAATGCCAATACTCCCCAAAGCATTATACAGATTTAACGTGATCCCTCTAATGACACACATGACATTTTTCAAAGAAGTGGATCATACACTTATGAAGTTCATCTGGAACAATAAACATCCTCGAATATCTAAAGCACTCCTAGGGAAAAGGAATATGGTAGGTATTACTTTCCCCAACTTTAAACTGTACTACAAAACAATAGTTATCAAAACAGCATTGTATTGGAATAAAGACAGACCCTTAGCTCAGTGAAATAGGCTTGAGTTCTCAGAGAACGTTCCCCAGGTATGCAAACACCTAATTTTTGTCAAAGGAGCAAGAAATCCTAAGAGGAGCAGGGAAAACCTCTTTAACATGTGGTGCTGTCAGAACTGGTTAGCCAGTTGCAAAAAAGCGAACATAGACTTCCAGTTAACACCATGTACAAAGGTAAAATTCAAATGAATTAAAGACCTTGATATCAGACCTGATACCATGAGGTATATAGAACAACACGTAGATAAAACACTCCATGACATTGAGACTAACGGCATCTTCAAGGAGGAAACTGCACTTTCCAAACAAGTGGAAGCAGAGATAAACACATGGGAATACATTACGCTGACAAGCTTCTGCACCTCAAAAGAAATAGTGCCCAGGATGCAGGAGCCACCCATTGAGTGTGAGAAACTATTCACCTAATACCCATCAGATAAGGGGCTAATCTTCAAAATATACAGGGCACTGACAGAACTTTACAAGAAAAAACATCTAATCCCAACAAAAAATTGGGAGAAGAAATGAACAGACATTTTGATAAAAAAGAAATACAAATGGCCAAAAGGCACATGAAAAAATGCTCCTCGTCACTAATCATCAGGGAGATGCAAATCAAAACAATGATGAGATACTATCTCACACCACAGAGATTGGCACACATCACAAAGAATGAGAACTATCAGTGCTGGCGGGGATGTGGAGAGAAAGGAACTCTTATCCACTGCTGGTGGGAATGCCGTCTAATCCATCCTCTTTGCAAAGTGATATGGAAATTCCTCCAAAAACTGGAAATTGAGCTCCCATTCGACCCAGGGACAGCCATTCTTATATCAGACGAAATTGCATTCAACCTCAAGAAAGTGCTCAGAGATCAAGTGAGTCACTACCTCTGATCAGGGAAATTAGACCAGTAAATACTAAATCTGATCAGTATTTATGCGCTGACTACAGAACCAGCAAAATATGTTAGGCATCTGCTCATAAACCTAGAGAAACATATGGAAGAACTGTGTAGGAGATTTCAACTCTCCACTATTGCCACTAGACAGATCCACAAAGCAGAAAACTAGCAAAGATATAAGAGCCCTTAATGAGAAATTAGAGGAAATGGGACTAAAGGATATATACAGGGCTTTTCAGCTCAGGAAAGTTGAATATACCTTCTTCTCAAGTGCTCATGGAACCTTCTCTAAAATAGACCATGTCTTAGGATATAAATCTAACTTGCATGAAGTCCAAATATAAGGATTATTAGAAGCACCCTATCAGATCACTGTGCAACAAAGATCAAGTTGACTGTAAAAAGAAGCTATGGAGAAAATCCAACACCTAGACATTAAACAACATGCTGCTCAACAACAGCTGGATCAAAGAGGAACTCAAGGAAGAAATAAAAAGATTTCTGGATATAAATGATAATGAGGAGAGAAGCTATCAAAACCTGTTTGACACAGCAAAAGCAGTAATTAGGGGGAAACTCATAGCGATACAGGCCTATGTCAGGAGAGAGGAAAATGACAAAATCAACAGCTTACAAAGACACCTTAAGAATCTGGAAAAAACAACAAAGAAAACAAACACAATCAGAAAAAAAGGAAATAATAAAAATCAGAGCAGAAATAAACAACATAGAAACAGACAACAATATAAAAAAATCAATGAGACCACGAGCTGATTTTTTGAAAGAATAAACAAGATAGACAAACCACTGGCAAGAATCACCAAAAAAAAGAGAAAACACCCTAATAAATAGAATCACAAATGACAGGGAAGAGATTACAACAGAACCCCAAGAAATCAAAGACATCATGAGACTATGAACAAATATATTCAGTTAGCCTAAAGAAACCTGAAGATATCGACAGATTTCTGAAAAAATAGCATCTCCCGACACTGAAAAAAGAGGATGTAGATAGCCTAAATAGTCCAATCACATCTGAGGAAATCGAAACAGTAATTAAGAAACTCCCCAAGAACAAAAGTTCAGGTCCAGATGGTTTTATGGGTGAATTCTAGCAAACATTTCGAGAATTACAACCACTGATTCTCGGGCTCTTCCAAAACATTGAAAAGACAGGAATCCTTCCTAACTCCTTTTATGAGGTGAATATCAGACTCATTCACAAAGATGCCAAAGACACTGCCAAGACAAAGAACTACAGACCAATCTCACTAATAAACAGAAATGCAAAAATCCTCAACAAAATAACTGAATCGTTATTCCCCACACTCCCCCATGCCATTTCAATGCTTGCTTTTCCTCATCTTAAGCACAAAAGTTGCCCATTCTGATATTTTTCTGACCTCTAATCTCAGATTAGTGATCTTAATCATGGACCTGAGCCCTGGAGGTGAATTTCTATGCTACAGATTCCACACACAATCAGAAAAATCTGTAGTCTCAACTGTAGCCTTTACTAACTGTAATCTCAAAAGTCACCTGATCTGATGTTAGTCTGGTTTTTCATACCAGATGGATCATGTTAGGGGTGGGACCTGACTTGTAAATTCAAAATATCTATGTCCTACAATTTCTATATCACATTCATTACTCACATTCCCCAGTTGTAAGTCCAAAAGTCGCACATCCTGACCTTCTGCCCTCTCATCCCTGGTGTGTCATTGTAGAGGCAAGATATTAAATTTTGTACTGAAACTCTATGCTTTAGAGACTTCACACCATCTGAATACTACAGGATCTTGACTGAAGTCCCAATAGTTATTCATTCTAATGTGCATATGCCTACTCATACCAGTTGTAGAATTCTGGGGGCAGGACCTCATTTTTGAGCTGAATACCTATGTGCCAGACTTTTTATGTGACATGCACAAATTGCCTTCCCATCTGTCAGCTCAAAAGTTACCCATACTGCCATCTGCTACCCAAGATAAAACACACAAGGCAGTATATGAATTTGGAGCTGAATCTCTATGCTCCGATTTTCATATCACCTGTAGGACTCTTGGGTCTTAGCCATAAATCCAAAAGTCAAAGAGCATTATGTTAGTTTTTCCTCTCATACAAATATGCATCAACCTAGGTGGGATCTAAATTTTGAGCTGAATATCTTCTACATGCTCCAGACAGGCTGCACTACTTTCATATCAAAATTATCAGTCCAAAAGTACCCAGTCTGAAGACCATCTGTGCTCTTATCTACAGGTATGTCATCATAAGTGTAGGATCTAAATTCTAGAGCTTAAATCTCTATGTCTCAAGCTCACCATGCTATTTCGTTGCACCCCCCTTGCAAGCCATTCGCCCAAATTTTGCCCATCCTGATGTTTTTCTGACCTCAAATCCCAGGTGATGATTGTAGATGTGGAACTTAACACCTAAAGTGAATCTTATGGCCCAGATTCCCCATGCAAACTGTACAACTACCCTTTATCAGTTGGAGTCTCAAAATTTATCTAGGGGTGGGAACTGCCTTTAGGAGCTGAGTCTCTATGCCACACATGCTCAAACTAGTTGTGCCACTTCCCTATCCCAGCCATCATTCTGCAAGTATCCAGGCTGAAGTCCTTAAGCCCTCTCACCTCCAGATGTATCACCTTAGGGTGGAACCTTATATCTGGAGTGAATATCTATGCCCATCCCCCATACCTCATGCACCAAAACTGGTTCCAAGGAATAGACTCAAATTTCACCCTACCTGAAAACTGTTTGTCCAATAGATTCCAGGTCCATCATCCTCAGTAGGATATCTAACCTCTGGAGCTTAATATCTATTTCCCACCATTCTCATGCTATTTCATTGCTGCTCTTAGCAAGTATTTGGCCCAAAATTTGCTCATCCTAATGGTTTACTGCCCCAAATCCCAGAAGTGACTCCCTATGCCTCAGCTTCACAATGCAACCTGCATATGCATAGCTCGCTTTTACCAGATGAAGGTTACAAAGTCATATGCCCTAATGTCTGTCCCTTCATCCCAGGTGCATCATCCAGGGGTTGGGAAATTACTTCTGGAGCTGAATCTTAATGCCCAAACTCCACACATCACCTGTACTGCTGCCATATTTCATCCCTAGGCCCTAAATATCTCATTCTGATGTCTATCTGTCCTTTTATCCGAGGTTCTTCATCCTAGGGAAGGGACCTGTTTTTGAGCTAAATCTCTATATCCCAGATTACCCAGAATGCATGCACCACTGCTGTTTCCCAGCAATAGGTTTAATAGTCACTCAGCCTGACATCCCATGAGCCTCATTCTAGAGACAGGACAAGACTCTAGAGCTGAATCTCTATGTCTTAAACATTTCACACCATCTGAGCACTTTCAGTTCCCAACAGCAGGTCTGATAGTCACCTTCCTGATGTCCATTTGCCAATTTGTACCAGTTGTATTATTCTAGGGACCTGATTCCTGGAGTTGAATCTCCATGAAACAGACTCCTCACAAAACCTGCGCTACTTGCATTTCCATGTGTTGGCTCAAATGTCACCCAACCTGATGTCCACCTGCCCTTTCATCCTATGTTAGTAAAGCTAAGGTGTCACAGAATTAACATAATAGGACTCTTAATATTCCCATTAAAGTTAGTCAGAAGACCCTCTGTTCATAACCTTAGTGTGGGTGGCTGATCAGAAATTCCTGAGGAAATATTACCAGCATGCCCATTGAGAAGTATTTTCACTCAAGTGTGGCTGGAAGATTCCTGGGATCTCTCACCAATAGGCCAACTGAGTCTTCCTTCTCAGTGTGGATAATTGAATGAGATGTTCAGTTAATGAAACTAAAATTTTGCTCACTTTACTACAAACATTTAATTGATATATAATCTATGTTTATATACATACTCTCTTATGCTGTGTATATAGTAAAAGCTTTCTAATCTTAACATAAGGATTTTTACAGGCAATATAGACCTAAATAAATTTATTTTTGCCTGGAATACTCAGCATCAAAAAAAAAAAACAAAACAAATTCTGCTCTTTGTCTTTAAGCACATAGCAGTTTGTAACAGAAAGGATTGCCTTGTTTCATGAACTTCCCTTAGTCAACTTGAATACCTGCTAAATAATGTACACTCCAATAGCCAGTATAGCCAGTATAGCACTGAGCTATTGAATTTAGTAGGTATAATTCTGTACCTCTTTCATCTAAGTTTTATCTCTTTCAAAACCAAAATTTAGGAAGTTAATCTTGGCCCTTAAGCTAGAAACCGGTATCTTTACCGTATTTATTCTAGTATAACACGCAAAAATTTTTACCAAAAAAAAAAAAAAATCAAAGTTTGGCTGTGCGTTATAAAAAAGGCTGGGTGGGGTGGCAGGAGCGGCTGGTCTAATGAGGGTGCAGGCGAATTGTGAGTTCGCACTCCACCTTTTCTGGGCTGCAGCCACGTACTGTATGCGAGGGTGAAGAAAAAAAATCAAGAAAACTGGCCTATCTCTCGTGACATCCTGGGTTAAAAAAATCATGGGAAGACATACCAAAAGAAATGATCATCGGGGCTGAGAGGTGGCGCTAGAGGTAAGGTGTCTGCCTTGGAAGTGCTAGACAAGGAATGACTGTGATTCGATCCCCCGGCATCCCATATAGTTCCCCAAAGCCATGGGCAATTTCTGAGTGATTAGCCAGGAGTAACTCCTGAGCATCAAATGGGTGTGGCTCCCAAAACCAAAAAAAGAAAAAAGAAATGATCATCAAGAGTTTTTTGAAGACAGGCATCAGCAATAAAATGGATGGCACAGAAGACGACATGCTCTGGAATTCAGACTCAGAAGAAAACAAAGAAACCGGAGAAATAGATGTTCCTGCCAACTGGGACACTGATAAAAAATTGACTCAAGGAGAATGGGGGAAGCTGCTGAACTCTGCTGGAACTCAGATGCCAGCACCCCTATTTGCCTGTCTTCTGTGCTGTGCTGCATTTTCAGCCTGATTTCATCCTGTGTGTGGCTCATCTGCAGACGGCTAGCTTTCCCTGGAGTTGAGTTTACACGCCCGGAAAGGGAGAAGCCAGAGAAGCTCCGCCACTCTGCTTCGCTTCATGCGCCCTGCACATCATTTAGCCAATGAATACAACCACAACACGTAGAAAAACCCAAAATACAAGTGTAACAATGGGGAAACAACGCAGGCCAGAGCCTTACATAGAGAATGATGATGGCAACTCTGATGACTCGAACATGACTAACCAACTGGTGAGTTCTCAGATAAGGAGCTTAGAGTCACAATGTGGAAAATGTTCAAAGAACTCAAAGAAAGTATAGACGAGAACACTTATAAGAATCAAGAGAATATGAAGATAGAAATCAGAAAAATCCAAACTAAATTTCAGAACAAATAACATGTCTGAAAAACTCAGTAGATGAATTGAAGAAAAACATGGATGAGCTTTCCCATGGCTTAACAGCAGCTGAAGATAGAATTAGTACACTGGAAGATGAGATGAATAACAATTCCATACAGCAGAAGAAGTTGGAAAAAAGCCTTAAAGCAAATTATCAAACAATGGAAAAATTACTCAAAGAATGGGAACAGATGAAAATAGAAGTCTATGATACGCTCAACAGAAACAACTTAAGAATCATTGGAGTCCCAGAGACCCAGAAAGAAAATCTCCAGGAAGAATCAATGGTCAAGAACATCATTAAAGAGAAATTACCAGAGCCAAAGAGTACATGCAATCAAATTCTGCGTGCCCGAAGAGTACCAACTAAAAGAGACTCCAGAAAAAAACACCCCAAGACGCATCCTAGTCACAATGACTAATCCCACAGATAGACACAGAATTCTGAAAGCAGCAAGATTAAAAAGAGAAATTACATTCAAGGGAACATCCTTGATATTTACTGCAGACCTGTCACCGGAAACACTCAGAGCCAGAAGGCAGTGGTGGGACATAGTGACAAAACTCAATAAAATAAATGCTTCGCCTAGAATACTGCACCAAGCAAAACTCACTTTCGGGTTTGAAGAAACAATACATAGCTGCACAAAAAAACAACAGCTCAGAAACTTTACAGACTCAAAACCATTCTTAAAAGAAAAACTGAACAGCCTAATTTAAGACAAGACTGACGAACAGACACACCAAACTTGGATATAAAGATGGCACTAACTCCCAGGACAACTCTTTCTCTCAATGTCAATGGAATAAATGCACGAGTTAAGAGACACAGAGTAGCTCAATAGATCAAAAAACTCAATCCAACCTTCTGCTGCCTACAAGAAACGCACCTGAATAGTCACAGCAAACATAGACTCAAAATAAAAGGCTGGAGAAAAATTGTTCAAGCAAACAACACCTATAAAAAAGCTGGAGTGGCCATAATAATATCAGATGATGCAAATTTTATACTTAGGAAAGTTGTAAGGGACAAAGATGGACATTTTGTATTAATCAAGGGATACGTACAGCAGGAAGAAATCACTCTCCTAAACATATATGCACCGAATGAGGGTCCAGCAAAATATTTAATAAAATTGTTGACAAATCTGAAAAATAATATCAAAAACAAAACAATAATTGTGGGAGACCTCAACATGGCATTGTCAACCCTTGACAAATCTACCAGACTGAAACCCAACAAGAATATACTAGACCTGAGAAGAGAAATAAAAGAAAGAGGCCTAGTAGATATATACAGGACATTCCCCCCCAGAAGGCTAGATACACATTCTTCTCTAATGTACATAGAACTTCTCCAGGATAGACTACATGCCAGCATATAAAACATACCTCCATAATTTCAAGAGGATAGAAATTTTGCAGGCTACCTTCGCTGACCACAAGGCCCTGAAATTATCTGTGAACTACAAAGGAACACAGAAGAAAAACTTTAACCTGGAAATAAACAGCCTAATACTGAATAACCAGTGGGACTGAGATAAAATCAAACAGAAAATCAAAACCTTCCTGATAACAAATGACAATGAAAACACAAACTATCAGAACCTATGGGACACAGCAAAAGCGGTACTGAGAGGAAAATTTATAGCTTTCCAAGCACACATCAGGAAGAAAGAAGGGGAATACCTGAATAGCTTAATGATGCAGCTCATAGAATTAGAAAGTACTCAACAAAAGAACCCAAAAAATAGGGAGACAGGAAATAACAAACCTAAGAGCAGAAATCAATGAAGTGGAAACCCAAAAAAAATCCAAAAGATTAACGAAAGCAGAAGGTGGTTCTTTAAAAAAATAAACAAGGTTGATAGACCACTGGCAAAACTAACAAAGAAAGAGAGAAACTTGATAACTCGTATTAGGAATGAAAAAGGAGAGATCACTACTGATATGGTAGAGATTCAAAGGGTGATCAGAAACTACTTTGAGAAAGTCTAAGCCACTAAAATGAAAACCTGGAAGAAATGGATAAATTTTTGTACTCTTATAATCTTCCGTGGTTGAATGAAGAAGATGTAGCATATCTAAACACCCCCATCACTATTGATGAAATTAAGACAGTAATCAAAAGTCTGCTCAAAAACAAAAGCCCAGGCCCAGATACATTTACTAATGAATTATTTCCAACCTTTCAAGAGGAACTACTAGCAATCCTGAAAAAACTCTTATGAAATCGAAAAAACAGGAACACTTTCGAATAACTTTTATGAAGCCAACATCACCTTGATACCTAAACCAGACAGAGATGCTACCAAAAAAATTATAGACCAATATAGCTGATGAATACAGATGCAAAGATCCTCAACAAAATCCGGGCAAATAGGATTCAATGCCTCATTAAGAAGATCATCCACTACAATCAAGTAGGTTTCATCCAGGAATACAAGGCTGGTTTAACATCCATAAATCTATCAACATAATACACAACATCAACAGCAAGAAAAATAGAAATCACATGATAGATGCAGAGAAAGCATTTGATAGGGTCCAACACCCATTATGATCAAAACTCTCAGCAAGATGGGACTGGAAAGAACCTTTCTCAATATAGTTAAGGCCATTTACAAGCCAGAGGCAAATATTGTCTTCAATGGAGAAAAACTGAAAGCCTTTCCTCTAAATTCTGGCACAAGACAAGGCTGTCCTCTCTCACCACTCCTATTCAACATAGCACTGGAAGTACTCACTATAGAGATTAGGCAAGAAAAAGATATCAAGGGAATCAGATAGGAAAGGAAGAAGTCAAGCTCTCGCTGTTTGCAGATCACGTGATACTCTATTTAGAAAACCCTAAAGTCTCTACCAAAAAGCTTCTAGAAACAATAAACTCATATAGCAAGGTGGCAGGCTACAAAATTAACACACAAAAATTAATGGCCTTTATATACACCAATAGTAATAAGGAAGAAATGGACATTAAGAAAACAACCCCATTCACAATAGTGCCACACAAACTCAAATATCTTGGAATCAACTTGACAAAAAATGTGAAGGACCTATACAAAGAAAACTATGAAACTCTGCTCCAAGAAATAAGAGAGGACATGCGGAAACGGAAGCACATACCCTGCTCATGAATTGGCAGGATTAATATCATTAAAATGCCAATGCTCCCCAAAGCATTATACAGATTTATTGCGATCCCTCTAAAGATACCCATGACATTTTTCAAAGAAGTGGATTAGGCACTTTTGAAATTCATTTGGAACAATAAACACCCTAGAATTGCTAAAGCAATCATTGGAAAAAATATGGGAGGAATTACTTTCCCCAACTTTAAACTGTACTACAAAGCAATAGTTATCAAAACAGCATGGTATTGGAATAACGACTGGACCTCAGATCAGTGGAATAGACTTGAATACTTAGAGAATGTTCCCCAGTCATACAATCACCTAATTTTTGACAAAGGAGCAAGAAATCCTAAATGGAGCAAAGAAAGCCTCTTCAACAAGTGGTGTTGGCACAACTGGCTAGCCACTTGCAAAAAATTGAACTTAGACCCCCAGCTAACATCATTTATGAAGGTAAAATCCAAATGGATGAAAGACCTCGATATCAGACCTGAAACCATAAGATGTATAGAACAACACATAGGTAAAACACTCCAGGACATTGAGACTACAGGCATCTTCAAGGAGGAAACTGCACTCTCCCAGCAAGTGAAAGCAGAGATTAACAGATGGGAATATATTAAACTGAGAAGCTTCTGCACCGCAAAAGAAATAGCACTCAGGATACAAGAGCCCCCCACTGAGTGGGAGAAACTATTCACCCAATACCCATCAGACAAGGGGCTAATCTCCAAAATATACAAGGCACTGACAGTACTTTACAAGAAAAAAAAATCTAATCCCATCAAAAAATGCGGAGAAGAAATGGACAGACACTTTGACAAAGAAGAAATACAAATGCCCAAAGGACACATGAAAAAATTCTCCACATCACTAATCATCAAGGAGATGCAAATCAAAACAACTAAGAGGTACCACCTCACACCCCAGAGATTGGCACAAATCACAAAGAATGAGAACAAGCAGTGTTGGCGGGGATGTGGAGAGAAAGGTACTCTTATCCACTGCTGATAGGAATGCTGTCTAGTTCAACCTTTATGGAAAGCAATATGGAGATTTCTCCAAAAACTGGAAATTGAGCTCCCATATGACCCAGCTATACCACTCCTAGCAATATACCCTAGGAGCACAAAAATACAATACAAAAAATCCCTTCCTGGGCCTGGAGAGATAGCACAGCGGCATTTGCCTTGCAAGCAGCCGATCCAGGACCAAAGGTGGTTAGTTCGAATCCCGGTGTCCCATATGGTCCCCCTTGCCTGCCAGGAGCTATTTCTGAGCAGACAGCGAGGAGTAACCCCTGAGCACCGCTGGGTGTGACCCAAAAACTAAAAAAAAAAAATCCCATCTTTACACCTATATTCATTGCAGCACTATTTACCATAGCAAGACTCTGGAAACAGCCAAGATACCCTTCAACAGATAAATGACTAAAGAAACTGTGGTACATATACAGAATGGAATATTATGCAGCTGTCAGGAGAGATGAAGTCATGAAATTGTCCTATACATGGATGTACATGGATTCTATTATGCTGTGTGAAATAAGTCAGAGAGAGAGAATAACACAGAATTGTCTAACTCATATATGGGTTTTAAGAAAAATGAAAGACATTCTTGCAATAATAACTTTCAGACACAAAAGAGAAAAGAGCTGGAACTTCCAGCTCACCTCATGAAGCTCACCACAAACAGGGATGAGTTTAATTAGAGAAATAACTACGTTTTGAACTATCCCAATAAAGAGAATGTACGAGGGAAATAGGAAGCCTCTCTAGAGTACACACGGGGGTTGGTGGGGAGGAGGGAGATTTGAGACATTGGTGATGGGAATGTTGCACTGGTGATGGGTGGTGTTCTTTACATGACTGAAACCCAAACACAATCATGTATGTAATAAACTTGTTTAAATAGATAAAAGAAGAAGAATGGTAACAACTCTTTAGTGTATCTGATGATGAATCTGACTTTGAAGCATTTTAAATAAATATTACCGATAATTTTATTTCGGTATTGTGTACCAGGTACCAGTGTACCTTGTCTATAAATGATTTTATCATGGCCGCATGTGTTCAACAATGGTTTTTGTCAATTACAATGCTTGGTGTGAAACAAAATTTTATACCAATTTTAATCGAAAATTCGTGTGTGCAGTATACTGGAATATATACGGTAGGTAAAGAAAATTTGCTATAGGAAACCTAGTTTCTTGCTTATCTCTTAATTTACATCAGTATGACACCTAGGGCCTGGCCAGAGAGGAACTACTTTGAAATATAAAATTTTGCTTTCCTTTTATCCTCTGAGCTCCTAACTGAATTATATTTTATTCTAAGATTACAAACCACCTATAAGATTCTAAGATTACAAACCACCTATAAACCTGTGTGTTGTTTTAACGATCAAAGTACACTGATAAATTTCTGTACTTTGCAAAGAAAGAAAATGTGGGCATTCTTTTCATATGTATTACTGTCCCTTTACCCATTTAAATACTCCTGGCTTGGAGATTAAAGTTGTCACATGCCTGCCAGAAAGTGTTGTCCCCATACTTCCTGTGTGGTTCTCATTTATTTCATATTTTGCCGCCCATGCAGCCCACTCTCCCTGAAGCTGGCTCAGTGAAGTCCAGATAGCGATGTAGGACAAAAGCTGCCTACAGCACTAGGGGAGACTATGACATTTTCAGCTAAATATCTATGCACCAGACTTTCCAAATTACCTGTATAGCTCCTGGATATTAGCTGTAGGCCCAAAAGTCAAACATCCTGATATCAGTCAGCTCTCTCATAAAAGGTCCTTTAACCTAGGGGCTAGACCTTTGAATCTAAATCTCTATTCCCCGTATACCAGCTGTGCTGCTCTCTGTTCCCAGATATTGGCTCAAAAGTTTCCTGGTCTGATGTCCCTCTACCCTTTTATCTCAATGTGTGTGTTACGAGGGGCAAGTCCTGACTTCTGGAGCTGAGTTTCTATGCCATTTTCACATCATACCACCTAAGCGCAACCATTTACTAGCAGTAGGCCATAAATTTAACTTACCTGGCATTTCTTTTCTTTCTTACCAGATATCTGGAGCTGAATCTCTGTGGTCCTGATTTCCTACATTAGCTTCACCAGGCCCCTTTCACACATGTCAGCCAATCATCCTTCTTGACTTCCATTTGCTTTCTCATACAAAATGAGTCAATGTTGGGGTGGTACCTAACTTTTACAGTTGAAGCTTTATACCCCAAAATTCTTTTTTTTTCCGCATTTCTTTCATTCAGCAATCAATTTTTATTTAGAGTCAGGGGTGGCAAACATGCGGCTCTTGAGCTGCATGCGGCTCCAGGCCAATATGAATGTGGCTCTTTGCCTCTTTTTTATATATTTTATTTAAACACCTTGATTAAATACATGATTGTGTTTGGGTTTCAGTCATGTGAAGAACACCACCCATCACCAGTTCAACGTTCCCATCACCAAAGTCCCAAATCTCCCTCCTTCCCACCCAACCCCCGCCTGTACTCTAGACAGGCTTTCCATTTCCCTCATACATTCTCATTATTAGGACAGTTCAAAATGTAGTTATTTCTCTAACTAAATTCATCACTCTTCGTGGTGAGCTTCCTGAGGTGAGCTGGAAGTTCCAGCTCTTTTCTCTTTTGTGTCTGAAAATTATTATTGCAAGAATGTCTTTCATTTTTCTTAAAACCCATAGATGAGTGAGACCATTCTGTGTTTTTCTCTCTCTCTGACTTATTTCACTCAGCATAATAGATTCCATGTACATCCATGTATAGGAAAATTTCGTGACTTCATCTCTCCTGACAGCTGCATAATATTCCATTGTGTATTTGTATCATAGTTTCTTTAGCCATTCATCTGTTGAAGGGCATCTTGGTTGTTTCCAGAGTCTTGCTATTATACCCCAAAATTCTTACACCATCTGTCGCTCTCCTTTTTACAGCCATGGGCAAGAAAGTTGCACAACCTATAGTCCACTTGATATCTCATCCCAGGTATTTCATTCTAGGACAAAACAAGACTTTTAGGGCTAAATATCTGCCCAGTCTCCTCAAACAATATGTGCAGCAAACAGTTCTCAGCTGTAAAAGCAAATGTCACCAGGCATGTCATCAGCCTACTTTCAAATCTCAGCTGCTTCATTCAAGTTACAGAAATTATTCCTGGAGCTGAATTCTCTGTATTTTAGACTCCCCACACAATTCCTATAACACTATGTGCCAGCATTAAGTCTAAAAGTCACTGTCCTGACATCCATTAGCCCTCTGATCCCAGGTGCCTCATCGTACAGGCTAGACCTCACTCTGGAGCTAAAACTCTGTGCCACCGGATTCTCAGGACACCAGCATTTCTTCCTTTTCCCAGTGGTCAATCTGACAGTCACATATCTGGGAATCTGCTTACCATTTCACCTCAAGTACATCATCCTAGGGATGGGACCTGACATTTTGAACTTAATCTCTATGTCTGCCACTCTCCAAAGTACCTATGCCACTCTCTTTCAGCCTGTATGCCTGAATATCAGGTGGAATGGAAGTCATTTGCTCTTTCATATACAGATGTGGCTTCTTAGGGGTAGGACAACTCGTCTGGAGTTAACGTTCTATACCCCAAACAAGTTGTGCTGCTCCCCTTTGCCATCTACCAGTCCCAAAATTGCTTGAACTGACAACTATATGCCTTCTATTATTCTAGTACATTAACCTAGTGGGAGACCTGTGCAGCATCCCTTTGCCAGTCATAGGCTCAAAAGTCACTTGACTTGAAGTCCGTCTGTCTATTATGCAAAGTGTATTAACCTTGAGGTGTGACCAAAGTTTTGTAGTTGAATCTTTAAGTCCCATTCTCTCTTAATCACATGCCTCACTACCGATTGGAACATAGTTCCAGAGCTCACCAGTCCTGACATCTCTCTTCCTCTCATATCAGTTGTGTCATTCTACATTGAGACACGACTTTTAGAGCTGAATCTCTATGCACTACACTCCATACACCACCTGTGGCAAACCCATTACTTAGTTGTAGGAATGAAAATCATCCATGCTTGTAAGATTATGTATCTTCTAGAAGGTTTTAATGAAGTTTGGCTAGAACCAGAGTAATAATTATCTACTGCAGTTTCAGCCACATGAAAAAAAATTTAGTCCATTTGGGCCACATCTGATGATGCTCAGGACCTATTCCTGGATCTTTGCTTATATATCATTCTGGCAATGCCCAGGGTACCATATATAGGGGATCAAATTTAGGTAGACTGTATACAAAGTAATTTTCTTACTTTCTTCATTATCTCTTTTGCTCCTGTGAAATGTCTTTTTCTTTTCATTTTTAGGCCACACTTGGCGATGCTCAAGGGTTATTCCTAGCACTGATGTCATGGATAATTCCTGGCACTGCTCAGGGGATAATATGGGATGTGGGGGGGTCAAATTCAGGTTGACTGAGTGCAAGGAAAATAAAAATACTCCTTATTGTGCCACAAAATATCTTTCTTTTTTTTTTTCTTTTTGGTTTTTGGGTCACACCCGGCAGCACTCAGGGGTTACTCCTGGCTCTATGCTCAGAAATTGCTTCTGGCAGGCTCAGGGAACCACATGGGATACCAGAATTCAAACCACCATCCTTCTGCATGAAAGGCAAACGCCTTACAACCCTGCTATCTCTCCAGCCCTGAAATATCTTTCTTAAAAGAAACTTAAATGTTGAAGTAATTCCTAATTCTG
Organism: Suncus etruscus; assembly: GCF_024139225.1. Lineage (NCBI taxonomy): Eukaryota > Metazoa > Chordata > Mammalia > Eulipotyphla > Soricidae > Suncus > Suncus etruscus. The sequence continues at coordinate 66,592,130 of NC_064868.1, read as the reverse complement.
GGGTTTCAGAATAAATGTATTTATAAAAATAAAGCCTTAACCAGAGTCGCTCCACCATTGGGCTGGGACAGGTGCACTCAGAGGTGAACCAGGCTGCCTGACAGGTAGAGAGGGATAGGAAATTGACCCAGGCTCGACCAGATTGGCAGCGCTCCACCACTGTGCTGACACAGGCTCACTCAAGTTTGAACCAGGCTGCCTGACAGGTAGAGTGGGATGGGAAATTAACCCAGTCCCATACTTCCACCACAGCTCTGGCAGTTACAGGGAAAGGGGAAACCTTCTGTGGTTGGGAAAGGTGGAGGTGACCTACACCTTCTAGCAGGTAGAGTGAGGGCGAGGGTGGGGTAAATCTTTAGCAACCGCAGCCATCATACCACTTATAGCTGCACTCCAGAGAATGGGCCCAGCCCCCATGCCACAGATGACAAAGGAGGGCTGAAATCTGAAGGCAGTACACTCCAAGCCAAACCACAAAATGCAAAGAAATTTGAGTAAACTAAGGAAGACACTAACAACCAGGGATATGGAGAGAAATCCTAGCAAAATGCACGGGCCCGATAGATGAGGACCTAAAAGCAGCAATGAAAGCAGAGGAAATCAACTAGCCAGTGAGTTCAAGAAATCCAGAGATGAACAAATCAACCAACTCAAGGAACATTTGCAGAAGATTAGAGAATCCATAAAAATGGAATTAAAGTAAATAAAAAACATCTTAGCAAGCCATAATAGCAGATTTACACAGTTGGAGATAGCATAGAAGAACTTGAAGAGAAACTACATCTCAGCCACTGGGGCATGGTCTTAGGGGAGGCTGAGGTCGCCATTAGCATGCCTGGGAAAAATCAGGTACCAATCTTCCTCTCTAGGGCTTGAACTCAGGAGGCTGTAGTGCATGCCTGGGGATGGATGGGGGCTGACCTGACATTTCGTAGGTACCAGGGCTTGGTCTCAGGGGAGGCTGCAGAAGCCATTAGTACACCTGGGGACAGACAGGTGCTGACCTGCCTCTCCTGCATGTATTGAGGCTTGAACTTGGAAGGTTGCAGCACATGCCTGGGGATGTACAGATACCAACTTACCTCTCCCAGAGGCACCGGGGCTTGGTCTGAGGTGAGGCTTTGGTTGCCTTTAGCATGCACATACCAGGGCTTGAACTTGGGTGGCTGTGGTCCATGGCTGGGGATGGATAGATGCCCACCTGCCTCTCCCGCGGGAACCAGGGTTTGATTTCGGGAGGCTGTGGGACATTAGCATGTCTGGAGATGGACAGGTACTGAACTGCCTCATCACACATACTGGGGCTTGAACTCAGGAGGTTGTGGTGCACGCCTGGGGATGGATGGGTAGTAATCTGTCTCTCGCAGGTGCTGAGGGCAGAGCTCAGGGGAGGCTGCCAGTCATCATTAGCAGTGTCTGGGGAACTGGACAGGTGGTGATCTGCTCCTCTCACAGCTACCAGGGAAAGATCCGAGGTGAGGCTATCAGAGGTTGCCATTATCGGAGTTTGGGACTACATCCTCTCACAGGTATCTACAATTTCGAGATTGTAGAGATCTGAGGACAGGGCCAAATCTCAGCCACTGCCCTCATAATCCCTGCCTTCGGCCACACTCCAGCATAGGGATCTGGCCACATGCCACAGGTGATATAGGAGGGCTGAAAACAAGGGCAGAACACTTTGAGCCACCAAAAGCAAAGAAATATGGAAAACCAAGGAAAACACTATCAGCTGGAGATATGGAAAGAAATCCTAGCAAGTTTCCAAGTCCATCAAAACTCATGAACCCAATAGATGAGGACATAGAAGTGGCATTGAAAGCACTGGCATTAGAAATCACAGAATCACTTGCCAGTGAGTTCAAGAAATTCATAGATGAGCAAATCAAATAATTCAAAGATGAACTTTTACAGTAGATAAGATAATTTATACAAATAGAATTAAAGGAAATTAGAAACATCTTAGCAAGCCATAATAACAGAATTACACAGTTGGAGAATCACATAGAAGAATTTGAAAAAAAAGTACAAACCAAAAATGACAAAGAAGCCAATAAAAGATAAGGCATTGAGAGAAAATTTCAGGTATTTACTAAACAAAAAGAAATAATCTACTGGTGATAGGAATACCAGAAGGGAAGAAAACAGGGAGTGTATAAGAACAAGTGGTGAGGGAAATCATAGCAGAAAACTTTCCCACCCTCTGAAAAGAGACTCCGGTTCAAATTCAAGAGGCAAAAAGAGTACCTAATAAAATAGATCCTAATAAACCAACACCAAGACATATAGTAATCCAAATGGCAAAAAATCAAAGAGAAAGACGAATTCCTTAAAGCAATATGGGAAAAAATCCCTCAAGCACAAAGGAAAGAACATAAGAATCAAACCAGGGGCCGGCGAGGTGGCACTAGAGGTAAGGTGTCTGCCTTGCAGGCGCTATCCAAGGATCAGAACCACGGTTTGATTCCCCAGTGTCCCATATGGTCCCCTCAAGCCAGGGACAACTTCTGAACGTTAGCCAGGAATAACCCCTGAGCACCAAACGGGTGTGACCTCCCCCCAAAAAAAGAATCAAACCAGATCTCCCATTTGAAACAACTCAAGCAAGAAGACAGCAGAATGATATATTCAAATTACTGAATGAAAGAAACATCCAACTTAGAGTCCCTGGTAATTTGGGCGATTTCCCTCTTTTTGGTGAGTCTTGCCGGTGGTTTATCTACCTTATTTATTCTTTCAAAAAACCAACTCCTGGTTTCATTGTTTTTTGTATTGTTTTCCTAGTTTCTATGTTGTTTATTTCTGCTTGGTTTTTATTATTTCTTGTCTTCTGGTTGTGTTTGGGCTTTTTGCTGCTGTTTTTCCAGTTCCTTAAGGTGTCCCTATAAATGGTTGATTTTGTCATTTTCCTCTTTCCTGACATAGGACTGTATTGCTATGAGTTTCCCCCTAATTACTGCTTTTGCTGTGTCTCACAGATTTTGATAGCTTGTCTCCTCATTATCGTTTGTCTCAAGAAAACTTTTTATTTCTTTCTTGAGTTCCTCTTTGATCCAGCTGTTGTTGAGTAGCATGTTGTTTAATGTCCACCTGTTGGATTTTCTCCAGCAAAACTCTCAATATAGGAAGGACTAAAAACAATCTCAGATAAGAAAAATCACACTATTTTCACTATCCTAGCCAACTCTAAATGAACTACTTAGAGATTTATTACACAATCCAAATCCCTGATTGTAACATCACTTTACTCAGTACAATAGCACAAAATCCCATTCTGTCAATAATCTCCTTAAATGTCAAAAGGCTAAATTCCCCCCATTAAAAGACACAGAATATATGGTTGAATCAGAAAACAAAAACCAGAGTTTTTCTGCCTGCAAGAAACACAAATAACAGAGCAAGATACACACCAGCTTAAAATAAAAGAATGGAAGTCAGTAATTCAAGCTAATGGAACACAAAAAAAGAAAACCTGTTACAGCCATTCTCATATCAGATCAAATTGAATTCAATCTCAAGAATGTGCTCAGGGACAAAGAGGTTCACTACTTACTAATCAGGGAAAACTTAGAGCAAGAAATACTCTTATCAATATCTATGCACCAATTGTAGAGCAAGCGAAATATATAAGGGATTTGCTCACAAACCTAAAGGAAAACATGGAGGGAAATGTGATAGTAATAGGGGACTTTAATACTCCCCTATCACCACAAGGCAGATCAACTAGGCAGAAAAGCAGCAAAGATATAAGAGCCCTAAACGAGAAACTAGAGGAAGTGGGCATAATGGACTTATACAGGGCTCTCCATCCCAAGAAAACAGAATACACATTATTCTCAAGTGCACGTGGAACCTTCTCTAGAATAGACCATGCCTTAGGATATAAATCTAACTTACACAAGGTCACGAACATAAGACTTATCAGAAGCACTCTATAAGATCATTATGTAACAGAGATCACGATCAACTATTAAAAAACTGTGGAGAAACTCCAACACCTGGAGATTAAACAACATGCTACTCAACAACAGCTGGATCAAAGAGGAACTCAAGGAAGAAATAAAAAGATTCCTTGAGACAAACGATAATGAGACAAGCTATCAAAATCTGTGAGACACAGCAAAAGCAGTAATTAGGGGAAAACTCATAGCAATACAGGCCTATGTCAGGAAAGAGGAAAATGACAAAAATCAACCATTTAAGGGGACACCTTAAGGAACTGGAAAAACAGCAGCAAAAAGCCCAAACACAACCAGAAGACAAGAAATAATAAAAATCAGAGCAGAAATAAACAACATAGAAACTAGGAAAACAATACAAAAAAACCAATGAAGCAGGAGTTGGTTTTTCGAAAGAATAAATAAGATTGATAAACCGCTGGCAAGACTCACCACAAATAGGGAAATCACCCAAATAACCAGGATCACAAATAAAATGGAAGAGATTACAACATAACCTCCAAGAAATTGAATACATTATGAGAACTTATTATGAACAACTATACTCAGTTAGGTTAGAGAACCCAGAAGCAGCTGACAGATTTCTGGAAAAAACATCATCTTCCGAGACTGGAAAATGAGGGTGTAGAAAACCTAAACAGGCCAATCACACCTGAGGAAATTGAATCAGTAATTAAGAAACTCGCCAAGAACAAAAGTCCAGGTACAGATGGTTTTACAGGTGAGTTCTATCAAACATCATGAGAAGAATTAAAACCACTGGTCCTTAGGCTCTTCCAAAACATTCAAAAGACAGGAATCCTCCCAAACTACTTTTTTGGTTCGGAGGCCTGTGTCCAGTTTAATCAGTTTTTTCACCTTCCACCCACTTGGTCCTGAAGCGAGGTCTGGCCAGCTGCCCTGAAGGACAGAGGGAGGGCTTGGTGCTGGCTCAGCAGCTTTACTACTTTTGCTGCATAATAGAAGCTCTCTGGGCTGACTCTGCCAAACAGACGAGGACCAACCCTCCTGCCATTCCTAGGGGAGATGTCCCAGGTGGTCTTTGGGAACAACCCTTAGGGGCTGGGGGTGGGTGCAGCTCCCCTGGAAGTCTCTGGGCAATAACCAGACCTTTTCTCAATGCCCCCCTACTGCTAAGAGTCTTTTCTGCGTGGTGGCAGGTGGCAAAGAGCCAGTCTGACCAGGTTCACCTACCTGTTGTAGACGACCCATTTTGGCCCTGGACAGAAGAAAATCCCTATTTGAACCAGATGTTCTGGCCTGGAGTCTGAGTCCCAAGCGGGGCTGCTCTGTTCCCCAAGCGTTGCATGGACCCGCCCATCTCAGGAGCCAGTGCAACTGAAGGATGAAGAGAGAGAGAAGGAAGCCTGTGTCATGAAAAGAGAAAAAGGAAGTAAGGAAGGAAGGCAGACAGGAAGGAAGGAAGGAAGGAAGGAAGGAAGGAAGGAAGGAAGGAAGGAAGGAAGGAAGGAAGGCAGACAGGAAGGAAGGCAGACAGGAAGGAAGGAAGGAAGGAAGGAAGGAAGGAAGGAAGGAAGGAAGGAAGGAAGGAAGGCAGACAGGAAGGAAGGCAGACAGGAAGGAAGGAAGGAAGGAAGGAAGGAAGGAAGGAAGGAAGGAAGGAAGACAAGGAAAGAAGGAAGGCAGACAAGGAAGGAAGGAAGGCAGACAAGGAAGGAAGGAAGGCAGACAAGGAAGGAAGGAAGGCAGATAAGGAAGGAAGGAAGGAAGGAAGGAAGGAAGGAAGGAAGGAAGGAAGGAAGGAAGGAAGGAAGGCAGACAAGGAAAGAAGGAAGGAAGGAAGGAAGGAAGGAAGGAAGGTAGGAAGGAAGGAAGGAAGGAAGGAAGGAAGGAAGGAAGGAAGGAAGGAACCAGTGCTCAAAGCTTCTTGATACAAAATATTTGGTCATCTATTCATGATTTGCTCGATGATTCTGCCAAGGCACAGAGGTCAGGCTGGTGGGGGCAGAGCCAGGTGGAAAGTGCTAGGTATAGTTTAGTTCATTTAGCATCTGGTCCAGTGTTGGTGACATTCTTAAGCTCTTTTTCCATGTCCCTGCGTTTCAATTCAGACACCTTGGCAAGCTCCTCCACTCACTCCAGCTCACCCTTGAGGATGACCAGCTTACGAGTTACCTCTTCATACTTGCGGTTGGCCTCCTCGGCAATGTGCTTGGCTTCTTTGAGCTGCAGATCCTGAGTCTTTATATTCTCCTCGTCCTTCATGGCCCAGTTCTTGATGACCTTCATCCCTCTCTCACTCTCATCTGCTGCCTTTTCGGCCTCCTTCAGCTGCTGCAGGGCTGTGGCCAGTCGCTCTTTTGCCCTGTTCAACTCTTCCTGCACCAGCTGGATGTGTCAATTGAGGGCGGCCACATACCCTTTGGCTTCCTCTCACTGCTCCCGCTCTCCGTCCAGCTCCTGCTGCAGGCACTGCATGAGGGCCTCCACCTCATCTGCCTGCTGCAGTGCCTAGATCTTGTGCTTCACCACCTCCAGGGAGTTGAGGCCAGCAAAGGCACGAGGGGTGCATGCCAAGCGGGCAAGTGCTTTGTGGCTCAGTTCAGCAGTAGTGCCCTGGGCCCGAGCCTTTGGATGAAGCCTCATCCCTCCATTCTCCCTAGGTAACTTGACCTTACCTGCAAGACCCCGCCCATTCCTGGGAGGGGTCTTGGAAAAGGTAGATAAGGTTTTGACCAGAGGAAATTAGGCCTTTTGCTCTTTTGGGTCTTTGCCTTTGCCTTGGCCCAGCGCCAGGGCTGCCCCCGCCTCTCTCCACCTACCTGGCCCCCTCCTTAACTACTTTTACAGGAGTATATAACACTCATCCCCAAAGACGACAATGACCCCAACAAGAAAGAAAACTACACATCAATCTCACTAATGAACATATATGCAAAAATCCTCAACAAAATCTTAAGAAACTGAATTCAACAGTACATCAAAAAGATTATACACTATGACCAAGTAGGTTTCATCCCGGGGATGCAAGGATGTTTCAATACACTAAAATCAATCAACTTCTTACATCACATCATCAAGAAGAAAGACAAAAACCTCATGACCTTATCAATCGACGCAGAAAAAGCTATTGACAAAAACCCAACACCAATTTATGCTGAAAACACTCTGCAACATAGGATTGGAAGGAACCTTCCTCAAGATAGTTACAACTATCTATAAAATGCCCACTGCCAACATAATCCTTAATGGTGAAAAACTGAAAATTTTTCCACTAAGGTCAGGAACAAGGCAAGGCTGCCCACTTTCTCTATTCTTATTCAACATAGTTTTAGAAGTGCTAGAAATAGTAATCAGTTAAGAGAAGGGAATCCAAGGAATCCAGATAGGGAAAGAAGTAGTCAAACTATCTCTATTTGCAGATTATATGATGATATATATAGAAAACCCTAAAGAATCCACAGTAAAACTCCTAGAAACAATAAGCCAACATAACAAGTGTTGGGCTACAAAATCAATACACAAAAGACAAATTCCTCTATACAAATAAGGAAGTAGAGGAGTATGCCATTAAGAGGTTGATACCATTTAAAATAGTAATTAAAATATCAAGTGCCTGGGAATCAAACTGACAAAAGAAGTGAAAAACCTATACCATGAAAACTACAAATCGCTTCGGAAAGAAATTGAAGAGGACCTAAGGAAATGGAAGAACATCCCCTGGTCAAGGATAGGAATAATCAACATAATCAAAATGTCTATCTTACCTGAATTACTATATAGATTCAATGGAATCCCTAGCCAAATCCAGACATCATTTTATAAGGAACTTGAACAATTATAAAGTTCTTCTGGAACCACAAAAGACCTAGACTAGCCAAATCCATACTAAAAAGAAAAAAACTGGGTAGCATTTCTTTACCTAACCTGAAGCTTTATTATAAAGCCATAATAATCAAGAGAGCATGGTACTGGGACAAAGAAAGAGTCTCAGACCAGTGGATTAGAACAGAATATCCAGAGATAAATCCCCAAATATACACACTACTATATTTGACAAAGGATCTAAGAACCTGATATGGAACAAAGTCTCTTCAACAAATGGTGTTGGAACAACTGGATAACCACCTGTAAGAAACTAAATATTTATCCATACCTCACAACCTACACAAAAATCAAGTCAAATTAATTAAAGACCTTGAAATCGGACCCAAATCAATAAAGTTCATTGAGGAAAATATAGGAACACTCTAAGACATATACCTGCAAAAAGGCTTTGAGGATGGAATGCCAATGGGAAGAGTAATAGCATCAAACCTGAATAAATAGGATTACATCAAACTGAACAATTTCTGTATGGCAAGAGAAACACGGTCGAAAATCAGAAAAAAAGCTAAGGGAATGGGGAAAATATTCACACTTGACATATAAGATAAAGGGCTGATATCTAGGATATACACCGCACTCAGAAAGGAACTCCACAAAACCTAATAAAGCCATAAAAAATGGGGAATGGAAATAATAGACAGTTTTCCAAGTAAGACCAACATATGGCCATAAGACACATGAAAATATGTTCACCATCACTCTTCATACTACCTGACACCAGTGAGGATGGCATATATCAAAAATAACAAGACCAATCTCTGTTCATGAAGATATAGTCATTAAAGAATGTTGCGTGGTCCAACCCCTATGGAAAACAGTATGGAGGATGCTTAGAAAACTCATAATTGAGCTGCCATATGACCCAGCATTCACGTTCCTGGTTATCTATCCCCAAGTCGGAAGAATATTCATACCAAAATATGTTTGCACTCCACTATTTATTGCAGCACTCAGCACAAGAGCCAAGATTTGTAACCAACCTCAATGCCCAACAACAGATGATTGGATCATAAAGATGTGGTAATGACACACAATGGAATACTACATAGCAGTTAGAAATGGCACAATCATGGATTTTGCAGCAACATGGATGGATCTAAAAATATTATGTTAAACGAAGTAAGCCAGAAGAAGAAGGGTAAATACAGAATGATAGCACTTTTCTGTGGTACTTGGAATATACACCATATATACATATAATACTCCAAGAACAAATACAATGGTCTAATAGGGTAGGAACTCAAAGCCCTGTAGTTGTCAGCATTTACTGGGAAGAAGTGTTCAAAACAAGTGGAAGAGGAACAACACAAATCCTCGACTATCCATTATACCATTAAGAAACCAGCAACAATGGAAACAACCATTTAGAGTGAACAGGTATGTAATCAGTCTCTTACTACAAAGACCTATAATAATGTGTTAGGAAACTTATACACAGATATAGGTGAAGAATATGATTGGAAACCAGAGACTCCAGCGGCAGCAATTCCTAACAATATGTTTTAGTGTGTTAATCTTACTAGGTACAAAATAACCTCTCAGCTTCTCTGTCCAAAGGGATTCTTGGATACAAAGATCGGAACCTTAATTTTGACACCTTGGTTCTCAGTCATAATAGATACCATATTTAGTTTGCTTTATGAAAATATCTTGATAAAACATTCCATTATACCCATTTTCTCTGGTTTATGTCCTCTATTAGGACATGAAGCGTATGAACATTCAAACCACTGAAGCAGTCAACTGTGAACCACAGACTTATATTACAAGACCTTTTCATGGAACACATTTGGGCAAATTAAGATTTCCTTTCTCTCTCTTCCTCTCTTCTCCTTACTTCTTCTCATTTCCCCTTTCTTCTTCCTCTTCTTCCTCCTCATTATCAATTCAAATAAAACCCACACTGTTAGTTTCTCTTTAGGAAAGTTTTTTTGATACATAAGATGCAGCAGACAATACTAAATAGGGTAGCCACCAACATAGGTAGGCCTCATTAACACATTGTTTAGTACTGGAGATGTGAAACCTATGTGTATCCTACACTGCTCCAGTGATTTTCTAACCCTGAAACCTTCATTAAGCAAGGCCAAATTCCATCACTGATGAAATGCTTAGAAACTAGGAAAACCTCCCTACTCCGAAACACCAACCCAATCTCTTTCATTTGATTTATTAAATTTTTTTTAAATTTATTCTGACTATATTTACCTATTTTCTGTTCTCCTCTCTCATCTTTTTCTCTCCCTATCTTTCGTAAGTTATGCCTAAGCTAATTATTTACCTTAATTCAACCATTCCTTAAGATCTCAGACCCATGCTATTAGGGTCAGACCTCTAACAACACATTGAGAATAGATCACTAATGTATGTCTTTATGTGGGCATGAGTATATAGAGGACTCCTCTATGAGAGCCAAACCTAAATTGTAAATAATTCATATCTATATTGTATATAGCCCCTTCTATATACTATTCCTCCTCCCTCCTTCAGAAATCCTACCCCTTCACTCCCATTCCCAATCCAGTATACCACCTTATTAATGCTCTTTATCTTCAGTTCTTAATCCATTAGATATCAAGACCAACCTCCTGCCCCAATAAGCCATCAACCAGCTCCAAAGTGAAGGGAGGCCCACTCAGCACCACATCTTGTCCACGGCAAGAAACTATGAACAACACTCCTGCTGACTCATGCTCTGTGGCCCTCCTTCTCACTCCCCAAAATGTGGACTGAACCTTGATACCGGATTCAGCACCAGAAGGACCCTCAGTGCAAGAACTCTACCCGAGCTCTTTCTGCCTCAAATCAAACTCAACAAGACCAGGGTGTGTGTGATGAAAATGTGACCTGGATTCTTCCCCACACACACACACAAGAATATCCCAAAAGACAATGGGAAAGCTTATATTTTTATTTATGCTTTTCCTTTATATATATGTGAGTATATATATGTATATATATCTTGTTTTTGTTTTCTTCTCTTCCTTAACTTCACCTGTTTTGATTCTGCTTGGTACAAAAACCTACAAGAAAACGTCTTGCCCAGGATTAAAACTCAAGTTCAAAACCAGGGCAGAGATGTTGGAGCCTGATACTCTCACTCCAAATGCACCGGCAATATAATATAGTACCATTTCTCCTTGCAAATACATACTAAAAAGGGGAATGTTATGTATAGAAACAAGCTCTTATCTACCAGGAATTAAAAACTCATACATTTTACAATACAGGGGCATCTCCCACCTTGAACATATGTCATGTGTTCCCAACTTAGGCTCCAAGTAATTAGAAAGCGACCATCCAATCCAGACCCTAGATCTCACATAGAACTGACATATTTCTCACAACAGCTCCAGGAACCAAACTCCCTCTGGGACATTCTTAATACTTCTCTGACACCAACAACTGCCAGTTTTGATATGACATCCTGACAATGAGAAAATGGCAACAACTTGATCTAAGAGCAGGTTGTCTTACCTCGCCACCTAATGGTAAGATGAAATCAGAAGACACTTTATCCTTTGATCTGTGCAAAAGCCAAGATCACTCACTGCAGAAGACTTACTGTGACAAACTTGACTGGGCAGAACTTATCCTGGGACCAAAAAAAGACCTAGTCTAGGCTTTGGCCTATCATCTGTACAACAACCAAGATCTCTATTTCCAGAGGTCTGACTGAGAAAACTGCAACTGATCAGAACTTCTAGAAACATAATGAAAGACTATTCTAGGCTTCACCTAGGATTGGTGCAAAAACAAAGACCACCAACTACAAAAGATTGATTAAACAACAGTGAGAAACATAACTTCTAGAATGGTAAAGAAAGGCTCCATCCTAGGCTCCATCCTATGACCTGTTCAAATAACATGATCTCTAGTTACAGAAGCCGATTTTATCATTCAAGACTGAGCTGAAAATTTCCAGACACCACAAAAGGACCTAAGGGAGAGTAAAAGAGCCTTTACGAAGCCTGTAGTTATTCTTATGACAGTATACTTTAAGGGTGGTGAAACCCTGTATCTCCTAGGCCAAGGGAATTCTCTTTCTAAGCTCCCCAATATGTACTGTGCCTATGCAAAAAAAAACCACATTAATTAATTTTTTGTTATTGTTGTTTGTTTTTGGTATTTTTGTGTTTTGTTTTTATTTTGGGACCGTGGTTATTGTTTGGTTGTTGTCTTTATTGCTGTGGTCCTTTTTGGGTTTTATTGTTTAATTTTTTGTATTATTTTTTCTTCCTTTTTCCCTTTCTTCTCTTAAATTGATATTTATAGCATCTAAAAGGACTCCTCTCATTTTTTGCTTGTTTGATTTTTGCCCCCCTTTTTCTCTTTCCTTCAAACAGAGCCACATACTTTGAACCATCTTGTCCCACCTCACAAATTGAGGGGGAAATAATGAAGGGTACCAAGACCAAACAGTCATATGAACATTGAGTAGAAATAAAAAATGATCAGATTTAAACACCAAATCCAAAGCCAACGACAACAACAAAATCAATACTTAATCTACAACAAGCTAGACACTTATACTAGCAGCCCAGGGGGGAACAAGGGGGATATGGAATGCATGCTGGGAACGAGGGTGGGGGGAGGACAACATTGGTGGTGCGAATACCCCTGGTTCAATGTCACTATGCACTTAAAATATGACTGAGAGATTTGTTGTAATACACTTTGGTCAAAATAAAAATTATTTAAAAAATAAAAATAAATAAAAATAAAATCATCTTCTTGTACATCTCTATCATAGTTCATGGGTTATCAGGTATACTGTCAATGAATAAGATTATCATGAGTAGAATCATTTGTTCTGACAATAGTTCTTAACAATGGGTTTAAAATATTTTGCAAACCATAATGTAAATAGTTGTGCTCTCATCCAGGCTTTGTGCCTTTCGTAAATAACTGGCCCAATAGATTTAGAATTATGCTGAGGGTCCTGGAAACTTGAGAATAAACGAGCATTTGAATGATGGCAGGAAAAAATATAAATTTGAACAGAAGCTTGGAAAAAGTTAGTTTAATCCTCATGAATGCAATGGAGAATTATGGAACCAGGATGGCGATATTAACTTCATATGTGATGAAAATGATATAAAAACTACAATGAGAATCGCAGCATGAAGGAAGATTTGGATGCTATAGACTCGCTGTATCTCATTTAGCACTAGAATATATGGAGAGTTGCGACTTTAATAAGTGGTTTCTCTCCTTGTTTGTTTAATTTTTTGCTTCTATTTTGGGGCCACAGCCAGCTATGCTCAGGGCATATTCCTGGCTCTGGTCTCAGAGATTGTTCCTGGTAAGGCTGAGGGGACTATAAGTGGTGACAGGAATTGAACCTGGATCAGCAGATTGAAAGCCAAGTGCCATATGCCATATTTCCAATCCCAGATAAACAGTTCTAAAGCAGGGTTGCACTTAAAGTAATCCAAACCAGGCTGAGGGTAAAACACAGGTAGTCTGGCAATCATCTACCTTAAATGAAGAGTGAGTTGCCTGCCATAATTGTATATTTTATTGAGTACAGAGACCGTGCCAGGTAGAGATATAAGGACAAAGTAAGAACAGATAGCTCAGGCTATCCTGAGCCAGTCTCACCCAAGTTTACATTATGACAATCTCTGTTTGGGGTTGAAATTAAGTTGCAAACAAACAGATACAAATAAATCAGGAGTGATCTTTCTTAGGGGTGAAATCACTTTGTAAACAAACAGATACAAATAAACCAGAGATAATTTCTGTTTTGTGCAAAACAAAGTGTTATATAAGACCTCCCCAATGGATTTTGCATTCAGCCAGTTCTGGTTTGATCCCCAGAATCATATAGAGATCCCACAGAAACCTTGCCAGAAGTGATCCCTGAGCATAGAGCCAGGAGTAGTCACTGAGCACTGCTCGTTGTAGCATAGTGTCAAAAACAAAAAAAGATAGATTACTGAAGGCTCAGCTGACATTTGCCACATTTTAGCAATTAAGCATGGGTTGTTATTATTAATACTATTACTATTATAGAGGAGGGAAGCCATACCCAAAAATGCTCAGAAGCTATCTGTGGTTATGTGCTCAGCAGTAAGCCCTGAAGATCTGGGATATCATATGTAGTGCCTGGGATTGAACATTTAACCTAGCTTAATTTAACTAGCTTAATTAACTATCTTAATTTCTGTACCATCTCTCCAGCCTAGAATGAACTATTGTAAATTAGTGAAAAAAGAAAGAAAATCACCCATGATGACAACAATCTGCCTTTGCGTTATTCTAGAGGTGAATCTGACTTTTAGAGCTTAAATCCTATGACTCCTCACACAACCTGCACTGCACCTGTTTTCAAGTCATAGTCATGAAAGTCGCTGGCCTAATGTCCTCCTGCCCTTGCAATGCAGGTGCGTCAACATAAGCGTAGGACCTGAATTCTAGAGCTGATTCTCTAAGTTCCAGATCCCCACATCAACTGCACCACTCCTGGTTTTAGCAGCAGTTCCAAAAGCTGCTCGTCCTGACGCCTATCTGCTCTCTCATGCCAGTTGTCAACCTAAATGCGGAATTTGATTTTGGAGCTGAATCTCTACACTTCACGTGACCTGCACTACTTGCCTTCCACATTTGTCAGCTTGAAATGGTCTTGATGTCCATCTGCACTCTCATACAGGATGTTTCAACCTTGGGTTGGGACCTGATTTTGAAGCAGAATGTCTATTTCCCCAGTCTCTGCACAACACCTGTGCCACTCCCATTTCTAGTCCATTGATTTGTCTGACCTCCCATCGCAAGAGCATAATATTTGGAGAAAGAACTGACTTTTTTGATATTTATCTCTATGCCCTAGACTCCCCACAACAATTATTTGCAAGCTGTAGGTGTGAAAGTCACCTGGCCTGACGTCTACTGATGTCATACCAGGTACTTCATCTACTGCTGAGACTTCGTTTCTAGAGATGAAACTCTATGAACCACAATTCACACACCACCTGCGCCACTCACCTCCCAGCCACAGGTGAAATTTTTATCCTGGCATCTTTCTGCCCTCTCATCCCCAGTGAGCCATTCTTGGGCATAACCTGAATTCTACAGTTGAATTCATATATCCCAGACTTCCATCATCACCTGAACAACTCACCTTTGTCAGCCTTTGACTCAAAAGTTACCCATTCTTTATTTTTTTTTTTTGGTTTTTGGGCCACACCCATTTGGTGTTCAAAGGTTACTCCTGGCTACGCACTCAGAAATTGCTCCTGGCTTGGGGGACCATATGGGACACTGGCGGATCGAACTGTGGTCCTTTCTTGGCTAGCGCTTGCAAGGCAGGCACCTGACCTCTAGCGCCACCTCCCCGGCCCCAAAAGTCACCCATTCTGAAGATTGTCTACTTTCTCATCCCAGGTACATCATCCAAGATATGTAAAGTGACACGTGGAGCTGCATCTCTATGTCCTAGACTCCTTTCACAATCTGAACTGCTCTGGGTTTCCAGTTCTAGTTTCAAAATCACATGTCATAATGTCCATCTCCCCTCTCATTTCAGGTGCATCATTGGGTGGCTGTACCTTATTCCTGGAGCTGAATCTCTATTCACCAGAATCCTCAGGTGACCTGTTCTGTGTGCTTTACCCACCTCTTGGCTTGAAACTCACCCTAACATCCATCATTCTTTTCATCCTTGGTAAATCATAATAGAGATGTGATATGACTGTTGGAGCTAAATTCTATGCCCTATACTATCCACAATACTTGCATATTTCCTGGCCACAGGACAGAAAATCAAATGCCCTGTTTTCTGTTTGCCCTCTCAACAGAGGTGTGCCATCCTAGGAGCAGAGCTTTTTTATGGAGCTGAATTTCCATGCACCAGTCTGATCATGCCTCCCGAGTCATTCCCCTTTCCCATCTGTTGTCCTAAATATTGTACAGGCTGACATCTGCCTGACCTCTTATCTCTGTTATATCATCCAACAGTGAACCTAATTTCTAGAGCTGAATCTCTATGCCCACTCTCCTCATACCACATAGCTGTTTCCCTTTCCAGAGGTCAGCCTGAAAATTTCCTGTCCTGAAGCCCATCTACCCTCTCATGCTAGGTGCATCATCCTTGGGGAATAGTCTGACATCTAGAGCTCACTCTATATGTCCCAAACTCCCCATGCTATGTTTTCCTGAACATATTCCCCAAAATCCCCCATTCAAATGTTTCTGTGCCCTCTCAGCTGAGGTACATATTGATAGGAGCAGGATCTGACTTCTGAATCTAACTATGCCCCAGACTTCCCAGACCACATGTGCCACTCCTGTTACCAGACGTCAGCCCTAAATTCTCCCTGAAGTCCATATGCCCTCTCATCCCAGATGCAACATCCTAGGTCCTTGGACCTGATTTCTGAAGATGAATTTCTATGCCCCAAACTCCCCCACAGGTCTGTGTTTCTCCCCATTTCAGACATATGCCCTAAATTTGCCTATCCTAACATCCATCTGCCCTCTAATCCGATGTATGCAATCCTAGGGGTGATTCCTGACACCTGAATCTGAATCTGTATGCCACAGACTACTCATGGCACATGTACTACTCTTTTTTTCCAGCTGATGGCCCAAAAAGTCTCCAGTCTTGTCGTCCATCTTATCCTTTCATCCCAGGTGCACTATCCTAGGGGAAGGATCTGACTTTTGGAGCTGAATCTTTATGCTCTACTCTACCTCTGCCACCTCAACTGCTCCTCTCTTTCTGCTGTTGGCACCAAATTCACCCCTCCAAACATCCATCTGCTCCCACCCAGTTATATTATCCTAAGGTCAGTACCTGACTTTTATAGCTGAATTTTTATGCCCAAGATTCCCATACCACTGGCACTACTTGCTTTTATAGCCATCAACCCAATAGTTCACCATCTTGATGTCCATCTTTCATTTCATCCCAAAATTTTGCCTGGACATTAGTGTACCTAAGCAAAGAAGTTCAAATTATATCTTCTATTTTCAGGGATTTAAACACTAAAATTTCTTTCTACCTGGCATATACATTCTCAATATTTAGAAGATCAAACATAGTAATTAGTTCTCATTTTTTCACACTCAAACAACAATGCATGATTAGAAAGATAACCTGAAATGTATAGTATTCTTGGCAACAATATGTATAATCAATAAATAACATTGTTAAGTAATGAGGAACCTAAAACTCCACCATTAAAACGCAAAATATGGGAACCAGGGAGGCGCGGAATCGGCCAGGTAAGGCCCGGTCCCCCGCGGCTGCCAGGCCAAGCCCCTTCCCAGCGAACCAGGGAGGCGCAGAATCGGCCAGGTAAGGCCCGGTTCCCCGCGGCTGCCAGGCCAAGCCCCTTCCCTGCGAACCCGGGAGGCGCGGAAACGGCCTTGTAAGGCCCGGTCCCCCGCGGCTGCCAGGCCAAGCCCCTTCCCAGCAAACCCGGGAGGCGCGGAATCGGCCAGGTAAGGCCCGGTCCCCCGCAGCTGCCAGGCCAAGCCCCTTCCCTGCGAACCCGGGAGGCGCGGAAACAGCCTTGTAAGGCCCGTTCCCCCGCGGCTGCCAGGCCAAGCCCCTTCCCTGCGAACCAGGGAGGTGCGGAAACGGCCTTGTAAGGCCAGTTCCCCGCGGCTGCCAGGCCAAGCCCCTTCCCAGCAAACCCGGGAGGCGCGGAATCGGCCAGGTAAGGCCCGGTCCCCCGCGGCTGTCAGGCCAAGCCCCTTCCCTGCGATTCCGGGAGGCGTGGAAACGGCCTTGTAAGGCCCGGTCCCCCGCGGCTGCCAGGCCAAGCCCCTTCCCAGTGAACCCGGGAGGCGCGGAATCGGCCAGGTAAGGCCCGGTCTCCCACGGCTGCCAGGCCAAGCCCCTTCCCTGCGATCCCGGGAGGCGCAGAAATGGCCTTGTAAGGCCCGTTCCCCCGCGGCTGCCAGGCCAAGCCCCTTCCCTGCGAACCTGGGAGGCGCGGAATCAGCCAGGTAAGGCCCGTTCCCCCGCGGCTGCCAGGCCAAGCCCCTTCCCCAGGAACCACAAGCGCTGAGGAGAGTGGCTTGAGGGAAGCCCTTCCTCTGGGTGGGCACCTGGAAGGGCAACTTAAACAACCCGAATAGACAAGGGAGATAGGGCCAGCCGTCTGGCCCCTCAGGTGACTTAGAACAGTCCATCCCCTAGGGCCCTGGAGTGGACCAGGGACTCCCCAAGGACGAGTGTTCTGGGTTGGTTGGAAGGAACTCCTTCAACAGAGGCTTGGAGGGGGCAGAGCTCCATTGACTCTCGTAGAGAGGAGGGGGGATAGAGAACTAGACTCAACAGCGCCAGCAACCATTGTGGCCAGGAGCGGAACTGCACCGCTGACAGAACTAAGGAGCAGAAAAGGGACAAGACCCACAGGGAAGGCTGACCCCTAGGCAGCAAAGGGGAGGAGAAAGAGCTAGGTTCAACAAGCTCACCCAACAGGCCCCTCTAGAACCACCTTCAGGAATGGGAACAAGCAGGCCGAAAATAGAAGCCACAGCACTCCAAAACACACCATTAAATACAAAGAACCATGCGCAAATCAAGGAGATCCGTAATAACGGGAGACACCATGACAAATCCTAGCAAGTTCCCAAGTCCACCAAATTGCACAGATCCAGGGGAAGAAGACTTAAAAACGGTAATGAGGAAGGAAATGCAGGAATTACTAACAGTAATGAAAGAAACCCTAGCTACCAAATATAAGAAAACCATGGAAGAACAAATCAGCCAAATTAAAGAAGAAATGTCAAAGAACATGAGAGAGACCATACAAAATGAAGTGAAGGACTTAAAAGCAAAGTAACAAGCCTTACGAGCAGAAACACAGAGTTGGAGAAGCACATCGAAGAACTCGAAGGAAAACTACAATCAAAAAAAGATCAAGAAACCAACAAAGAAATAAAAGGCAAAGCACTGGAAGGAAAAATCCAATATCTAATGAACAAAGACAAAAGGAACAATCTAAGAATTGTGGGTATACCAGAAGGGGAGGAAATAGGGAAGGGGGAAGAACAGGTAGTCAGGGAGATAATAACAGAGAACTTCCCCAGCCTCTGGAAAGACACTTCAGGACAAATCCAGGAAATCAAGAGGGTTCCTAATAAAATAGACCCTAATAAGCCAACACCAAGACACATAATAATCCAAATGGCAAAAAACAAAGAGAAAGAGGAACTCCTGAAAGCAATAAGGGAGAAAAAAAACCTCAAGTACAAAGAAAAGGACATAAGAATCAAACCGGACCTCCCATTTGAAATAATTCAAGCAAGAAGACAGTGGAATGACATATTTACACGACTGAATGAAAGAAATTTCCAACCCAGGGTCCAATACCCAGCAAAACTATCATTCATATGGGAGGGCAGACTAAAAACATTCTCAAACATGAACGAACTTGAATTATTTGTGCAAACCAAGCCGATCCTAAACGACTTACTCAGAGATGAATTACACAATCCAAACCCCCGATTGTAACAACAACCACTCCACACAATACAACGGCACAACAGTCCTCTCTATCAATAATTTCCCTAAATGTGAATGGACTGAACTCTCCAATTAAAAGACACATAGTAGAGAACTGGGTTAGGAAAAATAAACCGGACTTCTGCTGTCTGCAAGAAACACACCTACAGTTACAGGATAAGCACAGGCTTAGAATAAAAGGATGGAAAGTAATTATTCAGGCCAATGGAAAACAAAAAAGAGCAGGGACAGCCATTCTTATATCAGACCAAATTGTATTCAACCTCAAGAAAGTGATCAGAGACAAAGAGGGTCACTACTTACTGATCAGGGGAACATTAGATCAAGAAACACTAACCCTGGTCAATATCTATGCACCTAATGTAGAGTCAGCAAAATATGTGAGGCAACTACTGGCAAACCTGGAGAAACACATGAAGGGAAATGTGATAATAGTAGGGGACCTCAATACTCCACTATCACCATTGGACAGATCCACCAAACAGAAAAATAGCAAAGAAATAAGAGCTCTAAATGAAAAATTAGAAGATTTAGGGCTAATAGATTTATATAGAGCCCTCCATCCCCAGAAAGCAGAATACACATTCTTCTCAAACCCACATGGAACCTTCTCCAGAATAGATCATGTCTTAGGATACAAAGCCAACCTATATAAGACCACAAAGGTAAGGATCATAAGAAGTACCCTTTCAGATCACTATGCAACAGAGGTTAAAATTGATGTCAAGAAGAAGCAATGGAGAAAAACTAATACCTGGAGATTAAACAACATGCTGCTCAACAACAGCTGGATTAAAGAACAACTCAAGGAAGAAATAAAAAGATTCCTTGAGACAAATGACAATGAAGAGACAACATGTCAAAATTTATGGGTCACAGCAAAAGCAGTAATTAGGGGGAAACTCATAGCAATACAGGCCTATGTCAAGAAACAGGAAAATAACAAAACCAACAGTTTAAAAGATCACCTCAAAGAACTGGAACAACAGCAACAGAGGAATCCAACCACAACCAGAAGGCAAGAAATAATAAAAACCAGAGCAGAAATAAACAACATCAAAACCAAGAAAACAATACAAAAAATCAATGAGACCAGGAGTTGGTTTTTCGAAAAATAAACAGGATAGACAAACCATTGGCAAAACTCACCAAAAAAAGAGGGAAAACACCCAAATCAGTAGGATCACAAATGAAAGGGGAGAGATTACAACAGAACCCCAAGAAATACAACACATCATGAGATCATATTATGAACAACTATACTCAACTAGGTTAGAGAACCCAGTAGAAATCAACAGATTCTTGGACAAACACCCTCTTCCAAGACTGGAAAAGGAGGATCTATAAAGACTAAACAGACCAATCACCTCAGAGGAAATTGAAGATGTAATTAAAAAACTCCCTAAGAACAAAAGCCCAGGCCCAGATGGATTTACAGGTGAATTCTATCAAACATTTCAAGAAGACTTACTACCACTTTTCCATAGGCTTTTCCAAACCATAGAAAAAACAGGAATCCTCCCCAACTCCTTTTATGAGGCTAATATCACACTCATTGCCAAAGAAGGCAAAGACACCACCAAAAAAGAAAACTACAGACCAATCTCACTACTGAACATAGATGCAAAGATACTTAACAAAATCTTAGCAAACCGAATTCAACACTTCATCAAAAAGATCATACATCACGACCAAGTGGGATTCATACCAGGAATGCAAGGTTGGTTCAACATACGCAAATCAATCAATCTGATACATCACATCAACAACATGAAAGACAAAAACCACATGATCATATCAATCGATGCAGAAAAGGCGTTTGACAAAATCCAACATCCTTTCATGTTAAAGACACTCAGCAAAATAGGGTTAGAAGGAACTTTCCTCAAGATAGTTACAGCTATATATGAAAAGCCTACAGCCAACATTATACTTAATGGCAAGAAACTAGAAGCATTCCCACTAAGGTCAGGAACTAGACAAGGCTGTCCACTCTCTCCACTCTTATTCAATATAAACTTAGAAGTCCTAGCAATAGCAATCCGACAAGAGAAGGGAATCAAAGGAATTCAAATAGGGAAAGAGGAACACAAGCTATCTCTATTTGCCGACGATATGATGATATACATCGAAAACCCTAAAGAGTCCACAGTAAAACTCCTAGAAACAATCAGCCAATACAGCAAAGTGGCTGGATACAAAGTCAATACACAAAAGACAGTTGCGTTTCTATATACAAACAATGAAGTTGAGGAGAGAGAGATTAAAAATACAATTCCATTTAAGGTAGTATCAAAAAATATCAAGTATCTAGGAATCAACCTTACAAGAGAAGTGAAAGACCTATACCAGGGAAACTTCAAAATGCTTCAGAAAGAAATTGAAGACGATCTAAAGAAATGGAAGAACATCCTATGCTCATGGATAGGTAGAATTAACATAGTCAAAATGACTATCCTACCCAAACTTCTATATACATTTAATGCAATCCCTATCCAAATCCAGACACAATTCTTTAAAGAAATAGAACACTCAATCACAAAATTCATCTGGAACCACAAAAGAGCCAGGATAGCCAAACACATACTCAAAAACAAGAAGCTGGGTGGTATCTCCTTACCTAACTTGAAACTATACTATAAAGCCATAGTAATCAAAACAGCATGGTACTGGAACAGAGACAGGACCTCAGACCGGTGGGTTCGAACAGATTTCCCAGACATAAACCCCCAGATATACAGCCAACTAATATTTGATAAAAGAGGCAAGAATCTGAAATGGAACAAAGAAGGCCTATTCAACAAATAGTGTTGGCACAACTGGAAAACCACATGTGCGAAAGTGAAAATCAACCCATACCTCACTCCTTATACAAAAGTCAACTCAAAATGGATCAAAGACCTTGAAATCAGACCCGAATCTATAAAATTTATCGAGAATAAAATAGGGAGAACACTTGAAGACCTATATATCAAAAAGGTCTTCGAGAATGGAACACCAATGGCAAGAACCTTAGCAGCAAACATAAACAAATGGGACTACATCAAACTAAAAAGCTTCTGCATGGCGAAAGAAACCTTAATTTATGCAAGAAGACAGTTAACAGAATGGGAAAAAATCTTTTCACTAGACATATCAGATAAAGGGCTGATATCTAGAACTTACAAAGCACTCAGAAAACTGAGCCCCTCAAAACCAAATAAAGCCATAAAAAATGGGGAGAAGAAATGGATAGACACTTCTCTGAGGAAGACAGAAGGATGGCTAACAAACACATGAAAACATGCTCACCTTCACTCATCATCATAGAGATCCAAATCAAGACAACATTGAGATACCACCTTACACCAGTGAGGATGGCTCACATCAAAAATACTGAGAACAATCTTTGTTGGCGGGGATGTGGTATGAAGGGAACTCTCATCCACTGCTGGTGGGAATGCCCCCTAGTCCAACATCTATGGAGAACAGTCTGGAGAGTGCTCAAAGAACTCAGAATTGAGCTCCATTTTGACCCAGCAATTGCACTTCTAGGTATATACCCCCAAGGTGGAAGAACATTCATTCCAAAATACGTGTGCACCCCACTATTTATCGCAGCACTCAGTATAATAGCCAAATCTTGGAACCAACCGCGATGTCCAACAACAGATGAATGGATCATTAAAATGTGGTATCTATACACAATGGAATATTACATGGCAGTCAGAAACGATACAATCACAGATTTTGCAGCAACGTGGATGGACTTAGATCATGTTATGTTAAGCGAAGTAAGTCAGAAGACAAAAGATAAACACAGAATGGTAGCACTATTCTGAAGCACATAGAACATACATCTTAATCACAACTAATACTTAACAATCAAATAACAGAGTCTAACAGGATAGAAACTCCAAACACTGTAATAGTCAACATATACATGGGAACAGTGCCCAAAACACATGAAAAACTAACAACACAAACTTTCGACTACACATTATACCACAAAGAAAACAGCAACACCAGAACAGCAGCATAGAGAGAACAGGTACGTAATCAACCTTCTACAACAATGGCTCATAATAATCCTGTAGAGATCGTATACAGGAACACAGGTAAAGAATACCAAGGCAAACCACTGACTCCAATGGAAACATCCCAAAAAACTACGTATTAATGCCTCTATCTTACTGTATGTAAAATAACCTCTCAGCTTCTCTGTCCACAGGCGTTCTTGGATACAAAGGGCGGACAAGCTAAGATGGCAGCTCGGGATACCACACGAGATACCATACCTAGTTTGCACTACGAGATGGCCCCGAGAAAACTCTTTTTTTTTTGAGAAATCTCTTTAACATACACTTTATCTCTAGGTTTACCTTCTTTTAGGGTTTCAAGCACGTGACCAGTCAAACCACCGAAGCAGTAACAGCAACGAACAGACTCAAACTACATGCTCTATTCACTGAACACATTCAAGCAAACTAGCATTCCCTTGTTATTCTCTCCTCTCTTCTCACCACTTGCTTTTTGATTTTTTTCTCTTCTATTCTTTTCTTTACTTTCTATCTTTTCTCTTCTCCCTTTCTTTCTAATGTATTTTTCTATTTTCTCCCTCCCTACCCCTTCCATACACCTTACCCTTTCCCCCCTCTGTAAATCCAACTATCCCTCCACCCCTCAATCCCATCCAGACCTCCCTCTATATTAAAACACTTCACCCTCAGTCCTTAATCTATTAGGCAACAAGATCGACCTCCTACCCCAACGAAACAGTACCCAGCACCCAAGAGAAGGGACACCCAGTCAAACCCACACCTCGTCCCAGACAAGAAAAGACAGCCAACTCCCCTGCGGACTCATGCTGCGAGGCCCTCCCTACCAACTCCCCCTAATGTGGACTGTTACTTGAATCCGGACCTAGGTCCAAAAGTATCCCCAATGCAAGAACTCTTCCAAGACCTCCCTGCAGCAAATTTTTACCAACCTGTAGAAGGTCAGGGGGTGGGGATAGGAAGATGCCTGAGAACCCACACATTACAACAAAAACCCAAAAGACAATGGGAAAAACTGTACTTCCATCATAGGCATAAGACCTGTAATACACCACCTTGTTACCTGCTCTCCCCCAAATGTAAGGTAGTCTTTTGCACCACTTTGGCCCTTTAAAACCTTCGTGAACTCATTTTTATTCTTCTCTTAAATTTATTTATTTATTTTTTTAAATGTTGTTCCTACATATACATTTGCAAGCACATACATTTTTATTTATTTCTTCTCTCTTTTTTTAATTTTTATTTTTATTTTTATCATTATTGGGTATGTGACCTGTGTCTGTTATCCCCTCTGTCCACCCCCAGCTACACCGACAATATAATGTAGCACCACTTCCCCCTGCAAAGACACACTAAATAAAGGGGAAATCTTACATATATATATATATATAAAAAAACAAAAAGAGCTCTTATCTACTAGAGATAGGAACTTATAGTTGTTTACAATACAGGGAAATCTCCTACCTTGAAAATATGTCATGTGGAATCAGTTTAGACCTCAGGTGATTAGATACCATTCATCCAGCCTTGAAATCTTGATCCCAGACATAGAATCGGCACAGCTCTTCACAACAACTACAGGAAACAAACTCCATCTGAGCCAGCCTTAATACTGCGGGGTCAACAACAAGGGCCAGCTCTAACATGATATCCGGACAATGAGGAAAATTCGAACAACTTGACCTGAGAGCAGATTAGCATACCTTACCAGCTAACGACAAGACAAAACCAGAAGACGCGGCACCCTTTGGTAGGTCCAGAAGCCAAGATCGTGACTTACAGATGACTGGCTACTAGAACCACGACCAGACAGTATACACCTTGGGCCCAATATAAAAGCCCTAGTCCAGGGTTTGCACTATGACTTGCACAATAATCATGATCCCTAGTCCCAAAGGTCTGACAGAGACAACTGCAACAGAATGGGGCTTCTGGAAGCACAAAGAAAGACACTATCCTAGGTGCCATCCTAGGTTCAGTGCAAAGACCAAGATCACCAACCACAGAAGATGGATTAAAACGACACTGAGGCAACAGAACCTCTAGAACCACAAAGACTGACTTCATCATAAGTCCCACCTCAGGATCTGTGCAGATACGGAGACCTCTAAACACAGAGCTCTGATTGTATCACCCTGGAAAGAGCAGAAGTCTTCCACACACCAAAAAAACACCACCGGGAGAATAAATGATCCTGAGCAAAGTCTAGAGCTGATCCCATGACAGTATACTCCAAGGACGGAGAAACCCCATATTTCTTAGGCCAAGTGAATTCCTTTCCGAATGACCGCAATATTTACTGTGCCAGGGCAGGAGGGGAAAAAAACAAAATACAAAAACCACAAAACCTTGGTTATTTCATATATACATATATTTTCCCCTTCATTTATTATTGTTATTATTATTTTTATATACCTATCTATTTTGGTCGATTTCTCTGTTTGGGTGTGACTACTGAAATCGTGGTCCCCAATTATACTTTTTTTTTTCTCTTCTTTTCTCTTCTTTAGTTATGTGCTATGCCATGTTTCTTATTTCAAGACCATGGCGTGTTTTTGGTTTGTTTGTTTGGTTTTTGGTTGTTTGTTTTGTTTTGTTTTGCTTTGTTTTTCGTCTGTTTATTTTTTTGTGGTGCTTATCGATATAGCTGGAGTCCCCACTGGATAATTGACTCTTTTTTTGGTACTGGTGGAGTGTTTCAACTTCTTTTTCTCCTTCATCTCCCAAATCGATGATGAGAGCCTCTAGAAGGATTCCATCCATTTTTGGAGTATTAGACTCTTACCCCAGTATATTTATCTTCTCTTTTTCAGGCAAAATCATGCAACTTGAATTAGCTAGTTCTGCCTACAGTTAGAGGGGGAGATAAGGGAGGCATCAAGACCAAACAGGGGCAAGACTACTAAGTAGTGGGTTGGATACAGAGGGGACCACATATTCTAGCCGCCCTGGGGGTGAGGGAAGAGGAAATGGGAGGTAGGACAAAAACGGAGGTGTAGGGAGGACAAATTGGTGATGGGAATCCCCCCTGATTTTATGTAAATATGTACCTAAAATGTTATTGTCAACAATATGTAAGACACTATGATCAAAATAAAAATTATATATATTTAAAAAAACGCAAAATATGTGAAGTAAAATGGGGTAATTAAGTAGATTAACTGAAGTTGCATATAGGGAAAGAAACAAGCAAATTTCCAAGTCCATCAAAATGTTTTGGTTCGTTGATGAGGACCTAGAGAAGGCCTTCGTATTGGGGTTTCCCCAATCCCCATGCTGACAAGAGCTAGCCTCCAGAACAGAAAAGGATTCGGTATAGAACTGGAAGCCAGATATCTGCCCGCCCTCCTCCTTAGGCCCCTCCCCTCTAGTGCAGGGTGAAGGGTGGGGAATGCTTTGGGTCCCCTTTAGAAACCTCCTGGCACCAATATTTCTGGTTGCCTGTGCAGGCACTCAGGGATGGCCTGAAGTCCGGGAAGGGGGAAGAAAAGGGGAATGGCTTGGGGCCTTCCAGTCCTCCCAGGACCCCCCCCCAAGCTAGGGAGAAGGCCTTCAGCCTGGGTCTCCTCTAAGCCCATGCTGACTAGAGCTAGCCTCCAGAACAGAAAAGCTATTCTCTTGATTTTATGGAAGTATGTTTTATGTGCCATTATGTGGTCTTTCCTGGAGAATGACACATGTACATTGGAGAATTTGTATCCAATATATATGTATGTATATATACACATATATAGCCTCTTTCTTCCATTTTTCTTTTCTTTTTAGAGCTAGTATATTTTTGTTGGGTTTCTACCTGGTTGACCTAGCAAATGTTGATAGGGCTTTTGATGAGGTCTCCCACAATAATTGGGAGATTGGTGCACATCACAAAGAACGAGAACAAGCAGTGCTGGTGGAGATGTGGGAAGAAAGTAACTCTTATTCACTGCTGGTGGGAATGCCTTCTAGTTCAATCTTTATGGAAAGTAATATGGAGATTTCTCAAATAATTGGAAATTGTGCTGCCATGCCTGACCTAAGTACTCTAGGCACAAAAGTACAATACAAAAACCCTTCCTCTCACCTATATACATTGCAGTGCTATTTACAATAGCCAGACTCTGGAAACAACCAAGTTGCCCTTCATCAGTTGAATGGCTAAAGAAACCGTGGTACATATACAAAATAAAATATTATGCAGCCGTCAGGAGAGATGAAGTCATGAAATTGTTCTGTACATGAATGTACATGGAATATATTATGCTGAGTGAAATAAGTCAGAGGGGGAGAGATAGATGCAGAATAGTCTCACTCATCTATGGGTTTTAAGAAAAATAAAAGACATTTTTGCAATAACTCGCAGAGACAAAAGAGATGAGGGCTGGAAGGTCCAGCTCACAATATGAACCTCACCACAAAGAGTGGTAAGTGCACTTATAGAAATACCTACACTGACAACTATCACAACAATGTGAAAGAATGTGGGAAGTAGAAAGCCGGTCTCTAGTACAGGTAGGGGGGTAGAGGAAGATTTGAGACATCGATGATGGGAATGTTGCACTGGTAAAGGGGAGTGTTCTTTACATGAAAGTAGCCCAACTACAATCATACTGGTAATCAAGGTATTTAAAATAAACATTAATAAAAATAAACCAAATTCTTCTACAGCGCACCTGGGTCATTTTCCAGGATAGACAAAATGTTCATCCATAAAACATACCACTATATAATTAAGAGGATAGAAATTGTACAGACTGCCTTCTCAGATCACAAGGCACTGCAATTAGGACACAAAAGGGACACAGAAAAAAATCTTTAACACCTGGAAATTAAATACCACACTGTTGAACAACCAGTGGGTGACATGTGAAATAAAGGAGGAAATCAAAACTTTCCTGGAAACAAATGACAGTGAAGACACAAATTATCAAAATTTAAGGCGACTGGGAAAAACTGAGGGAACCCGTCAGCTTTGCGTGTTTCTCTTCTCTTGTCTCCTGAAACTCTCCTGAGAGGGCCAGGAAGGGCCCCAAAAACCTGTCCCCTAGAGTCCCCAGAAGAGCATGGATGCTCTGCTTCACTTTGCGGCCACACACTCTTTCTAGCTAATGAACCCCATCATAACACGCAGAAAAAAAAGTCACAGGCAAACACCATGCACAGAGAATGAAGTTGATAGCTCTGATGACCCAAAAATTGCATCTGATTAATCTCTCAAAAAAGGAGTTTAGAATAGAAATATGGAGGATCCTCATAGAAATCAAAGAAAACATAACTCTCAGTGAACAGAACACAAAGATAGATATAAGAAAACTCTAATCTGAAATAACAGATCTGAAAAATGTGGTAGTTGAACTGGAAACCATAATGGAATGCCTCCCCAACAAGGTAACAACAGGTAAAGACTATTGCCTGCCCATAAACAAAAGCCAGGACCCAGATGGAAACACGAATAAATTCTTTCAAACCTTTCAAGAAGAACTACTACCAATTCTGGCCAGGCTTTTTCATGAAATTGAAAAAAGGGAACACTCCCAAATAGCTTTGATGAAGCCAACATCACCTTTATACATAAACAAGACAGAGATGCAGCCAAAAAGAAAATTATAGACCAATATCCCTGATGAACAGAGATGCAAAGATCCTCAACAAATTCCTGGCAAATAGGATCCAATGCCTCATTAAGAAGATCATTCACTAAGATCAAATAGGTTTCATCCTAGGAATGCAAAGATGGTTTAACGTTCGTAAATCTATCAACATAATACACAACATCAACAACAATAAAATAAAAACCACATGATCATATCAATAGACACAGAGAAAGCATTTGATAAGGTCCAACATCTATTCTTGATATTAAAAAAACTCTCAGCAAGGTGGGAATGAAAGGATCCATTCTCAATATAGTTAAGGCCATCTAACAAGCCAATGGCATATATTATCCTCAATGGAAAAGAACTAAAAGCCTTTCCTCTAAATTCTAGTACAAGACAAGGATATGCTCTCTCATCACTCCTATTAAACATAGTAGTAGAAGTACTTGCTATAGCTATTAGGCAAGTAAAAGATATCAAGAAAATCCAGATAGGAAAGGAAGAAGTCAAATTCTCACTGTTTGCAGATGACATGATAATATACTTAGAACACCCTAAATACTTTAACAAGAAACTTCCAGAAACAATAGCAATGTGGCATGCTACAAAATTAACACACAAAAATAAATGGCCTTTTAATACTCCAATAATGAATGGAAAGAAATTGACATTAAAAAAAACAACCCCATTCACAATAGTGCCACACAAACTTAAATATCTTGGAGTCAATTTGACTAAAGACATGAAGGAACGATTGCTCTACCTGCAGAGTCTCCACCCGGCTGTGCTTCTTCTGAGGAAACTGAGGACCTGAAGGGAGCCCTGTCCTACTCTTCTCTGTCTTTCCTGAACTCTGGAAGCTCTCCTCAGAGCCCTGGGAAGCGAACTCCAAAAAAAAAACTACTTTCGGAAGCTAGCCAGCGAGCCAGAGAGTGAGTAAGAAATGGCTGGATGTGGGGGTTTCCAGGCAGAGTGCTAATTGCTCTACCTGCAGAGTCTCCACCCGGCTGTACTTCTTCTGAGAAAGCTGAGGACCTGAAGGGAGCCCTGTGCTACTCTTCTCTGTCTTTCCTGAACTCTGGAAGCTCACCTCAGAGCCCTGGGAAGCGAACCCCGAAAAAACTGAAGCTACCCAGCAAGTGAGTGAGTAAGAAATGGCTGGATGTGGGGGTTTCCAGGCAGAGTGCTGATTGCTCTACCTGCAGAGTCTCCACCCGGCTGTGCTTCTTCTGAGGAAACTGAGGACCTGAAGGGAGCCCTGTCCTACTCTTCTCTGTCTTTCCTGAACTCTGGAAGCTCTCCTCAGAGCACTGGGAAGCGAACCCCAAAGAAACTACATTCGGAAGCTACCCAGCGAGCCAGTGAGTGAGTAAGAAATGGCTGGATGTGGGGGTTTCCGGGCAGAGTGCTGATTGCTCTACCTGCAGAGTCTCCACCCGGCTGTGCTCCTTCTGAGGAAACTGAGGACCTGAAGGGAGCCCTGTGCTACTCTTCTCTGTCTTTCCTGAACTCTGGAAGCTCACCTCAGAGCCCTGGGAAGCAAACCACCCAAAAATGGAAGCTACCCAGCAACTCTCCTCAGAGACTTGGGAAGCCACCCCAAAAATACAGCATTCTAAAGCTGCCAAGCAAGCGAGTGAAAACTACGCCTGTCCAGTGGGGCCCGACTGTGAAAAACTGTGAGTGCTGCCTGTGTGTCTCTCTACTATCCTGCTGCGTGAACCTCTTGAGAGTGGGCTGAAAAGAGGCTCCAGAAGGCACTTAGCTCCACTTTACTACACAGCCGTGCGCTCTTTCTAAAAAAATAACACCATCACAAGAAGAAAAAAAACACACTAAGAACTGTGTTGGATCACAGAAGCAAGAACTTCTCTCCAGACTGTCTTCTCTGCTGCGTGCTCGGGCCTAAGATTTGATCCTGTGTGAGGCTTCATCCATGGAGGACTCCCCTACCTTGGAGGCAAGCAGGCCCATCCAGAAAGGGCGGAGCCAGAGAAGTGTGCTGCCTGCATCATATAACCAATGAATACCACCACAACACGTAGAAAAACCCACAATACAAGTGTGACAATGGGGAAACAACGCAGGCCAGCATCAGACATAGAGAATGAAGATGACAATTCTGATGACCAGTTAATGACCAACCAACTAATCAACCTCTCAGATAAGGACTTTAGAGTAGCAATATGGAAGATGCTCAAAGACCTCAAAAAAAACCATCGATAGAGTGGAACAGAACACTAATAAGAATCAAGAAAATATGAAGACAGAAATCACAAAACTCCAAACTGAAATAACATGTCAACTAACAGGCCTGAAAAAATCAGTAAACGAAGTGAATGACAAAATGGATAAGCTCTGGGACAGGGTATCAGAAGCTGAGAATAGGCTTGGTCCTGTGGAAGATGAGATACATAACAATTCCATACAGCAGGAGAGATTGGAAAAAAAAAACTTAAAGCAAATGAACAGACAATGGAAAAATTAGTCAAAGAATGGGAACAGATGAAAATAGAAGTCTATGATAAGATCAACAGAAACAACTTAAGAATCATTGGAGTCCCAGAGACCCAGGAAGAAAATTTCCAGGAAGAATCAACGGTCAAGAACATCATTAAAGAGAAACTTCCAGAGCTAAAGAATATATGTGATCAAATCCTGCATGCTCGAAGAGTACCAACCAAAAGAGACCCAAGAAAAACCACCCCAAGACACATCCTAGTCACAATGACAAATCCCAAAGATAGAGACAGAATTCTGAAAACAGCAAGATCAAAAGGGAAATTACATTCAAGCAAGCATCCTTGAGATTTACAGCAGACCTGTCACCAGAAACACTCAATGCCAGAAAGCAGTGGTGGGATATTGTGACAAGACTGAATGAAATGAATACTTCACCTAGAATACTGTACCCAGCAAAACTCACTTTCCGGTGTGATGAAGAATACATGGATTCACAGACAAAAAACAGCTCAGAAACTTTATAGACTCAAAACCAGTCTTAAGAGAAAAACAGAAAGACCTAATTTAAAACAAGACTAACCAAAAGACACACCAAATTGCGATATAAAGATGGCATTAAATCCCAGGACAATTCTTTCTCTCAACGTCAATGGACTAAATGCACCAGTTAATAGACACAGAGTGGCTAAATGGATCAAAAAACTCAATTCAACCTTCTGCTGCCTACAAGAAACGCACCTGAATAGTCAGAACAAACATAGACTCAAAATAAAAGGCTGGAGAAAAATTATCCAAGCAAACAACACCCATAAAAAAGCTGGAGTGGCCATACTAATATCAGATAATGCAAACTTTATACTCAGGTAGGTTGTAAGGGACAAAGATGGACATTTTATATTAATCAAGGGGTATGTAAAGCAGGAAGAAATAACTCTCCTAAACATATATGCACCAAATGAGGGGCCAGCAAAATATTTAAAACAACTGTTGACAAATCTGAAAAACAATATCAATAACAACACAATAATTGTGGGGGACCTCAACACTGCTTTGTCAACATTGGATAGGTCAACCAGACTGAAACCCAACAAGAATATACTAGACCTGAGGAGAGAAATGGAAGAAAGAGGCCTAGTGGATATATATAGGACACTCCATCCCCAGAAACCTGGATACACATTCTTCTCCAATGTACATGGGACATTCTCCAGGATAGACTACATGCTGGCACATAAAACATACCTCCATAAGATCAAGAGGATAGAAATTTTGCAGACTACCTTCGCTGACCACAAGGCTCTGAAATTATTTGTGAATTCCAAAGGGACTCAGAAGAAAAACTTTAACACCTGGAAGTTAAACAACCTCATACTCAATAACCAGTGGGTCCGAGATGAAATCAAGGAGGAAATCAAAAGGTTCTTGGAAACAAATGACAATAAAGACACAAATTGCCAGAACTTATGGGACACAGCAAAAGCAGTACTGAGAGGAAAATTTATAGCTTTGCAAGCACACATCAGGAAGGAAGAAGGAGCTTACCTGAGTAGCTTAATAACACAGCTAATAGAACTAGAAAGTACTCAACAAAAGGACCCAAAAATAGAAAGACAGAAGGAAATAACAAAGCTGAAAGCAGAAATCAACGAAGTGGAAACGCAAAAAACAGTCCGAAAGATCAACGAAAGCAGTTGGTTCTTTGAAAAAATTAACAAGATTGATAGACCACTGGCAAACCTAACAAAGAAAGAGAGAGAAAGAAACTTGATAACTCGTATTAGGAATGAAAAAGGAGAGATCACTACTCATATGACAGAGATTCAAAGAGTAATCAGAAACTACTTTGAAAAACTCTATGCCACTAAAAATGAGAACCTGGAAGAAATGGATAAATTCTTGGACTCTTATAATCTTCCACGGTTGAAAGAAGAGGATGTAGCATATCTAAACACTCCCATCACCACTGATGAAATAAAAATGGTAATCAAAAGTCTGCCCAAAAACAAAAGCCCAGGCCCAGATGGATTCACTAATGAATTCTATCAAAGTTTCCAAGAGGAACTACTACCAATCCTGGCAAGACTCTTTCATGAAATTGAACAAGTGGAAACACTCCCAAATAGCTTTTATGAAGCCAACATCACCTTGATACCTAAACCAGACAGAGATGCTACGAAAAAAGAAAATTACAGACCAATATCGCTGATGAATGCAGATGCAAAGATCCTCAAAATCCTGGCAAATAGGATTCAATACCTCATTAAGAAGATCATCCACTACGATCAAGTAGGTTTCATCCCAGGAATGCAAGGATGGTTTAACATCCGTAAGTCTATCAACATAATACACAACATTAACAACAAGAAAAATAAAAACCACATGATCATATCAATAGATGCAGAGAAAGCATTTGATAAGGTCCAACACCCATTCTTGATCAAAACTTTCAGCAAGATGGGAATGGAAGGAACCTTTGTCAATATAGTTAAGGCCAACTACCACAAGCCAGTGGCAAATATTATCCTCAATGGAGAAAAACTAAAAGCCTTCCCTCTAAATTCTGGCACAAGACAAGGCTGTCCTCTCTCACCACTCCTATTCAACATAGCACTGGAAGTACTTGCTATAGCGATTAGGCAAGAAAAAGATATCAAGGGAATCCAGATAGGAAAGGAAGAAGTCAAGCTCTCACTGTTTGCAGATGACATGATGCTCTACTTAGAAAACCCTAAAGACTCTACCAAAAAGCTTCTAGAAACAATAGACTCATATAGCAAGGTGGCAGGCTACAAAATCAACACACAAAAATCAATGGCCTTTCTATACACCAATAGTAATAAGGAAGAAATGGACATTAAGGAAACAACCCCATTCACAATAGTGCCACACAAACTCAAATATCTTGGAATCAACTTGACTAAATATGTGAAGGACCTATACAAAGAAAACTATAAAACTCTGCTCCAAGAAATAAGAGAGGACACGCGGAAATGGAAACACATACCCTGCTCATGGATTGGCAGGATTAACATCATCAAAATGGCAATACTCCCCAAGGCATTATACAGATTTAATGTGATCTCTCTAAAGATACCCATGGCATTCTTCAAAGAAGTGGATCAGGCACTTTTGAAATTTGTTTGGAACAATAAACACCCTAGAATAGTTAAAGCAGTCATTGGGAAAAAAAATATGGGAGGAATTACTTTCCCCAACTTTAAACTTTACTACAAAGCAATAGTTATCAAAACAGCATGGTATTGGAATAAGGACAGACCCTCAGATCAGTGGAATAGGCTTGAATACTCAGAAAATGTTCCCCAGACATACAATCACCTAATTTTTGATAAGGGAGCAGGAAATCCTAAATGGAGCAAAGAAAGCCTCTTCAACAAGTGGTGTTGGCACAACTGGCTAGCCACTTGCAAAAAATTAAACTTAGACCCCCAGCTAACATCATGCACGAAGGTAAAATCCAAATGGATTAAAGACCTCGATATCAGACCCCAAAACATAAGATATATAGAACAACACATAGGCAAAACTCTCCAGGACATTGAGACTACAAGCATCTTCAAGGAGGAAACTGCACTCTCCAAGCAAGTGAAAGCAGAGATTAACAGATGGGAATATATTAAGTTGAGAAGCTTCTGCACCTCAAAGGAAATAGTGCCCAGGATACAAGAGCTACCCACTGAGTGGGAGACACTATTCACCCAATACTCATCAGATAAGGGGCTAATCTCTAAAATATACAAGGCACTGACTGAAATTTACAAGAAAAAAACATCTAATCCCATCAAAAATGGGGAGAACAAATGAACAGACACTTTGACAAAGAAGAAATACAAATGGCCAAAAGACACATGAAGAAATGCTCCACATCACTAATCATCAGGGAGATGCAAATCAAAACAATGAGATACCACCTCACACCACAGAGAATGGCACACATCACAAAGAATGAGAACAAACAGTGCTGGCGGGGATGTGGAGAGAAAGGAACCCTTATCCACTGCTGGTGGGAATGCCGTCTAGTTCAACCTTTATGGAAAGCAATATGGAGATTCCTCCAAAAACTGGAAATCGAGCTCCCATACGATCCAGCTATACCACTCCTAGGAATATACCCTAAGAACACAAAAATACAATACAAAAATCCCTTCCTTACACCTATATTCATTGCAGCACTATTTACCATAGCAAGACTCTGGAAACAACCAAGATGCCCTTCAACAGACGAATGACTAAAGAAACTGTGGTACATATACACAATGGAATATTATGCAGCTGTCAGGAGAGATGAAGTCATGAAATTTTCCTATACATGGATGTACACAGAATCTATTATGCTGAGTGAAATAAGTCAGAGAGAGAGAGAAAAATGCAGAATGGTCTCACTCATCTATGGGTTTTAAGAAAAATGAAAGACATTCTTGCAATAATAAATTTCAGACACAAAAGAGAAAAGAGCTGGAAGTTCCAGCTCACCTCAGGAAGCTCACCACAAAGAGTGATGAGTTTAGTTAGAGAAATAACTACATTTTGAACTGTCCTAATATTGAGAATGTATGAGAGATGCCTGCTGAGAAGTTAGATCCAAATACTCATGGCATCCTAGAAGAAACTCACAAACTTCTTAATTTCTCTAACCCTACTTTAGCTGCTGATTGTTGGCTTTGTATGAGAATGGGGGAAAATTGGCCTTTGGCTATCCCTGTCCAACTAGGTAATCTAACCTTTGCTTCTTCTAGCTGTACTTATGTCAAACCCTTTAAGGTAGTCCCTTTTAGCTTTGAATCATCTGTTTGCTATTCGCATAACAGCACCGAATCCGTAGACCTGGGTCAGGTAGGAGCTACTCAGTGTTCAGAAGTCCTACCTGCTCCCTCTAGCCCAGGGTGTTTACCTCCGGGGTGGGTATGGATATGTGGTGGAAATTTGGCTTACTCTCTTTTTCCCCAGAACTGTACTGGAATATGCGTCCCAGCATTAGTGCTCCCCAACATTGACATCATCCCGGGGACAGAGTCCATCCCTCTGCCTAGCATAGATCTCTTAGGCGGTACCTGGCGGTCTAGACGAGCTATAGTGTTCCTGCCCCTACTGGTAGGGCTAGGGGTAGTGGGTGGACTAGCAACCAGAAGCGCAGGGCTAGCCATATCAATAGACAGATATAACAAACTCTCGCAAAAATTAATTTCAGATGTGGAGACAGTATATAAATCTATTAATGATGTGCTGGACCAGCTCGACTCCATGGCTGAAGTGGTATTACAAAACAGGCGAGGGTTAGATTTGATCTTGGCAGAGCAAGGAGGGCTTTGTGTGGCCTTGCAAGAAAAATGTTGTTTTTATACTAACAAGTCAGGGATAGTGCGAGACAGAATCAGACACCATCAAGAGGAGCTTGCCCAAAGAAGAAAAGAGCTATTAGATGGTCCCTTATGGTGGGGTGGAATTCTCCCCTATCTAATACCCCTACTGGGGCCCCTTCTGGGCCTTTTACTTCTGGTAGCCATTGGCCCATGCATAATCAATTGCATCACTACGTTCATACAAGCCCAGGTTGGGGAAGTTAAACTTATGGTATTACGCCAACAATACCAAAAATTAACTCATGCAGATAATTCTGACCAGTAATATCAGGAAGTGGAGGCCCCAGTGAGATAGGACTTCCGTCACGACAACAGAATCATTGGTGAGGTAGGGGTAAAGGCGGGACTTCCACCATGATAATACAAATCATTGGTGAGGTAGGGATGAAGGCGGGACTTCTGCCATAATAGCACAAATCATTGGTGAGGTAGGGGTGAAGGCGGGACTTCCTTTTCACTAGAAGCAAGCTCGTGAACATGTGGTCCTTTCCTAGTTAGAACCTGAGTGAAACCTGGCATGAGGTGTTTTTTTTATTCCTTTTCATAGAGATTTCTCCAAATTGAGCTTACATACGATCCAGCTGTACCACTCCTAGGGATACACTCGAGAAACACAAAATACAATACAAAAATCCCATCCTCATACCTATATTCATTGCAGCACTATTTACAATAGCCAGACTCTGGAAACAACCAAGATGCCCTTCAACGGGTGAATGGCTAATGAAAATGTGGCACTTATACACAATGAAATATTATGCAGCTGTCTGAAGAGATGAATCATGAAATTTTCCTATTCATATATGTACATGAAATCTATTATGCTGAGTGAAATAAATCAGAGGGAGAGAGATAGATGCAGAATAGTCTCAGTCATCTATGGATATAAAAAATAAAACAAATTTTTGCATAAATTCTCAGAGACAAATGAGTGGAAGGTCTAGCTCACGACATGAAGCTCATCACAAATATTGATGGATGCAGTTAGATAAATAACTACATTGAGAACTATCATAGCAATGTGAATGCATAAGGGAAGTGGAAAGCCTGTCTAGAGTATATGCAGGGTGGGGTGGTGAGGAGGGATATTTGGGACATTAGTGATGGAAATTTTGCACTGTTGAATGGGGTTTTCCTTTACATGACTGACACCAAACTACAATCATATTTGTAATCAAAATGTTTAAATAAATATATTTATAAAATAGTATATATATATCTTTAGCTGACTCAATTAAAATAAAAGAAAATATTCAAATTAACCAAATCAGAAATGAATGGGAGAAATAACAACAGACCCTTCAGTAATTCAAAGTATCATGAGTGGTAGTTTATTACCTTAAACTGGAAAACCTCAAAGAAATGGATAAATTCTTGCAGTTATGTCATCTCCCAACTTTAGCTGGGAGGAAGTAGAAAGAATAAATAAATCAATCACCAGTAAGGAAATAGATAAAATAAACAAGACTCTCCCAAAGACCAAAAGTCCTGGTCACCTTGGGTTCACTGATGATATCTCTCAAATCTTTAGTCGATTTATAGCTTTAACTGAATAAGTTCTTCTCAAACACTGAAGATTGGAGTCCTTCTTAACACCTTCAGTAAATTTAACATTTACTAACACAAAATGCAGAACATTAGATTTTTAGAAAAGTTTTCAAACCAATATCCCTGATGAACACTCATGCCAAATTATTTAACAAATCTTAATGTAATCTAATAACACATCAAAAAACTCAGACACCTAACCAAATGTTATTTATCACAGGGATGAAAGAGTGATTCAATATATGTAAAACACATAATATAATTTGATAAAACGCTTTTTAATATCTTTATTTTACACCTTGATTACAAATAGGATTATAGTTGGGTTTCGGTCATTTAAAGAACACCCACCTTCATCAGTGAAACACTCCCATCACCAATATCTCAAATCTACCTCTTCCCCACTGCCCACCTATATTTGAGACAGGCTTTCTACTTTCTTCATTCATTCACATTGTTATGATAGTTATCAGTGTCAATATAAAACACCTTGACAAAAGAAAATATGAGGCCCATATGGTCATATCAGTCAATGGAAAGAAAGCTATGACAAGACCCAACATTCCTTCATGATAAAACTCTCAACAAATAAAGGTAGAGGGAACTTTCCACAGGATAAACAAATAACAGATAACATATATATGGCCAGTACACACTTAATGGAAAAAACTGGAACCATTTCTTCTGATATTAGGCACAAGGACTCCACAATCTCCATTTTTATTCAATATAGTATTAGAAGAAATTGCAAGAGTAATCAGGCAAAAAAAAGGAAAAGAAAATTAATTGAAAAAGAAGTCAAATGATTACTATTTGCAGGTGACATGATTATATATATATATAGAATACCCTAAAGAGTCCACAGAAAAGCTTCTAGAAAACATGAATTTTACAAGGTATACAGCTTCAAATTCAACACACAAAAATTGGTTATCTATCATATATGTATATATGTGTGCAAACACTAAACTAAAGAGAAAAAGATTAACGAGTCTATTCCATTTAAAATCATCTCCAGAGATATCAATTATCTAGGGAAAAATTTAGAGGAATACTTAGATGTTTACCATGATAACTGTAAATCTCTTTAAAAAGAGATAAAATATGTTAAGAAATATAAAAATATCGTATGCACATGATTGAAAGAATTCATTTTTTAAAATGACTACCCTATGTAATTATATAGGTTAAAAACAATTTCCATGTAAATTCAAATGACTTTTTCAAGGACCTAGAAAATTTAATAATAAAGTCTGTATGAAACCAAAAGAGACCATGAGTCCCAAAACAATATTTAAATCATACTGATTTCTTAATATAAAGACATCTCATTACCTAATTTAATTTGTGTAGAATATACAGTTGTAAAGATACCATAATGATAATTGCCTGGTACAGGAATAAAGATAAGCTTTCCATATCAACACATTACATAAATCAATTAATGTGGACCAAAGACCTAGAGATCCAAAGGAAAACTAAAAAGCACACTGAGAAAAGCAGTCTCTGTTTAATTATAAGGGCAGCTATTAATTACAAATATGGCATAAAGGCAAGAATCTGTCTGTTGTGTAAATAAAATCATTCTAATGGTCTGGATAACTGGGATATCACCAGGTAATCATTGATGTGTATCAAATGACAATTGTCATACATTTAATGCAAGGGTAAACCTGTAATGATTTGACTTTTGAAGTTGTTCCATAAAATTTCTAATTCCTTTTGAGCTTCAAGGGTTAATTACATTGATCTAGCTAGGGAAGAGTCCCCTTCAAGGATAAGAAATAATTTAGCAAACTCTGAGTTAAGAATTCCAAGGGAAGGTTAAATCTAATTAATGTCTCCCAGCTTTTTTGAAAACCATTAATGGTTTTGAGATCTTTCTGGTAAATGGAGATTTTTCTGGGGATGCACTGCAATATGCTCACTGAAATACACCAAATATTCATACTGTGACACATCTGAATATTTTTATCGCAATCAGTAAACCAGTTCCTGCAAGCATGTCATCACATAATCAGAGTCTTTGACCCCTACAGGAACAGCAATTTCTTTAAGAGTCAGACTACTTCTTCCCAGGAAGAGACCTACAGTGCCTTGTGGGATTAGCCACTTTTTGCCATATTTTAATTTTTAGGAGTACTGGACTGGTTTTATGGTTATGGTGTTGGGCAGCAAGGTATTCAAGCTAAACTCCTTGCAGTTTCAGGCTGCTGAAAATGTATTGATAGTAGTTCTGTTGGCCCAGGCTCCATTTCTGGCAAAATTTTGGTATAACTAAAAATCAGGCAGGCGGGGTCAGAGACATAGGATGGAGGTAAGGCATTTGCCTTTCATGTAGGATAGTGGTTTGAATCCCGGCATCCCATATGGTTCTCCGTGCCTGCCAGGGGCGATTTCTGAGCATAGAGTAACCCCTGACCACTGCCGGGTGTGGCCAAAAAACAAACTAAAAAAATCAGGCAGCATTCATGATATTGAGGCCTGTTCAGTATGGAGGCAAGCTCGGGATCATCAGAATGGATCAGGTTCTCTCTGCAGGAATACAAAGACTTCCAGTACCGCCCCTCAAAGGCCTTGTGCGAGGTTGCAGCAAATCATTGAGCTGCCACTCGTCTAGTAATACTGTCTTGAGAAACTGGAGAAGAGTCCTGTTCTTGGTTTCACACGCTCAATGTAGATGTTTTAACTGTGGTGAATTGGGGCATTTTTCCAGAAACTACAGGATTTCTCCTGGACCTGCTCATTAAGATTGCTACCCAAACATCCTGTATCTGGAAACTATAATAGAAAGCAGACCCAGGTCCTGTAGAATCAGGGAATACTGCCATCTGCACACCCTCACCAGCATGGACCATCAGAGCTATGATTAGTAGATTAGCTGCAAACTGCTACTGCAAAAGTTCTGCTTGGTTATCACTTTGACCCACACCATAACAATAACACCAGCCCAGTGCCCCTAAAAATTAAAATCTAGCAAAAATTTAAAAAATTAGCCTTGTAGGCTTACTCCTCGGAAGAAGCAGTCTGACTCTTAAAAGAATCATTGTTCATGTAGGGGTGAAAGACTCTGATCATATTGGAGAAATAATAATTATATTTTAATTATACTGTTTGTATTTTTGAAAAGGGAAAGTACATGGCCAATCTCCTGTTACTTTCTTTTCTAGTACCTAGACACTCCAATCATCCTAGTATTGGAGGTTTTAGTAACACCAAGCCCTAGCAGCCTCTGGTGGTCTTTACCTCTAATATTACAAAGGCACAGCACCCACTAATAAGCCTTGAGATTCATGGGAAAAAGTGGAAAGGTATGATTGACATAGGTACTGATATTTTTATCATATCTTCCCAATACTGCCTCCAGAACTGGGCCAAGCAGATGCCATATGGCCAGCATGAAGCAGGTACCTTGCCTTTTTCCTTTGTCTGACAGAGTGTATATGACTAAAATTCATTGGGCCAGAGGAGAATGTGGCCAGCTTTCAATCATGTATACCTCCTACCATTGAATCTATAGAGTCGAGATCTACAAGAACAGTAATGTGCTCATCACTCCTCCCCAAGATCCCTCTTTAATCCCTAATTCAAAGGCCATGCCTTTTTATTTGAGCTTCTGCAGTTCAGCATGTCGTTTCTTCTCATTCATTAGAAACTTCCCAAATCCTCTATGGCACCATAGTGGCCCCTCAAGAACGTAAAGTTGAAGGCAGTAGTAGAGTTGGTAGAGAAACAGCTTAAACAGGAACACATTAAAACCTCATTTTCGGGGCCGGGCCGTGGCGCTGGAGGTAAGGTGCCTGCCTTGCCTGCGCTAGCCTAGGACAGACCGCGGTTCGATCCCCCGGCGTCCCATATGGTCCCCCAAGAAGCCAGGAGCAACTTCTGAGCGCATAGCCAGGAGTAACCCCTGAGCGTCACAGGGTGTGGCCCAAAAACAAACAAAAAAAAAAACAAAAAAAAACAAAAAAAAAACTCATTTTCAGAATGTAATTCTCCTGTCTTTGTTATACAAAATATATCAGGTAAATATATTAGGTAAATAACTCTACTAAGATTCCCTTGCACTCACTGCAGCCTGGCATCCCTTGTGTTGATTCCCATAGACTGACCACTGGTTGTAAAAGACTGCTTCTATAAAATACCAACACACCAGATAACCATTAATGATTTGGATTTCCCATTTCCTCTCTTAACAACAGGACCCCTAGATGTAGGTTTAAGTGTACTGTTTTATTTAGAGGAGTGAGCAACTCACCTAGTATGTGCTAATATTTTGTTGTTTTGATTTTACACCCTGTTTGTGCAAGGTTTACCCATGCTCATACTATTCACTATATAGTTTTTTTGCTTGCATGTTCCAACGACAGGAGTTTCTGAGATTGAGAATCTGATGACATGTTTACAACTAGTTTACAGGTTGCCATAGAGAATATTCAGATGCTGAACAGTATGAATATTTGGGTTATTTCTTTGAACACACTACAGTGCATCCCCAGAAAAATCTCCATTTATTAGAAATATCTCAAAACCATTAATGATTTTCAAAAACTGCTGGGAGACAATTAATTCAACCTTCCCTTGGAATTTCCAACTCAGAGCTTACTAACTTATTTCTCACCTTTGAAAAGGACTCTGCCTTGGCTAGACAATTAATACCTGAAGCTCTAAAGGAATTAGAAATGTTATGGAACAACTCCAAAAGTCAAATCTTTACAGGTTTACCCCTGAATAAAATGTATGGTTATTGTTATTCGCTACACCCCAATTATCAACCTTGGTGATATCCCAGTTATCCAACCCACTAGAATGACTTTACACAATAGAAAGCTTATAACCCTTGTGCCATATTTGTAGTTAACAGTAGCCCTTATAATTAAAGGAAGATTGGGCACATGCCCTACTAAGCTATGAACCTCATGTCATTATCTTACCCATTTCTAAAAAGGAAATTGAATCCATTTTGCCCTTCAGTGATGTCCTTCACAGAACTAGCTCATTTCTCAAGAGAAATTTCCATTACCCAGTGAGAAAGTCCTGGGTTTTCTTGTCAGAAAGATGCATTTTGTAATTTCTTCTATCATTCATTCTTCACCCATTCCCAATGTTCCAGTATTGGTACATTGGTAGCTCTTCATTGGGGAATTGTTATATCACTGTCCCTTCATTGGCAACAACTCTATTTAAAAATTACAATTTTGTTCAACAAACAGAACTCATCATTTTAATTTGCTTACTCTCAGATGTATCAGGCCCATATAACATTATGAATGACTTAGTATACATGGCTGGCCTTTTTCCTGGAATTTTCAAAGCTTTACTAAATGACCAAGTGGTTCAGATTTGCTTCATCACTAAAAAGGTCTTTTATAAAAGCGCTCTGAACATGTTTTCATTACTCATATTAGATCTCATTCTGGCATCCCAGGACTGATGGCCCAAGAAAATTAAACTACTGATTGCCTGGCAGCATCTTCTTTTACATGACCTGCTGAAGAGCATCAAGCCAAACACACAAAGCCCACTGCCTTCATGTATATTATCACATTTCATGGAGACAAGCCAGGCAAATAGTTCACACGTGCCCAATATGTACTCCATTACTCTATACATCACATATAACTGAAGCTAACCCCCAGTATATGCAGACAAATAAATTATTATCGATTGGTGTTACACATGCTAACATTTTTCCAAACAACCTTTTCTTCATGTAGTAATTGACATTTATTTTCATTTTATATGGTCTGAATCTATGACTTCTGAAAGTGTTAATGCCATTCGCTCCTTTTTGTTACAATGTTTTTCTCTCATAGACATTCCCTACAACATCTAAACTAATAGCAGCCCAGCCTATACTAGTAAAACTTTTCAATAATTCTGTAATAAATGACAAATCAGTCATATCACTGGTATTCCTTAGAATCCTCAGGGACAAGGTATCATTGAACATGCTCACAGAACTTTCAAATCTCAATTATTAAATAAAACAAAACAAAACAGAAAATAAGATATGTCACTGCTTGA
Organism: Suncus etruscus; assembly: GCF_024139225.1. Lineage (NCBI taxonomy): Eukaryota > Metazoa > Chordata > Mammalia > Eulipotyphla > Soricidae > Suncus > Suncus etruscus. Next base: position 66,547,811 of record NC_064868.1, on the reverse strand, counting down.
TTTCTTATCTCTAACGTTATTTTCTAGAAATTTCTAGAATTTACCTCAAGGAAAGCCTTGCACAGCTCCAGAATGATACTTTCAAGAAAGAGCACAAGCTCAAAAAAGAGTTAAATCACCTATGAGTGAAAATTGATAAAGAATGGTAGCCAGTAATCTCCTCAGCCAAGATAAAGTCTATGCTTATGTTTCCAAAGATGGCAACCCCACCAAGAAACTCTAAGTCCCATTATGCCTCATCAGAAGTCGAATCCAACAAGACTTAGAAAGGCCTTTAGCTTTCAATATGAAGCCATATAAGGGAATTAATCAAAAGAGGAGAATCTGTTATAAGAACCACTCACACTTGAGTCATTCAAAATAATAATCATCTTGTCTTGTTGTCTTTTGATGCCTCAGTTTTGGGGTGAGGAATAAACTTCTTTTAAAATATTCTAATGTTATTCAGAAAAAAAACTATGAAGAAACTTGGATGCTATAGATGATGATGATGATTACAGTGTTCATAATAAGACAGTTTAACAGATAACTTTCTATTTAAGTATGTCTGCAACTATGTTTTAATGTTTTGTTCACAGAAGTCTATAAAAAAAACTTGGATATCCTGGACTTGTATTACATTGCTTAGTTTTCTAGACTTATTACAGTGTTCATTGTAAAAATGTTTACAAACATATGAAAAAAACCTTTGTGATATGTATAAGATGGGTTATGGAAAATGTAAATGGTTTTAGTACGATGTATGCACATCTAATCTATGACATTTTTACAGCCAAATCTACCCTCACAGTAATTCCTAGGAATTAGATATTACAGTAACTGACTTAAAATGTTCTCACCACCTTTCCTGCCAGCTTTATATATAAAGCACTTTGACCCATTACCATTATTGTAAGGTGAACCTGGGTAAAAGCCTAAACAAAGGTGTTTGCCAACTTCCGCTTCGCAGTAACCTCTTCTTTTGAGATGTAAAAGCCTACTAGATAGTTATTTTTGTATATGACTTGGCCTTTCCCCACCTAAACTTGGGAGTTGGTTTGAATAAAGGATTTCTGGCTTTGAGAGAGAGAGAGCACACGACAGAGAGAGAGGCCATGAGGTAAAAAAAAAGCAGACTAATCCAATGAGTTTCCTCACTAACTTATTATTATTTCTCTGCTGCTACCCTGCTTCATCAGACCTATGTGCCTAAAGGGTTAGAAACATGGCATGTGGGGCAGTCTCACAACTCACAGATATTTTTATTTTACAATTTACCACCTTGATGAGTCAGTTATACAGCTATAACAAATCAATGAATTAACAATATATTTGTGTGTTTGTGTGGTGGCCACTTTCCTATGTTTCTGTTGCACATGATATATGTCAGTCTCATACAAAAACATTCTACCGTTTCCCCCAAATAAGACATCCCTTGAAAATAAGACCTACTTACAGGTTTCCTTCTGGGTGAAATATAAGGCATCCCTCGAAAATATGCTTGTAATGAAAATTATTTTACTCTAAACTGGTTGCTAGGGCCGCCCTGACTGATTCACAGTTTCTCTGGTTTGTGTTGACAACTACCATACTACCATACCATATAAATTTCCTTTATTTTCATTAAACAATAAATGTGTACCTTATTCTTCATGAAAAAAATAAGACATCCCTGAAAATAAGACCTAGCACATCTTTGGGAGCAAAATTTAATATATAAGACAATGTCTTATTTTCGGGGCAACAGGGTAGCATCCTCCTCCTCCCCTACCACTAAGCAAAATATTTTCTATTGTTTCCCTGTGCTCACCTATCTTTGATTTGTTGATTTCCCTATTAAACTCCATTATCCCTACAGCTCAACACCCCTTGTGTCCTGAAGCACCACCTGACTCCCATTCACCCTCGCCTCTTCAGTTTCCTTCCAAACTCACATCACTATGGACTGACACAATAGACCAGAATTTTAGTCTGTGTATCTACCCAGAAACTGCAGGACACTTTCTCTGCCTCCCTGACTGGCCTCAACTAGATTACCTCATTAGCTGAAGCAATAATTCAGACTCTATCCACCTTGATTTGATAACAACAGATTATTTGGGTATATGTGTATTTCTTTATTGGGGAACATTACTGTTGCTTTGGACTTGTTCAGCAGAAAATAAAGATGTGTGTATTTCTTTATATTTATTTCTTGGGGAAGTGTTTTTATTATACCTTTGTGTCATGGATTATAGTAATGCATCTAAGGTGGGATAGAAACTACCATCTAACCATAGTGCCCTGATGCCCCAATAATAACTTGTGGCAATATTATTTTTTCTTTTTGCATAGATACAATAAAATGGGGATATCTTATGAAAGAGAGGAGTTCCTGTCTATTAGGGATAGGAACTCCAAAACTTATATATTACATGTGGGCCCTAAATCCCAAACATTTGTCATATTGGCTTGAAGTAACTTTCATTTACTCTTTGACTGACCACACATCTCCAATTTTTTGATCCCATAGACAGAACCAGGGGCAGGTTTTGAGCCATCCATGCAATGAAGAAATCACGGGCAAGCTTTGTGCTACACTGGCAATGACCTGCAACTGGGGCATGCTTTTTGATGCCCTGATATCTACTTGAGACCAGGTATGCTTCATGATGCCCTAGATGGAATGACATAGGATTTGTGAGAGCCCAAAAACTCTAGTGCCAATGTCTGACAACAACAGCCATCAAATACAATAAAAGAAAAGGGAGCCTTTACTCTCCTCATGACTAAGAAGAAGGACCCTTTGGGGTTACGCAAACTATAGACTGAGTTAAAGCCTTCATGCAGTTGGAATGTATGATCAAATGCTTCCTGGGAAAGGACACTGCTCTTATCTAGGTTATTTTTTCTTTTCATTTCACTTGCTTTTATTGTGCCTATGCAAAATAACAGCCACTTTTGTCACTTTGTAAAAAGCTTTGCTCTGGGTATAATGGTTCTGTTCACCCACAATTATTTTAGTACTGATTCTGGGTTCCTGACTCTTGCAGAGAACAGTAGTATATATGAAGAGTATATATGATGTTTCTAGCCCACCTCATTATTTTTTGTTTAGCAAACAGAAAGTGAGGAGATGTAGAAAAATCTCACAGAGCCTAACAGCAAACATTTTGCTTTCTCCTGAGACAGAGCAGGCATCCTGTTTTCTCTTTAAATAGAGCCTACATCCCGGTTTTCTTTTAAACAAAGCATACAGTCCTAATTTACCTTTAAACAGACCACTTAGCTTTTTAGTTTTTTTGTTTTTCTCCTTTTCCTGATTTCCTCCTAACCTCCTAACTGATACATGATGAATATTCCTTCCCCACCTAAAATAAAGGGTTGTTGTTGGAGTCATTCCCCAAGAAGTGGCTTTTGGATGATTTTTGACTGTGTCAGCTCTCTACTTGCATGGGATCTGACTTCACAAGCCTCTCTTAAAATAGATGAGGCTGTTATGTAAGAAATACATGCATACTAGGCAAGAATTGGGTGTTGAAATGAAGTATACCCCTTGATATAAGATTTTCACCATGATACCCCTTCAGTAACAATGTTGCATTCTATAGTGTCAAAAAGGTAAAAAGAAATATATTTTAATATTATATGATACCCTATATGAACACATTATCCTATGTGCAGCCAGTAGTTATCCTTGAGCAAAATGTCAGGAGCAAGCCCTATGCATAGCTAGACATTGCCATTTTTAAAGGCAAGAAGATAACTACTACTATTATAGACAATTGGAATTTTCCAAAAAGAATTCATACATAAATACCTAATTCCCAATGTAATGGCATGTGAATGCAGGTTCACTGTGAAGCTGTTTGATCTGATTTCTCACTCATGTGACTAGTACCCTTAAAAAAGAGTCCTAGTCCCTTCTAATAAGTGAGGTCATGATGAGAGACTATTTTCTATTCACTAAGAAGCAGACTGTACAATGAATTTGCCAGACCATTTATTTTGGATATATCTGGACTCCAAGATTAAGAAATAAATGTTTGTTGCATTTTAAGTCACTGAATTTATGCTAATTTTGCTATATCAGTTCAAATTTATAAAAACATTAATAAACATAGACTATACTTCCCTAGGCATTCTTGGCTTATCAAAATATCAATTAAAAGAAAGCCCAATGTAATACTCCAAGTATATTTCAAACACAACTATATTGTCTACCAGGTCATGTTGGACCAGATCTGACATGATAAGAAAGGGAATATATGAGCTTGAAAACGCAAATTATAGTGGGGCTGATAAATGATCCTTACTGTTCTTTCAGTGCAGAAGATGTTTCTTTTTCAACTAGTTTGGATGATGTAAAATGATAAATATTTTGCCTAAAACTAAATATAGGAGATATCTTGACTGTCATTAAATTTTCACCTAGCCAGTCATGAGTATAATAAAGTTTAAGTGCCAGAAAACATTTAAGTGCCTTGGTGGTAGTTCATGTCAGAGACATTCATGAATAGTACAAATGAAACTCTTAGGTAGAGTGATTATATAAATTATGTCAAGTCACACAAGTATAAAGTGTCACAGTTTAGAATTGAATCCAGGATTACCATACTCCAAATCCATGTTCTACTGTGAGTTGACCTGTTTGTTTGTTTGTTTGTTTGTTTCAGACCTGGTGATAATTAATGGTCGTTTCTGAATCTGTACTCAGAAATCACTCCTGGAGGGCTTGGAGAAAGTATGGAATGAAAGGGATTGAACCTAGGTAGACCACATGGAACACAAGTGCCTTCCACTCTGTACTATCTCTTTGGTCCCAGAGTTTCCCTTTAAAAAATAAAGAGATTACTATACCAAAAATTTTGCCATGTTTTCTGAGTTAAAATTCTGTTTATTCAAGAACTGTGTGTGAGATATGTAACAAGATAAATATAAAAATACATTTATTCCTAGATTTATATGAACAAAATCAGGAATACAAAATAAATAATGGCAGCCTGTACATAAAATGTATCTCAAATGGTAAATAATGTTTACCATTTTGTTCCAATATTGAGAAAAAATCTAAAGGAATAAATAAATATAAAGAGTTTATGAATACAGGGGGTCTATAAAAGTATCTTCTTATTTCTATTTATAAAAAATCAAATACAGAAAACTGATTAGACTCTCAATAAGAAATGGCATTTAATGATGATGAACAAGTCCCCTTTTGTTAAAGCCAGGTGCCCAGATGAATCTTACTAAATTCCATTTCAGGTTTTTAGTTTTTTTCCAATTTTTATTTAGGCACCATAATTTTAAATATTGTTAATAGTTTCAGGCATATAATATTCCAAGTTTACACAGTATCAGTGTCCTTCCACCAAAGTTGCAAGATCCTCTTCCAACCTCACATGCCATTTCCTTAGCAAATTTTGTTTTGTTTTGTTTTGTTTTGGGGATACACCCAATGGTGCTCAGGGTTGCATCTAGCTCTGCACTCAGGAATCACTACTGGCAGGTGCAGGCTTCAATATGGGCTGCTGGGGATCAAACCCAGATACGCCGTATATAATACAAGTACCCTGCTGGCTGAACTCTGGCCCTGGAAAAAATTTAAATTTAATTATCTATTGATACACATGTTCGCAACTGTGCTAAAACTTATGAATTTATTACATACAATAACCTCACCTCTCTCCCCCAAAATATCCAAGACCATTCACCAATATTCTCACCTCTAATCTGATTTTCATTTTGAACCAGGTAAGTATAAAATGGAGTTAAACAAAGTTGTTTTCATATATTGGTTAATAATAGCCCAGAAGCAGCTTAGATTTGAATACAACTCAAACATACTATTAATTCTCATATTAATGGGTAAACATCAAGGAAACACTACCAAACAATAATGTTATCCTATTTAAACTTTTCTAAAGCAAATATTTAAGGGAGAAGATTGAGGGCCTCAAGACATGTTCTACAGACTTGCTCTTCAAACCTGTGTTCTCCCTTGAACATTTATCTTGCTGGCTCTGGAGAAGACTGAGCAATTCTTGAACATACACTTCTTTCTTTTTGTCCCCTCATGCCTTTCTAAATAAGTTCCAATACAAATTAACATATTTCATAAAATATATGTTCACAGTAGTCTAATACTTCTCTGATAATGTTCATTGCAACATATCTAAACATTTGAGTTTGTGAAACAGTAAATAAAACCTACATTTTACAATGTTACTAAACTCCTTTATAACATCATTTGATTAACAGTTAATCACTTTTAATAAAGCAATTGTTCCTTTAATATAAATTAGCTGACTAAATTTCTGCAGTGTCTGACTTCTTAACTATAGTTACCTAAAGAAATCATTAACTTACCTGTATATGTATGCAGGAAAATCCTCATTAATACAGTGACATCACAACAACTGCAAGCAACCATTATTACAAGAATAGTCTATATTCAAGGGGCCGGGCGGTGGCGCTGGAGGTAAGGTGCCTTCCTTGCCTGCGCTAGCCTAGGACGGACGCGGTTCGATCCCCCGACATCCCATATGGTCCCCCCAAGAAGCCAGGAGCAACTTCTGAGCGCATAGCCAGGAGTAACCCCTGAGCGTCACAGGGTGTGGCCCAAAAACCAAAAAAAAAAAAAAAAAAGAATAGTCTATATTCAAAAGGATGTACCTCGCCAGGTATTCTTCAGAGTTGACCCCAATCCATCGCTTTTAAACAAAAGTCTCAAATTACTTCAAAATATTAGGTTAGCGGCCTATCTTTGAAGTCTAACTGGATTTTAACACTGCTTTTTACACCAAAAAAATAAAAGCTTTATAAAATAAACTTACACATTACCTGGTAATTGTTTTGGTTTTGTGAAAACCTCAATTGCTTTGGTGATGAAAAATGTGGAGAAAAATTACTCCGTGATGAATCTGTATTGCTGTACATTGTAGTAGATGCTGTGTGCAGTGAGGTCCGAGGTGTCAGATGGCAGTCTCTATTTTGATACAATACATTATCTGAGAAGTCTCTAATATTAACCACTTGTGAATTGGGCATATTTCTCCCAGGCAAAGCTGTACTTTGGTTTTCAGCTCGAGGGGAACTGCCACTTTCATAAAACCTTGTGTAGCTCGGTATCTGTGCTCCCATCAATGCCAACTCCTCCTCTCTGGCATATTCATAGTCAGCATCTCCAGTTTCCATTGCAATAGATAAACACGTTCCTTCTGCTGAACTAGACTTCTGTGTACCACTTCCTCCAAGAATTCTCTGGGGGTAATCAGTAACTGCCAGTGAAAATACTTCACGGATTTCCAAGTTCTGCGTTCTACAGTAAGGGTCTCGAATAGGTGCTTTTTGTCCACATAAATTACGTGAACCTGTGTGCTCAGGTTTATATATCCTTTGCGTTCCAGCTGGTTCAGTTTTGCAAGGTCGGTTGCACACTGATGATTTTTGAGGTACTGTCATTTCAGAAGTTTCCATTGAAGGGCTTCCATAGCTTTTCTTTGTGTGATTATATACTGAGTTTCCAGCATTTAACACACTTGTCTTTCTTGACAAAATAATAGTTTTTTCACCTAAGAGCAGAGAGGCATTTTTACAGTGTGCTACTTGTCTTTGATCAGGAATGTGTAACTGAAACTCAGTATCATTTTTACTGGCTGTTTTCTGATTAGGGACTTTATGTGCTTCTCTGATTTGTGTATTTGTATGTTTGGTTGCACCTTGACTATTTGATGAACTGGCTTGGCTGTATATACCAGTTACAACAACATCATTATTGGAAGATGTCCAAGAAGACTGTTGACTTGAGGATCGAGCAATATTGACTGCATTTCTGACTTTAATGTCTGGAGTTCCCAAAGAGGGACTAAAAATAGTTCCTGTTGCTGTTGTTCCTGATTCAGAATTCTTACTACTCATTTTTCTTCTCTTATTGCCAACCCACGTCTGGAAGGATAAAAAATGATATTATGGAAAGGTTCTTAACCAGAACCAGGAACATCCCTTTTTCATGTGAAAACTATCTTCCCTTTTGTCACAGAACAAAGATCTATACAAATTTAAAATAAAAAATACAAGAATTAAGAAAACTTAAGTAAAATATATCAAATATGATTAGAGACTTGTACTTGAGTATCTAGGAACTCTAATAACAGAATCATAATATTATTCCTCTCTTTCTCAAAACCAATACAGTTAATATGAATTAAAAATCCTAAAATGTTTATATATTTTGACCAAACAAATTATTTCTGGGAAGTTACCTTAAAATTAATCACAGGTATACAGTTTATATGCACCAGTATTAATTATTTTTCTATTTATAATAGTAAAAATTAAAAAATATTTTAAAGGTCAGTGTATTGTAAAATATACTAAAATACTCATAATATTAAAATATGTAATTGCAGCTCTTAGGTTGGATAATTATATGCATGTATCAAATTTCTAAATTTCATATTGCCTTACACTTAGGTTATATTTAGAAATATTCATTGCTATAAACCACACTGAAATGCACATTAGCACACAGCATCTTTTTTATTTGTTTGAATGTAGTATTTTATATTTTCAAAGCATCAGTAATGTATGAGAGATTTCATTTCCACTCACAGCAACATTTTGCGTTAATTTTTGTTTTTTAAGTCACATCCAGCAGCGCTCAGGGATTACTCCTGGCTCTGCACTCAGAAATCGCTCCTGGCAGGCTCGGGGGGGCCAATATGGGATGCCAGGATTCGAACCATCATCCTTCTGCATGCAAGGCAAACGCCTGACCTCCATGCTATCTCTCTGGCCCCCATTTTGCATTATCTTTAAAAAAAATTGACTACCCAAGGGCTACACCACATTTCTGATTTTAATGTCAGGAGCTCCCAAAGAGGGACTAGAAATAGTTACTGTTGCTGCTGTTCCTCATTCAGGATTCTTACTACTCATTGTGATAATTGTGAAAAATTTATAAATGGTTTTATACATTAAAAATCCACAATACAGTGACTGTTGGACAGTTGTAAATTTACCTTTTGAACCATGCATTGGAATTACAATTATCCAAAATATCTCTAGTTTAAAACTTTATTTTGGGGCAGAGAGCTAGTACAGCAGTTAGGACACTTTCCTTGCATGTGGCTGACCAGGTTTTATCCCTGGCACATCATAAGGTCCTTTGAGCACAGCCAGAAGTAATACTTAAGCATAGAGTCATGGAGTAAAAGTAAGTCCTGATCACAACTGGATGTGGCCTAAAATTCAAGAAATAAGCAAATAATATAAATTTTTCTTGAGTATATACTTTAAAACCAGTACATGTGTTTTCTATAAAGAGGGTGTAACGTCTGCCTATACTTGAAATGCTTTAACTGTATTAATACTATTTTAACTAAAATATTTTGATCCAGTAACCCATTAATTTCACTCATATATGGGATATTTGTCTTTTTAAAATTGATTTATATGAATAACCATTCTTCCTCACCTTAGATCATTGAACTGTCAGGATTGCCTCAATGCAAATGGTAGCAACAATACTTAAGTTTATAGATTTATGCTCTCCCTGGGTATAGTTTAAGACATCAAGCCATTTCCTGGATCCCATAGGAACAATTTTGTCCTATAGTTAATATTTCTCACAGTTGCAAATGTTTTTCATAGTTTTTCATTAATTTATGGTAGTGACTTTCTACTTTACAATTTAATATATTTACAATTTTTGCATGGTAAATATGTGCACTATTTTAAGTAATTTATTATAACCTTAGTATTTTTGCTGAAGCATTATTTCCTTTCAATAAGACATTAAGAAATATTACATTCATGGGGATGGAGAGATAATAAAATGTAAATGGCATTTGTCTTGCATGCAATACCCCGGGTACAAGCCCTGGCACCCCAGATGGTCCCCAAGTCTTCCAGGAGTGCAGAGCCCAAAGTAAACCTTGATCACCACTAGTTGTGGCCCAAACAAATAATGAGAAAACAATATTATGTTCCAAAGTGCCTAATATATGAAATTTGTGGCTCAATGGACTATGGCAGAGGGATTTTGGTAATTTGGTGGTATTATAGTAGCATGTTTTTAGTAAATATAAAGTTGTACTCTTAATCCCATATTGTGAAAACCAATATTAGTTCAATTTAAAAATTAAAAATAAGGTGCTGCAATGATAGCACAACAGGTAGGGCATTTTCCTTGCATGTGACCAACCTGGATTTGATCCCCAGTATTCCATATTGTTCCCTGACCCTGCCGGGAGTAATTTCTGAGTGCAGAGTCATATGTAACCTTGAGCTGGAAAGGTCCCCCACCAAAAAAAATTAAATTAAATTAAATAAATAAATTGTTCATGACTCTCCACCCTTTCCTTATGTAATTTTTGATACAATCATCCTTCTTCACTTAGCATTCTTTTTAGTTGTCAATTAAAAATTATTGTTTACATATGGTATGGTATGTTGTTGAAGAGCTATATTGATTTTGCCAAATTTCATTGTTTACACAACATGCAACACTAATCTATTGTAATAATATAAATAAAATAACTGACTAAATTTCTATTATGTGATTTTAATATGGTTAGTCTCATATTTCTAATTGTATAAATGAAGAAACAAGTTCAAAAAAATTAAGTAGTTCAAGAAAGAACATACTGCCAGTAAGTTACAGAGAAAGGATTCAAAATCAGTTTTATCTTAAAGTATATTCTATTGGCCATAAGTGTTCTAGAGCCTTAAGTGGTAGGACAGAGGGTAGGGGACTTGCTTTGTACAATGTTTGAGCCAGCTTCAATCTCCATGTCACATAACACTCCTCAGAATCCTGCCAGGAGAGAACCCAGATTGCAGACTGGAATAAATCATAACTCCAGCCAGGTGCAGTCCTGGAATGACCTCATCAACACAAAACATCAAAAAAACATGTTCCAGACACTGAGATATAATCTATACTTCACATGAAAAAGCAATAATTTTAAACTTACTCTGTTTTATTTTCTCTGAAAAACAGAGGTAAGAATTGAACAGAGGTAAGAAAGTGTACTTTCTCTCTTCAAAGAAGATGAAGCTATAAGAGAAAAGCATGTTTACTGGTCTTAAAGTATATACTCAAGAAAATTATTACTCAAAAATACTCAAGAAATATACTTAGGAATGCCCTCAATGTTTTCCAAATAATATTCAAGAAAAATATTATTTGTTTAGTTCTTGGGTTTTAGGCCACATCCAGTTGTGATCATGACTCTATGTTTAAGGATCACTTCTGGCTGTGCTCAAAGGACCTTATGGGGTGCCAAAACTTAGTCTGCCACATGCAAGGAAAGTGCCCTAATTGCTGTACTAGCTCTCTGCCCCAAAATAAAGTCTTAAACAAGAGATATTTTGGATAATTGTAATTCCAATGCATGGTTCAAAAGGTGAATTTTACAATTGTCTAATAATCATTGTATTGTGGATTTTTTGATGTGTAAAACCATTGATACATTTTTATTATGATTACCACAAAATGTTAAAACTTTCCATGAGAATGCATAGTACATTGGTAACTTTAAACTCAAGACTTCTGTATCATGTTGATAGCACTATTTTTATTTTAAAACCCTACTATGCTATCATTGTAATACCTAAATAATCAAAGAAAACTTAAAAATGTTTTAGTTGGGCAGGAGAGATAGCATGGAGGTAAAGTGTTTGCTTTGAATGCAGAAGGACAGTGATTCGAATCCCGGCATACCAGATAGTCCCCTGAGCCTGCCAGGAGCGATTTCTGAGCATAAAGCCAGGAGTAACCCCTGAGCACTGCCGGGTGTGACCCAAAAAACAAAACAAAAATGTTTTAGTTGGGTCAGGGAGGTAGCTCAGAAAGCTGGGGCTCTATCTCCAGGTTCAATCTCCAGAGATTTCCCCCCCCCTACCAAAAAATATCAATCTTAGTGCATTGAAAATGTATTATTTAATTTTGCACCTCCTTATGAATTTATGCTATACTATATAACTATATAAGCTAAATATTTATATTAAGTACAATGATTATATAAGTACCTATGTAATGTAGAATATGTATTACATATAATGGGTCAGAGCTAGGGACAAGCATGCAAGCCATGTATGTTTTCTACCTTTTCGTGAGTTTAATTCATGGTCTATATGATCTCCCGAGACCCACCAGAAGTTATCCATGAGAATAGAGCCAGGAGTAATACCTGAATGTTGCCAGATATGCTAAAAATGAAATACATATATTTTTGTCCGGTACAAATACAGTGAATACATATCATAAAAATACAAAACAACCAGTGCTGGCATGGATGCAAGAAGAAAGGAACTCTCAATCATTGCTGGTGGGAATGCAGACTGATCCAGCCTTTTTAAAAACTTTGTGGACATTCCTCTAAAAGCTAGAAATTGAGCTTCCATATGTCCTAGCAATACCACTCGTAGGGATCCTCCCCAGGGACACAGAAACACAATATAAAAAGGCCTTTTGCACTGCTATGTTTAGCGCAGCACTTTTTACAATAGCCAGAATCTGGATACAACCCACATGTCCAAGAATAGATGAATGATTTAAGAAAATGTGGTATGGAATACTCAATGGAATACTATGCAGCCATTATAAAAATGAAGTTCTGAAATGTGTTTATACAGGTATGGATATAGCGATTATTACACTGAGTGAAATGAGTCAGAGAGAAAGGGACAGACGCAGAATAATCTCATTCATTTGTGGGATATAAGTAAAGCAAGAGATAATATGGTAATAATCCATAGACAATACACATAAGGATCAGGAGATCCAGCTCAGGATAGGTAGCCTGCCACAAAGAGCTGTGTGTGCAATTAGAGAAGGGTCTACTAAGACAATGATAGTTGAAACTGAAAACTCTGGATAAGAACTCAACATAGGGCCCGGAAAGATAGCACAGCGGTGTTTGCCTTGCAATCAGCCAATCCAGGACCTAAGGTGGTTGGTTCAAATGCCGGTGTCCCATATGGTCCCCCGTGCCTGCCAGGAGCTATTTCTGAGCAGATAGCCAGGAGTAACCCCTGAGCACCGCCGGGTGTGGCCCAAAAACCAAAAAAAAAAAAAAAAAAAAAAAAAAAGAAAAGAAAAGAAAAGAAAAGAACTCAACATAAAAAGGCAAGAAAATGAAATGCAAGACATCACTCCATTAACAATAGTACAAACTACGGTGACAAAAAGGAAAGAGAGAGAAACAAATGGTCTGCCCTAGAGACAAGCGGGAATGGGGGTGCATTGGTAAAAGATGGTGTACATTCTATGAATAAAACCCAACCATGAACAATTTTTAATCATGTTGCTTAAATTTAAAACATACAGTGAATATGGCTTGAAGAGATAGCACAGCAGCACTGCCTTGCATGCAGCCTACCCAGGTTCGATCCCTGACATCACATGAGCCTGCCAGAAGTAATTTCTGAGTGCAGAGCCAGGAATAACCACTGAGTGCCACTGGATGTAACAAAAATACAGTGAATAAAATAACATATATTTTAATGTAGTATTAGTTGTCCAGAACAGAATTGATGTAAATCTTCCAAGATTCATATAACTTAGTAAAAAAAAAAGTCCTTTACCTTGAAGTGCATTTTCTTTGATTTTATATTTAGTTTAATCAAACCTATTATATCATTCTACAAAAAATTATAAATTGAGAAGTTCACTGGTGATAGTGACTGCTTTTTGATGCACCTTACCCTGATAGTATAACTATGTACTAAATAGTAGTTGCCAAAAGAAAACTGAAAGAAAAATAAAAATTACTTTGAGAAATACTTTGGGACACTTCATTAAAATTAATCTATATACTCTATCACATTACAAATTTGTTATTTCATGACACAGTATAATAATTAGTTTCTATAATGTAACAGGATAAAATATAAGGTCACTATTTTAATACTATTTTCCATGTCATTTCTTTTTTTTTTTTTTTTTTGGTTTTTGGGTCACACCCGGCAGTGCTCAGGGGTTATTCCTGGCTCCAGGCTCAGAAACTGCCCCTGGCAGGCACAGGGGACCATATGGGATGCCGGGATTCGAACCGATGACCTCCTGCATGAAAGGCAAACGCCTTACCTCCATGCTATCTCTCCGGCCCCTCCATGTCATTTCTTGATCCACAATCAGCAGTACTCAGGGTATATTAATGGCACTTTGGTCAATGGTATCAGTGGTGCTCAGGCAACTGTGTGGTTCTGGAGACTGAATCCAGATCTCTTGTATGAGAAGTCTCCATCAGACAAACTAACCAGGAATAAAACCTGAGAATAGCTAGAGTTTCTCCAGTTCCCAACTTCCCACCTCCAGGGATCAAAGTAATGTATCGTCTTGTGGATCTCTATAAATTGGGCTCTCTAGGATACACTTGAATGATCAGAATACTATGCGACCCTGGGGATTAGACCTTGGACCCTAAGCAAGGCAGACATGTTCTCCAATCTGGCATGACTTAGTTTCCTTTAATTAAATTTACCAATTCTTCTTTTGTTTGTTTTTTTGGCCACACTCAGTGATGCTCAGGGGCTACTCCTGGCTATGTGGTCAGAAATTGCTCCTGGCTTGGGGGACCATAAGGGATGCTGAGAGATCGAACCACAGTTCGTCCTGAGTCAGCCAAGGCTAATGCCTTACTACTGCGCCACCACTCTGGCCTCTAAATTTATCAATTCTTATAAGATATAAGTGATTCTCATGGGGCCGGAGAGGTGTCACAAGCAGTACGGAGTTTGTCTTGCATGCGCTAACCTAGGATGGACCACAGTTTGATCCTCCAGCATCCCATATTGTCCCCCAACCTAGGAGCGCATAGCCAGGATAACCCCTGAGTGTCATTGGATGTGGTCCAAAAACCAAATATAAAATAAAATAAAATAAAAGATATAAGTGATTGTCTTTCCAAATGTCTATTCGTAAAACAACAAGAAAGTATCACAAATGTAAATTATGACAATTTGTGATTTGGCAATAAAATGACACACTATAGAGAATATCACTTGATGTCATTTGTCTCAATAGTTCATAAACTTCTCTTTCAGTTTTACTTTCAAAATCTTTTTCTATAATTATTGGTTTAGGGGGCCAAGTCTGTCAGTGCTCAGTGCTTACTCCCGGCTCTTTCTCAAGGATTATTCCTGACAGATTCAGGGGACAATATCAGGTTCCTAGGATAAAATCTAGGTTGAACACTTGCAAGACAAATTCCCTACCAGCTATAAAATCACACTGGCCCATCAATTTATATTTCTATACTTCATTATTTGTCTCTGTGTTCATAGACTCCACTATATATATATATTTGTATGTGTTTTAAAAAGGCATTATTGCTGTAAGGGTCACATGAAGTAGTACACTTAGTAGTAGTACACTTAGAAGTAGTACACTTAGAACCAGGTAATTTTTGGAAGACAATGTTGCACTAAAGATCATGCCTATAATTTTTCACATGGAAAGTTTATGCTCTACCCTATAACCATATCCCTGTTCCCATTTTAATATTTTAAGTTCCTTTATTTTATTTTATTTTATTTTATTTTATTTTTTATTGGCTACACTGTGTGGTGTTCAGGGGTGCCTTCTGGCTCTGTGCTCAGAAATCTCTCCTGGCAGGCCCAGAAAACCATTATGGAATGCCAGGGATCAAAACAAGGTTGGCTGCTTGTATGGCAAGTTCCTTACCTGCAGTGCTATTTTTCCAGCCCCTTCTCTTGTACACTGGATTAAATTCTTAGTCAAGTTGTATTTAAGTTATTTATGAGAAAATATACCATAAATATAATAATAAAATAATAAAAATACATTTTAAGTAGTATATATACAGCTAGCAAAATGTCAGCTGGGAGAGGGTATATAGATTAATTAAGATCTTTCTCACAGGAGTGAAAAAGCAAACAAAATTGTGTTAACAAGGATGATGACCAAATTTCTGTGCAACTGATATGATTCCAGAATATAAAATGTTGTCATAAAAGTGTAAATTGTACTTGAACCAGAGTGATAATACAGCAGGTAAGGCACTTGCCTCCCAAGAGACTGGCCAGGGTTTTGTCTCCAGCATCCCAGATGGTACCCCTAGACTACCAGGAGTAATTTCTGAGCGCAGAGCCAGGAGTAACCCCGAAGCACCATTGGGTATAGCCCCCAAAAAATTCACTTTACTTTTTCTTTTCACCTTTTCTGTTAATTAGCACAAGTATCCTTAATTAAATCAGGTGATTTATGCTAAACCCTGGCTAATCAAAGTAGAAGGAAAATCAGCAGAGAACAAGAAGCTTGGCTGGTTCAGTAAGATTCAAGAAGCTGCTTGGGGTCGGAGAGATAGCATGGAAGTAAGGCATTTGCCTTTCATGCAGAAGGTCAGTGGTTCGAATCCTGGCATCCCATATGGTCCCCTGAGCCTGCCAGGAGCAATTTCTGAGCATAGAGCCAAGAGCAACCCCTGAGCAATGCCGGCTATGACCCAAAAACAAAAACAAAACTATTAAAAAAAAAAGATTCAAGAAGCTTCTCAACAATCCCTGGCCAAAATTTTCTCTAGTGACTCTGTCTGATTTTTTTGGTGCAAAACTGCAAGCTGAGACCACACAAAATCTATTTGAATACTACTACACAGACTAAATTCTAATCTATTCACCCTGGGCAGATTGCCTTAGATTGGTTTCTTTATAAATGGTGATAAGCAGGGGCCTGAGCGATAGCACAGCTTTAGGGTGTTTTCCTTGCATGCGGCTGACCCAGGATGGACCGGGGTCCAATCCTAATGTCCCATGTGGTCCCCCAATCCAAGAGCAATTTCTGAGAGCATAGCCAGGAGTAACTCCTGAGCATCACTGGGTGTTGCACAAAAATGGTGATAAGCTATACCTAAACTATAGTGTCATTTAGAATATATTTGGAGAACTATTTAAGTTTCTTAGACATAATAATTTGTGTTAAAGTTGAACTAGTTAATATTTTTCCTGTTATTATTTTCTCTAGTGATATTTCCTGTTTTATGATATAATATGTGGAATGAGAACTAGTCATCACTTGTAATTGCAACTGAGCTGACCACATGAAGTGGCTTCTTTGAGTGTATCTTTGACTTGTGATTCCAATCAGCCACTGCATGAGATCATCAGCTCCCTAAAATTACCCTTAAATAGTGTAACCCTGACCTTCAGGTGATTTATGTTAAAATTTGGCCAATAAAAGTGGCAGGGAAAGCAGCAGAGAACAAGAAATTTGGCTCAGTAACATTCAAGAAGCTGCTCAATAATCCCAGGCTGAAATGCACTTTTTCCCATGACACTGTCTGGTTTTGTTGTTATTGTTGTTGTTCTTGTTGTTGTGCAAAACTGCTGGCTGAGATTCCACAATAAATAATGAATCTATTTCACAAAATTCCTTAAAATTTACATAGCATTTCACTATTAACTTTATCCAAAAATAATTTTTCATTCTCATTTATTTATCATTTAAACCACTTTGAGCACAAATATGAATTCTGTATTACAATACCCTATTAAACTATAAGCAAGTTAAGCTACTATGAAAAGATAACACACTGGAAATATTAAAGGTCACAATGAAAAACAGCTGCACATAAGGAGACTCTCTCCTTCAAAGTTAGAGGATGTTCATCATCAATATGGTCAATGACTTTATGCCCTATACACTTCTCATTTACCTGGTATACATATGTATACATGTATATTTATACTCATATTTATTGATATGATGCCTGAGATTCCAATAGACAACCTGTACCACAAGGTCATTTTGTGAATGCAGAAGGATTTATATACTGTTAGTAGTAATACATTTCACTTCTAGATTGGCTAGTTCTAAACTTATTTAAGTTAAATAATAAAGAATTTTGTTTTAAAATATGGATTAAATGTTGATACAATAATAGAGAAAATAAAATCACTACGGCAAAAATGTACCATGAGTATAAACTAAAGAAAATTTTTGGGGGGTTTTGGGGTCACACCCTGCAGTGCTCAGGGGTTACTCCTGACTCCATGCTCAGAAATTGCTCCTGGCAGGCTCAGGGGACCATATGGGATGCCAGGATTCAAACAAATGACCTTCTGCATGGAAGGCAAATGCCTTACCTTCATGCTATCTCTCCAACCCCTAAACTAAAGAAATTTTATCAAATTTAAATATCACAGCTTAAATTATTCTAAATAGTGATTATGCATTTTCCTTTAAATTTTATTAAGAGTATTTCAAATAGGAAATTTAGTCTTATTAATATAAATATTTCTAGTTTTTACATCAACCTTGAATCTGATAGTTGATTTCAGCAGATAAGAAACCAAAACCCTGATCATCCTTTCAAGCAAATTAGAAGAATAATTATCTGTTTGAAATCAAATGTATGTATTATTCTTTAAGAAATATATTTTTCCAAAGAATTCTGTTAATAGGGGCTGGAGCAGTTGCACAGCAGTAGGGCATTTGCCTTGCACATGGCTGACCCAGGATGGACCACGGTTCAATCCCCCTGTGTCCCACATGGTACCCCAAGCCAGGAGCGATTTCTGAGCACAGAGCCAGGAGTAACCCCTGAGCATCACAGGGTGTGGCCCAAAAACAAAAGAATTCTGTTAATAAAATTTTTATTTTTAGAATTCTTAAAGTTTACTTCAACAGAAAAATTAATCTGAAAACAGACGTCCTTATTTCCGAAATTAGCCTAATGAATAACACGAATGAGAATGCTGCTGATATTTGAATTGCTAAGATTACATGCCAAAATGTTTTAGAATATTTTTATACAGTATAAAAGAATGTATACAGTCAAAATATTTGTCTGACTCTCTTACATTTATTTCTTGACTTCTCTCTGTCATCTTCTCATGCCTTTCACAAACTTGTAACAGCTCAGATTTTTAAAACTGAAGAACTGTGTTAGTGAAAAGAAGTGTTCTTTGAGATTCTTGCCACTCACATAATTGCTAAATCATTAAAATACATACACTTTTTTTAATCAGAAAGGGTAGGTATTCAGACAAAACTAGATATTTCCTGAAAATAAGAAAAACTCAATAATCACTTCTCAGTCTTCTAAGATCAAATGCTACTTAGGAAGGGTGTCATGAAAGACTATATTTTCTTTCTTTTTTTTTTTTTTTTTTGGTTTTTGGGCCACACCCGGCAGTGCTCAGGGGTTACTCCTGGCTGTCTGCTCAGAAATAGCTCCTGGCAGGCACGGGGGACCATATGGGACACCGGGATTCGAACCAACAGACTATCTTTTCTTAAAAAAAAAAAGTGTGTTCTGGACTATTGACTAAGATTTAGCACACAAAATTAAAGTCGTAAATGCCTGGTGAAAAGAATATACCAAAAGAATATAATAAAAAATGCAACACTCTTTTGGTAAACATGTTTTATGATGTTTGTTCTATAATATCTAGATTAATTCTGTTTAAAAA
Organism: Suncus etruscus; assembly: GCF_024139225.1. Taxonomy (NCBI): domain Eukaryota; kingdom Metazoa; phylum Chordata; class Mammalia; order Eulipotyphla; family Soricidae; genus Suncus; species Suncus etruscus. Next base: position 66,528,410 of record NC_064868.1, on the reverse strand, counting down.
CAAAAATGAAATTATAAGAAAAAATTTTCTTACAGGTATTCATTACTATTTTCAAGGCATCTATAGAAACAAATCTAAATTATTAGCTCATCTTTTTGGCAAATTGGTGTCTTACACAAAGGAAATAAAGGTATTTATCATAATAAAGCCTTCATATATTAATAGACTTTTTATTAATTGTATTGTATCAATTATTACTTATAAATAAAAGACCATCTATTGTAAGAAGGGTAAACCTCAATACTTACCCTAACTACACTGAAGTCCAGCTTTGTCTCTTGTGCACACTGTAAAATGAGCTGAAAGCAGTTTTTACTTTGATTTGTCATTCCATTTTCATAATAACGCTGTAAAATCCTTTGTTGTTCTACAGTAAATACAGATCGGAGATTCATCTAAAAATAAAAGAAGATACCCTAAAATATTTAGTAAAAATTGAGGAGCAGAATTTGTAAGCTTTTGATTTCTGCTACAATTTTGTGCTATCAAGCAAAAATATTTATTTTCCCTTTTTTTTATTTTTTGGGCCACACCCAGAGGCACTGAAGGGTCAGTTACTCCTCGATCTTCACTCAGAAATTACTCCTGGCAGGTTTGGGGTACCATATGGAATACCAGCGATAAAACCCATGTCAGCCTCGTGCAATACAAATACCTACCCTCTGTGCTATTGCTCTGGTCCCCAGAAATATTTATTAAAATAATAATTTGTCTGCTAAAAAGATTCTCTTAAAATTTATATAAAATAAAAATACTTGTTAATTTTTTAAGAAAAAGTGTCAAATTAAAAGACTTTTTGAAAAGAGAAAACTTTGCTTAGTGTCAGCATGGGGAAGAATAATTTCTTCCACCAAAATATATATTTATGTCTAGTAAATCCATCTAGTAAATAGTAAATTGACAATGGTCAGTTATCAATAGGGATACTCACTGTTTTGTTTTCATACATGATGCCTTGTCTCAGCCAGAAGCTATGCTCTAGACTAAAAAGGTGCTTTTATTTATCCTTTCTATGCAGTGTTCATTTTACACATCAAAGCAAAACCTATGAAAATGTATTTTAATAATATTACACACAATTGTCTTAATAACTCTAGTACATATCAAATTCTAATTAATTTTGTCTCTAAAAACATATTTTAGTGGAATTTTGTGCCTTTTGATTAAAGTTATTTTAATGTACCTTTTAATTAAATTGATAAAAAAGGCATAAGTTTTCTCAAGAGCACTTTCCATTCCATTCTGCAAAGAAAATTTCAATTAATTGAAAATTAACTTTAAAACTGCCACAAATAGAGGGCCAGAGAGACAGAGCACAGCGGAAGGACATTTGCCTTGCATGTAGCTGATGCAGAATAGACGATGGTTCAAATCCTGGCATCCCATATGGTCCCCCGAGCCTGCCAGGGGCAATTTCTGTGTGCAGAGCCAGGAGTAACCCCTGAGCACTGCCAGGTGTGAACCACCCCCAAAAGTACCACAAATAAAAGAAAGATCAAACTACCCTATAGATGGGGGTTTTGAGGGACAGGTTGAATAAAACCTGATGTTCTAGGGTCACTAATTGAGCATACTCAGACATATTGAACCAGAAAACAAATCAAGTTTGGATGCATGAAAGGCAAGTACCTCATATGATACTGAGAGACACCCAGATTTTTCTTAAGAAAAAAGATTAATTATTATATTGCATTTTAAAAATAACTGATACAATAAATTATCAAAACCAGCAATAAAAATCATCATAAAGTTCCTATATAACAGAAAAAGATCTGTCCCAAGAAAATGCCTATTTAAAATTAGGAAACTACAAACATAAAAACAACTATAAGCCAAATAAAACAAAATTATTTAAGCAGACTAGAATATTACATGGAAATAAAATATAAATTCTCTGCCCCTACATACATTAACCAATAAAGAACAAAAATAAGCAGATTATTCATAAAAGTTATCCATTGGCTGTTGTATATCTTCTTTACAAACAGAAATCCTTTTACTATCTAATATTAGAAAATGTTATTAGAGAAAATCAATTGTAGAGAAAAGTTCAGGAAATATTACTCACTGATGTATTTAAAAAATACTCAGCTCATTTTTTTTTTTTTTGGTTTTTGGGTCACACCTGGGAGCGCTCAGGGGTTCCTCTTAGAAATCGCCCCTGGCAGGCACAGGGGACCATATGGAATGCTGGGATTCGAACCACCTTCCTTCTGCCTGGAAGGCAGACACCTTACCTCCAGGCTATCTCTCTGGCTCCTCAGCTCATTTTCTAAAGATAATTGTATCCAGACTTCCAGTTAACTGGACCAAATTTTCAAGGATGTTGAGATCAAGGGCAGGATCTATTTGTGAGTGTGAAAGAGATATGTGTATATAACGATTTCTACTAATTTTCATTACAATTTATGATCCTCTTGACTCAAAGTTTGGATAAAATAGAGATAAGTCAGAGGATAATGAGGACATTTCATCTCAGCCTTCCCTCTCCTTCAGTAATTCCTAAAGATTGCCTACTGATTGTAATAGATATTAAAGACTTTTTGTAATATTACTATTTACCCAGATGACTGCAAAAACTTTGCATTTTCCATCCCTTCTTTAAATCATAAGGCGCCTATGCGCATGTTTCAATGGACTTTTTTACTCCAAGGAATGACCAACTCACCTACTATGTGACACTATTTTGTCACTATGGTTCTACCTCCTTATTGTGCAAACATTTCCTCATACTTACATTATCTACTACATGTACGATATTCTGATAGCATGTTCCAATGAGAGGGAGCTTCAAAATTTATATGAAGACATTATGGTATGTTTACCAACAGCTGGATTACAAGTTGTAAAAGAAAAATCAGATGTTGCTCCAATATAAATATTTGATTTATGTTCTCAAGAACAACATAATATATCCTCAGAAAATATCTATCTACTGGAAAGACCTCAAAACGATCAATGGTTTTCAGAAACTACTGGGAGACATTGATTAGCCAACCCCTCTCTTATTATTCCTAACTTAGAATTTAGCAACTTGCTCCTCACTTTAGAAGACACTGCCCTCGATAGACCAAGACAATTAACTGCAGAAGCTCAGAAGGAATTGTAGTTTTTATGGACCACCTCCAGAAGTTCTATCTTTCTCAGCTTAGCACTCCTGAAATAAAGATCAAGAGTAAGTCTTGGGGCTGACGAAATAGCATGGAGGTAAGGTGTATGCCTTCCATGCAGAAGGACGGTGGTTCGAATACCAGCATCCCATATGGTCCCCTGTGCCTACCAGGGGCAATTTCTGAGCATAGAGCCAGGAGTAACCCCTGAGCGCTGCCGGGTGTGACCAAAAAACAAAAAAAACAAACAAACAAAAAAAGAGTAAGTCTTGATCCCATTTGCGTTGGTACTACTTCTTCTCTTCCTCTTTGTCCCCCAGGCTTGGATCCATACTAAACCCATGATGCATCCTGTGTAAATCACTGTCCAACAATGTTTTCTCTCACTTTGATTTTAATTCCTTTTTCTACATAAGCATCCCTATGTTCTTCTGAAAGTACTCTTTCTGTTGACCTTGTCCTAAAAAAGTTTATTTTTATTATATGTGCCTTATTTATCTGTCTTAATTCTTCCCTCACAATTTAAGGTTTTTCCCATAGTATAATTTTACTAAAAGCTAGATCACACATAGACCTCACCCAAGAATGCAGCATTGCTCTGCTTAAGGACTCATGACAGAGGTCATGACATGTCTACTTCATGGACTGTCTTTTCAGACCATGATGCACTGAAAATATAAGTTATTTAGTAACAAAAATGTATAAAAAACATTAACACCTGGAAATTAAATAGTTCGCTATTAAACAACCATGGGTCAAAAAGGAAATCAAAAGCTTCATGAATATATCAGAATTTGTGGGACTCAACTAAAGCATTGTTAACAGAAAAATATATTGTTTTGCAAGCATTTATCAGGAAAGAAGAAAGGGCCTACATAAGTAATTTAAAGGCACAGCTTAATAAATAAAAAATGACCAACAAAATAGGCTGAAAGGAGGCAGGCAGAAGGAAATAATAAAACAGAGGAGAAATTAATGAGCTAGAAACGAAAAAATACAACCCAAAATATCAATGGAGCTAAAAGTTGGTCCTTTAGCAAAATAAGCAAGATGGATATACTATTCATTAGCAAGATTCATACACAGACATGCATGCATGTGCACACGCGCACACACACACACACACACTCAAAGAATATACTTTAGGGGCCCCCAAACAAGATTCAGTAAACTCATTTGCACTCTATAATTTCATTGCAGCACTACTCACAATAGCCAGAATCGGGAAAAAAACACAATTGCCTGAAAACAGGTGAGTGGATAAACAAATTATGCAGCATCTTTACAATGAAATGCTATGCAGATATTGGGGAAAATGAGGCAAAAGCAGGCAGGAAGAGGAAATAATAAAACCTAGAGCAGAAACAAAACTGAACTGGTTACACGTAAAGGAAAACATTTTTTCTTTGAAAAAATAAACAAGATTGCCTCATAAATTGAGGGGGGAAATGAATGGTACCAGAACCAAACAGTTGTATAAACATTGAGTAGAAATAAAAAAAGTATCAGTCTTAAACACCAAACTCAAATTCAACGACAACAGAATAGATAGCCAATTTTCAACAAGTTATACACAGAGGGGAGCAGTTACCCTAGCAGTCTGGGGGGCAAACGAGGGGGATGCTGGGAACTGGGGTGGAGGGAGGACAACATTGGTGGTGGGAATATCCCTGATTCAATACTACTATGTACCGTAAATATTACTGTGAAAGATTTGTAATTCACATTGATCACAATAAAAATTATTTTAAAAAAAGAAAAAAATAAACAAGATTGATAAAACTTTCTCAAGACTCACAAAGGAAGAGAATGAGAGAACCATAATAAACCAAATCAGAAATGGAAATGCAGGATGTTACAACAGATAGTTAAAGAATTCAAAGGAAGTCAGCTTACTTTAAGAATATCCACAAAATGAGAGAAATGAATACATTATTGGATTCGTATAATCTCCAAAGGTTGAACCAAGATGATCTAGAATTCATGAAAAAACCTTTCAGTATTGAGAAAATTGCAATGGTGATCAAATGGTTTCCAAAAAAAATCAAAAACCCAAGCCCAAAAGGATTCACTATTGAATTCTTTCAAATCTATAAATAAGACCTAATGCCAATACTTTCCAGGACATTTATGAAATAGAAATACTCTTAAACAGTTTGTTTCTATGAAGCAAACCTGATACCAAAAACATACAAAGACCAGAAAAAAAGAGAATTAAAGGCTTATATCTCTGATGAATACAAATACAAAATTCCCAACAAAATACTAGAAAATAGAATTCAAGAATTCATCAATTCATCAAAAAATTCATACATCATGACCAAATAGGATTCATTCCAGAGATGCAATGATGGTTTAACATATGCAAGTCTATCAAAAACAATACATCATATCATACACAATAAAATTATATGATCATATTAATAGATAAGAGAAAGTATTTGACAAGGTCCAGTATCCATTTTTGTTAAAAACTCAAGAAGTTATAAATTGAATGAACTTTGCTCAACATAGTCAAAGCAAGTGGCAAACATGCTCAGTAGGAAAAAATAAAAGCCTTTTATCTTAGATCTGGCACAAGACATGGATGCCTACACTTGCCACTTCTATTCAATATAGTTATGAAGTACTTGCCAGAGAAATTAGGAAAGGAAAATATATCAAGTGCATCCAGACAGGAATGAAAGAAACCAAGCTCTCACTATTTGCAGATAACATGATACTATATTTAGAACATCCTAAATATTATAGAAACCCTTCAAGAAAATATAAATATGTATAAAAAGAGGACATCTACAAAACTAATACAAAAATCTCAAAGAATTTTATATACAAATACTGAAATAAGAGAAATGTTATCATAAACAATCCCATTCACAATTGTTCCTCAGAAAATCAAGTACATTGGAGTCTACTTAACTACATATACCAAGACAACTACAAAACACTGCCAAGATATTAAAGAAGAGGACACAAGGAAATGAAAACAGATGTTCATGGATTGGAGGATTAACCTCATTAAAATAACAATACTTCCCAAGCATTGTGCAGATTTATTGTAATCCCAGTAAGGATACCTATGACATTTTTCTTTTCTTTGTGTGTGTATGTGTGTGTATGTGTGTGTGTGTGTGTGTGGTTTTTGGGTCACACCCGGCAGTGCTCAGGGGTTACTCCTGACACCATGCTCAGAAATTGCTCCTGGCAGGCACGGGGGACCTGATGGGACGCCAGGTTTCAAACCAATGGCCACCTGAATGAAAGGCAAATGCCTTACCTCCATGGTATCTCTCCGGTTCCCCTATGAAATTGTTAAAAGAAATAGATTAAACATTCCTGATTCTTATGGAACAAAAAAACCCCACGAATAGTTAATGTAATCCTTGGGGGAAATAAAATGAAGGCATCACTTTTCCTAACTTTAAACTGTACTGTAAAGCAGTAGCCATTAAAACAGCATGCCATGGAATAAAGACAAACCCTTCAATCAGTGAAATAGAATTGAATATTCTGAGACTAAACTCCAGGTATATGACCAAATAATCTTTGATAAAAGTTTTAGAAATACAATGTGGACTCTGGACTTTGCCAGCCACCGGCCTTGCTGGACTGCTCCTACTGGATAGTGACTGCTGAATTGCTGGAGAAATTATTTACCAATATCCTGGCTTCTGCTGTCGTGTTTTTTTTTGTTTTTTTTTGTTTTTTTTTGTTTTTTTTTGTTTTTTTTTTTGCCTCTCCTACTGCTCTGGACCTAACACATCTACACAGTGAAATACTGTGCAGCAAAAGTCATAAAATGAATTAATGACATTGGTTTATACATAGTTGGATATGGATAGTATTATGCTGAGTAAACTGAATCAAAGTGAGAGGAATTGACATAGAATAATGTCAATCATTTGTGAGATATAAGAAAAATAGTATAGTAATAATATCCAGAGATGACAGATATGAGGGCCAGGAGGATCAGTTGAAGTGTTCACTATGGCAATGATAGTTGGGACTGATCACTCTGGATACAAGCTGGGTGCTGAAAGGGCTTAAAGTGCTATGAATGGTACCCCTTCTTTAACAATAGTGTAAAACACAGTATCAAAAATGAAAAGAAGGGAAAGAGATAGAGAAGAAAAATGTCTGTCCCCGAGGCAGGCAGGTGAAGGGTGAGAGGGAAACTGGGACATTGGTGCTGGAAAATATGCACAGAATGGTGTATATTATATGACTGAAACTAAATTATAAATAATTTTGCAAGCACAGTGTTGAAAAACAAACATGCACCAAAAAAACCCTACAATGATAAAGCTTGTAAAATATACTCATTATTTATTTAAAAACTAGCATATATAAAATTTAGAATTTTAGCATTTTTAAAACTTAAAATATTACATGGGACAATTTCTGGACTAATATTCCTTTGGGATTGTTATAAAGTATAGAAATATATTTGAAGGTGAGCCATTCTGTACAAATCTACCAGTTCTCTTCTCTGATCTGTATCCATGTATATTTAATCACTGAAACGTCCCATATCTAACCAATGAGAAATAAGTTTTTACATATACACAATCTCTATATAACAGTATGACTTCCTTTCTCAGGAAATTTCTTTTTGACTGTATGTGGCTATATAAATTCCGAGCAGTCATCTAAGAAGTGTGGAGATAAGGTAAACAATAAATAATATAATACCTTAAAAATCCAACCAATGCAATATATAAACACACAGAGAAATCACAGATAGTATAACACAGATGGTATAAGGTGCTTGACTTGTACACAGAGAACCAGTGTTTGATCCCCCACATCACACATTGTCTCCTGAGCACACTAGGAATGATTCCTAAGTGAAGAGCCAAGAGTAAACTTGGAGCCTTGCCAGACATGGCATGTGCCAGCAAAACAGAACACACCACATATTAAGATAATATAAAATAGGCTATGCAAAAATGATAAATATATAAATAATTGTTGAAGTTCTATGAATGGTTCATTTAACAAAAATTGGCAAATGTTGAAATATATCGCCTGAGTTGAAATTCCAACATGTGTAACATTTGAAAAGAAGGGCATGTGAAGAGTAGTAGATGTACAATTAGCAAAGTTCTGGAAGTAGACTTTCAAAGAGAAAAAAAAATGCAAGGAACATAAGGAGGAATCACATATTAAAGAATAAATCAAAATCAGATGATCATGATAGAGATCATAATATAAAGTTAGATTTCCAAGAAAAATAAATGCAAGGAACATAATGAAACAGACTTAAGAATAAAGCAAAGCTGTGTAGATACTAGAGGTAGAGACCATGGCCCCTGTGCAAGGATGATACGTAAATTTGTGAAGCATTCCATATTTTTTTTAAAAAAAGATATACCAGCATAAGTGAGCTTAAGATAATAATAAAATAATGTGCTGAAGAGCATTTTGGAAGGGGTCGGAGCAGTGGTGCAGCGGGAAGGCATTTGCCTTGCACACAACAGACCTAGGACAGACCTGGGTTTGATCCCCTAGTGTCCCATTTGGTGCCCCAAGCCAGGAGCCATTTCTGAGTGCATAGCCAGGAGTAACCCCTGAGTGTCACTAGATGTGGCCCAAAACCTAAAAAGAAAAAAAAAACATTTTGAAAGAGAAAAAAACTAATTACTGTGATGTGATAAATTAGTGATTTGACGTTGAGAGGGATTTCTAAGATATTTCTGGAATGGTTGAATAGGTGATGAAGAGAATTTAGACTATAAAATAAAGGGATAATTAATAGAGCAAATTCAAAGGAAAATTCAGCAACTGATAATCTCTAAACTCTAGCAACTTGAGAAAAATTCAGATTTCTCTGAGCAAGTAGATGCTCTTGATCAGGGAGTTGAGCAGGATTAACAGCACTTCTGTATAATTCTGCTCAAATACTCCATCAAAGAAAGACAAACAATAATTTTTTTCTCATAGTTCCTGAGCAATATACACCCAGGATCTCCTCATCAGTCTCCTAAACGGGAGAGCTGGATGGGCCTCTTGAAGTAAGTTTTTCTTTTAATTGAATCATTGTGAAATACATAATATAATATTCGATGAAGTAAGACTTAACTGTATTTCCTCTATCAGAGACAGAGGAACTAAAAGATGTATTTAACATCAAACATCAAAGATCAAAGAATTATGTGACTTCTTAAAGGAAAAAAATAAAGATACGAAAGGAAATTTTTTAACACTAAGTATCTACAATGAAAGTTACTCTAGTCTACGTCTACGTTTAATTTTCAAAATCATCCAAGGTACTCCAAATCAGAGTTTGAAGAAAAAAATTGAATTCACTTAAATAATAATGTTCCCCTTCCAAAGACTTTCGCATTTCAGCAATTTCTATTCCTCAAACTTCACCCACAGAGCTTTATCCATTATTCTAAATAATGAATCTTTGTATTACCTATCAGCCTTCAATTCATCAGGCCTCTTTGAGGCCAGGATATGTAAATAATTAGCAGATCCCCTGCATTCACTAGCTCTGGAAACATCAAAGAGGTCAGCCTCCAAACCCTTCCTTTCTTCAGTCTAGTTAGGATTTAGCTCCACCTCCTGCGGCGAAAGGGAAAAGCGCCTGCGCAAACTCAGAGCCAGTTCCCTTATCCAAGGTCTCTTTCCCCAACCAATACCACCCCGCGCCCCCTCCCGCTCATCCCCACCCGCCCGGTTGTTTATGAGCAAGAGCTGCATTCTCTGTGTGTTTGAATATGTGTGAGACATCTACTGTCCAGTGAAATCGAAAAGCAGTAGAATGTATCCCCTCTCTTTGGGGGGGGGGAGGGCAGCAGTGAGGGGGAGCAGTAGAGGTGGAACTTGCTCTTTTGTGACCAGAAGTGAATCTAAAATGTTGCTTTCTCTACGAACAGTATCTCTTGCTCTCTAACAGTACCCACTGTATCCTTAGTATCAGCTCCTCTCTAACCTCACGCTGCACTCAGCCTTCAATGCAAAAGTAGAGGGATTTGCCTCTTCAAAAGCTGCAACAGTTTATTAGCAATCTTTTTAGGCCTCAGAACCTAGGACTCCACAGTGGGTATATCACTAGCTCCTACTCTTACACGCCCACTCCCCACCCACCCCCCCACCAGCTTAACTACCATCCAGGTTGGTTACCTACCTCTGGAGTGATGCTGTCAATGCAAGGATCACAGAATCCCAGATCAAGCCAGTTCTGGGGCAGGCAGATCCACTGAGATTTTTCGTAGCTGTTCACTGCCTTCTCAAACAATGAAATCAGCGTGTCCGATCATCAATTCTCATCATGATCGTGACGTCACCAAAGACATCGGCCAATGAGATCCTGAGATCAGCTCAGGATAGTCCCTGCCCTCAGCACAGAACCCAAAAGTAGCTGGCAGAGGTGAAGCTTGAGGAGGAAAGGAGAGCTAGCTACCTGGAAGGGGCAGCCTCTTTCCCTTTCTTATCAGTCTGCTATCAAGGTCGGGGTATTTTTTCCTTTCCCTTCCTAAATAAATATGAATAGCCATCATTCTTGTGACTATAATAGTTAATATGTCAGACATTTGAAAAGGTGCTGCTTAGTCATCCAATGTGAGATTACTTTCAGCAGAAGTGTTGCACACTGCAGAAATAAAATTATCACACGTAAATAGTTTTTTGTGATCAGTGTTCTACTGAAAAAATTATTCAATGTTACAAAACAAAAACAAGAAGGTGGGGCCGGAGCGATAGTGCAGCGCTAGGGCGTTTACCTTGCACGCAGCCGACACAGGACGGACCTGCGTTCGAACCCAGCGTCCAATATTGTCCCCCGAGCCAGGAGCAATTTCTGAACACAGAGCCAGGAGTAACCCCTGAGGGCCGCTGGGTGTGACCCAAAAACCAAAAACCAAAAAAACAAAACAACAACAAAAAAAAAAACAAAAAAGAGTAACCCCTGAGTGTCACCAGGTATGGCCCATAAACAAAAACAAACAAAAAAGATGTCTACAGAGACATTGGAATTTGCCAACAAGACCTAGTGTAGTGTCCTATGACCAGATAATTCTAGATACTGAGGAAAGGAGTAAAAATCATGAATTGTATTTATATTAAGCTATACTTTTCTAAAAAAAAAGTTATTTGAATGTTTTACAATTATGGCATTACAACAAAAAGTCTTAAGTTATATGCTATATCAATTAACACTCCTTTGATCCACTACAAAAGGTGATAGTTCCCAACTGCTACAATTGAACTAATGAGTTAATTCAGATGAGAGAGTACTACACTGACCATTCAAAGCAATAAAATAAAGTATGTGATCCTGTGTTTAGTCAGGAACTCATAAAATACATCTTTTTGTAACTGGAGACATGGGTGAGGTGAGAATGTGGAGAAAATATCCTATGCAGTAGCTGAAACTTGAGATAGTTATTGAGTAGTTAAAATTTCTTACAGGGAAAGGTATTCTCAGATAAGATGTCAGGAGGCCTATGTTAAAAATCAGCTTGACAGGACCAAAATGATAATACAGAGGGTAAGGATTTTGCCTTGCATGTTGCCAATCTGAGAATGACTGCATCCCACCCCCACCCTCCTCACCACATCTGAACTTCTAGCCCTGACTGGAATGATCCTAGAACAGCATCAGGAGTAAGCCCTGAGCACATTTAGATGTGGCCTAATAACAACAACAATATTATCAGCTTGCCAAAAAGACTAGTGAAAGAAGGGATAGGATAATAATAAGTATTTTTGTTTTGTTTTGTTTTGTTTTGTTTTGGGGCCAGACCCAGCAACACTCAAGGGATTCTCCTGGCTCTGCACTCAGAAATCATTCCTGGCTGGCTCAGTGGATCATATGGGATACTGGGGATCAAACCTGGGTAGGCCTTGTTCCAGGCAAACACCCTACCAACTGTGCTATTGCTCTGACCCCAGTAATCAGTCTTTGAGTGAAGGAAGTATATACTAAAAACTATAAGACAATCTTGAACAAAATTAAGATAGAAAGAAAAGGAAATTTGTGCTCACAGAATCAATTTTATCAAAGTGTTCTAAGATAATATGAAAATTGAATGCAAACCTTATTATGATACTGTTGGTATTTTATATAGAAATAGAACAAAATTCTTGAAATAGTCATAATATTTGTATTGAGCTGCAGAATGTCTCAAGTAGCTAATAATAACCATGGTAAAAAGTTTTTAAAAAATGAAGGTATCTTAGAAAAACCTAAAGATGCTATCAAAAACTTCCTAGAAAAAAATAGGCTTGTATAGTAAAGAGAAGATACAAAATTAGCATGTAAACATCCGTGTTCCATATGTAAATAATGAAATAGAAGAGAGAAATATTGAAATAAATCATGGGGTTAGAGAGACAGTACAGCAGGTAGGATGATTGCCTTGCATAATGCCTACCTGGATTCAACCCTGGCAGTCCTTATAGTTCCCAGAGTATTGCCAGAAGTGATTCCTTAGAGCAGAAAAAGGAGAAAACCTTGGGCCACCAAGTATGACCTCAAAATCAAATAAAGATACAAACAATCCCATTCACAATTGTGCCCCCAAAATTAAATACCTAAGAATCAGCTTATCTGGGGCCGGAGAGATAGCACAGTGGTAAGGCGTTTGCCTGAGACGCAAAAGGACGGTGGGTAGAATCCCGGCATCCCACATGGTCCCCAGAGCCTGCCAGGAGCGATTTCTAAGCATAGAGCCAGGAGTAAACCCCTGAGCACTGCCGGGTGTGACCCAAAAAGGATCCAATGAATCATCAAGAAGATCATACACTACGACCAAGTAGGTTTCATCTCTGGAATGCAAAGATGGTTTAACATCCGTAAATCTATCAACATCATACACAACATCAACAACAAGAAATATAAAAATCACATGATCATATCAATAGACGCAGAGAAAGCATTTGATAAGGTCTAACACCTATTCTTGATCAAAACTCTCAGCAAGATGGGAATGGAAGGAACCTTTCTCAATATAGTTGAAGCCATCTACCACAAGCCAATGGCAAATATTATCCTCAATGAAGAAAAACTAAAAGCCTTTCCACTAAATTCTGGTACAAGACAAGGCTGTCCACTCTCACCATTCCTCTTCAACATAGTACTGGAATTTCTTGCTATAGTGATGGGGCAAGAAAAAGATATCAAGTGAATCCAGATAGGAAAGGAAGAATTCAAGCTCTCATTGTTTGCAGAAGACATGATACTCTACTTAGAAAACCCTAAAGACTACCAAAAAGCTTCTAGAAATAATAGATTCATATAGCAAGGTGGCAGGCTACAAAATCAACACAGAGAAATCAATGGCCTTTTTATATACCAATAATGATAGGGAAGAGATGGGTGTTAAGAAGGCAATCCCATTCACAATAGTGCCACACAAACTCAAATATCTTGGAGTCAACTTGACCAAAGACGTGAAGGACCTATACAAAGAAAACTATAAAGCCCTGCTCCAAGAAATAAGAGAGGACACACGGAAATGAAAACACGTACCCTACTCATGGATTGGCAGAATTAACATCATTAAAATGGCAATACTCCCCAAAGCATTATAAAGACTTAATGCGACCCCCTTAAAAATACCCACGACATTCTTCAAAGAAGTGGATCAAACACTTATAAAGTTCATCTGGAACAATAAACACCCTCGAATAGCTAAAGCAATCATTGAGAAAAAGAATATGGGAGGAATTACTTTCCCCAACTTTAAACTGTACTACAAAGCAATAGTTTTTAAAACAGCATGGTATTGGAATAAAGACAGACCCTCAGATCAGTGGAATAGGTTTGAGTTCTCAGACATTGTCCCCCAGACATACAATTACCTAATTTTTGACAAAGGACCAAGAAATCCTAAGTGAAGCAGAAAAAATCTCTTCAACAAGTGGTGCTGGCAGAACTGGTTAGCCACTTGCAAAAAAGTGAACATAGACCCCCAGTTAACATCATGTACGAAGGTAAAATCCAAATGGATTAAAGACCTTGATATCAGACCTGATACCATAAGGTATATAGAACAACTCGTCAGTAAATCACTCCATGACATTGAGAGTAAAGGCATCTTCAAGGAGGAAACTGCACTTTCCAAACAAGTGGAAGCAGAGATCAAGAGATGGGAATACATTAAACTGAGAAGCTTCTGCACCTCAAAAGAAATAGTGCCCAAGATACAAGAGTCACCCACCGAGTGGGAGAAACTATTTACCCAACACACATCAGATAAGGGGCTAATATCCAAAATATACAGGGCACTGACAGAACTTTACAAGAAAAAAATGAAGAGACACTTCGGTAAAGAAAAAAAAGAAAAGAAAGAAATACAAATGGCCAAAAGGCACATAAAAATGCTCCTCGTCTCTAATCATCAGGGAGATGCAAATCTAAACAACGATGAGATACCACCTCACACCACAGAGATTGGTGCATATTACAAAGAATGAGAACAATCAGTGCTGGCCGGGATGTGGAGAGAAAGGAACTCTTATCCACTACTGGTGGGAATGCCATCTAGTCCAACCTCTATAGAAAGCAATATGGAGATTCCTCCAAAATCTGGAAATTGAGCTCCCATTCGACCCAGCTATTCCACTCCTAGGAATATACCCTAAAAACACAAGAATACAATACAAAAACCCCTTCCTCACACCTATATTTATTGCAGCACTATTCACAATAGCCAGGCTCTGGAAACAACCAAGATGCCCTTCAACAGACGAATGGCTAAAGAAACTATGGTACATATACACATGGAATATTATGCAGCCATCAGGAGAGATGAAGTCGTGAAATTTTCCTATACATGGATGTACATGGAATCTATTATGCTGAGTGAAATAAGTCAGAGGGAGAGAGAGACACAGAATAGTCTCACTCATCTATGGGTTTTAAGAAAAATAAAAGTTATTTTTGCAACAATCCTCAGAGACAATGAGAGGAGGGCTGGAACTTCCAGTTCACTTCATGAAGCTCACGACAAAGAGTGGTGAGAGCAGCCATAGAAATAACTACACAGAGAACTACCATAATCATGTGAATGAATGAGGGAACTGGAAAGCCTGTCTGGAGTACAGGTGGGGGTGGGGTGGGATGGAGGGAGATTTGGGACATTGGTGGTGGTAATGTTGCACTGGTGAAGGGGGGTGTTCTTTGCATGACTGAAACCTAATCATAATCATTTATGTAATCAAGATGTTTAAATAAAGAAAAAAGAGGAAAAAATCAAAATAAATTTAAATTAAAAAAAAACAATAATTTTTATTTATTCTATAAAGGTAGTTCAGAGAGGAGTTAGAATCTGCTCATGATCACACAACATAATGGGAAAATCTTCAAGAAACTTAATATGCTCCTTAGGTAAAGAGCAATTCAAGTAAAGGAAAGAATCTATTAACATAGCCCATAAGCCATTCTGCTTTTGGCTTCATTAATTCTAATTGGCAAATATACCTAAAACTTGGTAACTAGGTTCAATTGTTTTGTTTTGCTTTTTATATATTAAAATCTTTATTTAAGCACTATGATTACAAGCATGATGTAGTTGGGTTTCAGTCAAAAACAGAACACCCCCTTTCTATTGTTGATGAGCATTTAATCTTTAAAAGAACGTAGGGCTAGGGAGATAGCATGAAGGATAGGTTGTGTATTTTCAGTAAAATATGCCTGATTCAAAAAAATCAGCTTACCTAAAAAAAAGGTATAAAAAAGCTATACAAAGGAAACCAAGAAACACAATACAAAAAGAATTATTGAAGGACAGAAGGAAATAAAAGCACATCCTCTGGTCATTCGTAAGACCATAATCAAAATGGCTCCACAGCATTATACAGATTCAACACCATTTAAATAATCATTACTTATTTTGGGGGGGGCTGAAAATATCAAAATTAAGGTGTAAGCAAGGGGATTTTTTTGAGAATTTTGTTTATGGGTGATTGCCTTCCCACTGTAACTTCACCTTGTACTTTCTTTTCATCTTTGTCTTCAAATAAGATAAAAAAATAAATAAACATTACCATGATTTGACAAATAAATATTTAATTAAAGAACCATGATTTATAAAGTTCTAATTTTTAAGCATATCATATTTCAACACCAATTCTACCTGTGTCAAATACTTCCACCCACCTGCTGCCTATCACATTGACAGGTACATTACAATATTTGGTGGTTACTGCTTAGATCTCATGTTTTTGGCATTGTTGTTGTATCTGTGCATTGAATGTATACCAGTCTCACATATCACTACTCTCACATATTAGCAGTATAGTTTTATGCTGTTCGGAATATAATTATACCACTCTTACATATCAACAGTATAAGTGAAACCCAAATCCCTGTATCTCCCGTAACTTCCCTTTCTCATTTTCTTTAGTTCCACCTTGAATTCTTTCCTTCTCTGGTCTTATTTTCACTTAATTCTGGGATTAAGGGTGATCTAGGCATCTCACCTTTATCACTAATTTATTCATACATTTACTCATTTTACTCATTTTAATCATACATTTACTCATACATTGCATTTACTCATACAGCTAATTCTGTTTACCACAGATGAGATCCTGTGTTTGTTTTACTTCTGGCTTACTCCTCTCAACGTATTATCCAGTTCCAATCAACTTGCAGCAAATTACATAAATTCATAGTTCATGATAGATTTTCTTTTTTTTTTTTTTTTTGGTTTTTGGGCCACACCTGGCGGTGCTCAGGGGTTATTCCTGGCTGTCTGCTCAGAAATAGCTCCTGGCAGGCACGGGGGACCATATGGGACAACGGGATTCGAACCAACCACATTTGGTCCCAGATCGGCTGCTTGCAAGGCAAACACCGCTGTGCTATCTCTCCGGGCCCTCATGATACATTTTCAAATAATCCTAAAATGCTTATGGAATAATAGGTACTTCCCTGAATAGTTAAGTAAGTCCTTAAAGAAACGATGACAGGAGACATCACTTTCCACAATTTTATTTTATTTTATTTTGTTTGGTTTTGGGCCACATCACGTGATGCTCAGGGGTTACTAGTGACTATGCGCTCAGAAATCGCTCCTGGCTTGGGGGACCATATGGGACTCCAGGGCTCAAAACCAGGTCTGTCCTTGGTCAGCTGCATGTAAGGCAAAGACCCTACTGCTGTGTTATTACTCCAGCCCAAACTTTCCGCAATTTCAAAGTGTACTACAAAGTGCTAGTAATTAAAGCAGCATAGTGCTAAAATATGGACAGACCTAAAAGTCTTTATAATAGAATCAAAAAACTAGAGACAGGTTCTTATTTATTATTCAATAACAGTGAAAAATATGAGGTGGAGCAAGGAAAATCTATTCCACATTTTGTGTTGAGAGATTTGTCAATTTCATGCAAATATTGAGCTCAGACCCCTTTCAGATCAAATAGAATAAAGACTTGAAACCATAAGTTAAACAAAGAAAAACATAGACAGAACTCCCTGGATTTTAGCTGGAGACCTCTTTGAGTATGCAATTAGCCATGTATGTTGAAATAAATATAAGCAATCTTGTTTATATTTTCAAAGAAGCAACTTTTGCTTGTTGATATGTCAGATTGTTTTTTGATGTCCAGTTCATTAATTTCTGTTTTATGATTTTTGTTTCCTTCTACCTACCTATTTTTGGTTAATTTAGTTAATAATTTATAATTTTATAATCTGTATCATTAAGCTATTTATCTAGGCCCCTTTTTTGTTCCTGATGTGTCCTTGCAAAGCTATAAATTTTCGTCTTAGTACAGCTTTAGCTGTGTCCAGCAAATCCTGATAATTTGTGTCTCTATTTGCATGTGTTTTCATTTTAATTTTCTCTTTGATTTTTTATCTTTGACACACTAGTTGGTCAGTAGTGAGCTTTTTTATTTCCAGCTATTACTGTTTTCTTCTGTGTCCCTCTATAGTTCACTTCTAATTTCAGTGCATTGTGATCTGAGAAGATAGTCTGTACAAATGCTATTCTCTTGATTTTATGGAGATATAATGCATATGTTCTATTCTGGAGAGTGTGCATTGGAGAAGACTGTGTATCCTGTTTTCTTGGGATGAGCACCCAATATATATCTAGTAGGCCACTTTCTTCCATTTCTCATTTTTGTAGCTACACCCATTGACACACAGGGGATGCTCCTGGCAATGCACTCAGAAATTGCTCCTGGCTTGGAGGACCATGTGGGATGCCTGGGATGGAACCTAGGTCCGTCCTGGATCAGCCACGTGCAAGGAAAATACCCTACAGGTGTGCTATTACTCTGGTTGACGTCTGAAGAGTTGACTGGGTGGTGTTGATATATTCCACAGTGATTTTGTTGCTATTGCTATTCTTCAGAATTGTCAACAATTGAATTGAAACTTTTGCTGGTCACTAACTGGATGTGTATATATTTAGAAGTGAGCATTTCCTGTTGTATATACCTCTTGATTACCATATTTTCCGGAGTATAAGACGACTTTTGAAACAAAAAAAGTCATCCGAAAATTGGGGGTCGTCTTATACACCGAGTATATCCCCAAAAAAAGTTTCAATGTGCCGCTAAACGAAAATTGTCTGAATATTGCCACAAAACGAATTTTCCAACTCGATCCTGCACCAATCACTGCAAGGCTACTCGGACTACCTCTCTAACTCAGCCAATCCAAGCAGGCTTTTTATGCATGCAAATTAGACAATGTTATGGACCCGAATCTACACTGTAAAAAGCCTGCTCAGATTGGTCAAAGTCAAAGAGGAAGTTTATTACAGTATAACCTTTGAACCTTTGCTTGTTGTGATTGGCTCACTGTGGTACATACAGTTGCAGCACAGGAACGTTCTGAATGATACAGCAAATATAGGCTAGCAAATACCGTATTTTGAAATGTCCATCTTTGTTTCTTATAACTTTTTTAATTCTAAGGTTTGTGTGATCTGCAATTAATATGGCCACTCCATCTTTTAAGAGGGTTTTTGCTTGGATGATAGTCTCCAAACTTTGATTTTGAGTCTATGTTTGTTCTGACTATTCAGATGTATTTTTTATAGGGAGCAGAATGTTGGATTCCAATTTTTATCCACTTTGTCACTTTGTGTCCTTTAATTGGTGTATTTGGCCAATAGATGTTGAGAGATATAATTGTCGTGAGATTTAGCGTCATCTCTATATTGGAGTTTGGTGTGTCTGTTTATCTGTCTTGTCTTAAAGTAGATCTTTCAGTTTTTCTTTTAGGCTGGTTGTGAGTCTCTAAAGATTCTGAGCTGATGTTCATCTATGAAGCTAAGTATACTTTCTTCAAACCTGAAAGTGAGTCAGGCTGGGTGCAGTATTCTAGGTGAAGCATTCATTTCATTTAGTTTCATCACTATATTCCACCGCTACCTTCTGGCCTTGAGGGTTTCTTGTGACAGGTTTGCTGTAAATCTTAAGGATTCTCCTTTGAATATAATTTCCCTTTTTGACCTTGCTGCTTTAAATATTCTATCCCTATCTGTGGAATTTGTCATTGTGATGAGGATCTATCTTGCTATGCTTTTCTTCAGGTTTCTTTTAGCTGGTACTCTTCAGACATGCAGGATTTGGCTCCATGCATTCTTTCCCTTGGGAGTTTTTTGGCAATGATGTCCTTGACTGTTGATACTTCCTGAGGATTTTCTTCCTGGGTATCTGGGATTCCAATGATTCTTATGTTGTTTTTCTTGCATTTATCAAAGACTTCCATTTCTGATTGTTCAGTTTTCAGAATTTTTTCCATTATCTGATCATTTGCTTTGGGGCTCTTTTCCATTCTCAGCTGTTGTATAAAGTTGTTATGCATCTCATTTTACAGCTCACTGATTCTGTCTTCAGTTACTCTGTTGGAGAGGCTTCCAGTAAGGTTTTCATGTTGTCTACTGAATTTTTTCAGTTCTGTTGTTTAAGTTTAGAAATTTTTATTTCTATCTTTAAATCCTCTTGATTTTTATTTGTGGTTTATTCAGCTCTATCTATTCTTTCTTTGAGTTATATGAGAATCCTCCATATTTCTTCACAAAACTCTTTATCTGAGAGGCTAAATAGGTGGTTGGCACTTTTCTGGTCTTCAGACCTGCACCTTTATTCTCTATACATGGCATTGGCCTGTGTTGTTTCCCCATTGTCACATTTGTAGTGTGGCGTTTTCTACTTGCTATTTTGGGGTTCATTGGCTAAAAGATGTCTGCATCACTGATGCGAAGCTGAATGGCTGCACTCCTCTGACTCTGCCCTTTTGTGAGTGAAGATAACATTTCTCTTTTGATGTGACCTCAGGGAACAATCTGAGCTGGGCTGTTGGTTTATCATCCAGGACACAGTAGAGAAGACAGAGTCAAAATATCTGCCATGTTCCAGAGCACACATCAGAAATTAGGCTCTGCCCTCAGTGGGCAGGAACAGCTCACCTCTGAATAAGTGCCCTCAGGGAATGATCTGAGAAGGTCCATGACATAGCAGACAAGACAGAGTCACAATGTCTGCTGTGTGCCAGAAACACAGCAGAAGTCAGGCTCCACCATTTATGGACAGGGACAGCTCACCTCTGAAAAAATACCCAAAGTTAACAATCTTGGCATGATGGTTCAAGGTCCAGGACACAGCAGAGAAAAAATATGTCCTAAGATTTTTGTTCACAAAAATCTACAGGAAAGAAACTGAGTACTCTAGAGTCATGGTTCAGTCATCAGTGCTCTTAGTTCTGGTTACAATGCTCATCATAAGAATGTTAATTACTTTTTTATTTCAGAACTCTAGTGGGTTCTTTTCAGGGCTAGTATCTTCTTGCTGGGTTTCAGCCTGGTTGACCTATAAAGGGGCAGGGCAGTGTTGAGGTCTCCACTATTATTGTGTTGCTAATGATGTCTTCTTTCAAATTTGTCAACAATTGTATTAAATATTTTGCTGGTCCCTCACTTGGTGTATATATGTTTAGGAGTTTGATTTCTTCTTCTTGTACATATCTATTGATTACTACGAAATGACCATCATTGTCTCTTACAACTTTTCTGAGTCTAAAGTTAATGTCATCTGATATTAATATGGCCACTCCAGTTTTTTAAAGTGTTGTTTGCTTGGATAATTTTCCTCCAGCCTTTGATTTTGAGTCTATATTTGTTCTGACTATTCGGGTGTGTTTCTTGTAGGCATCAGAATGTTGGATTCAGCTTTTTGATCCATTTAGCCACTTTGTGTCTCTTAACAGGTAGGTTTATTCCATTGACATTGAGTAAGATAATTGTCATGGTATTTATTGGCATCTTTGTGTAGAAGTTTGGTGTGTCTAATTCACTTAAAGTAGACTGTTCAGTTTTTATGCTAAGGCTGGTTTAGAGTTTTAAAGTTTCTGAGGTGTAGTGTATTTGTGAAGCTATCCATGCTTATCTGTATACTTCCTTCAATCCAGAAAGTGAGTTTGGCTGGGTGCAGTATTCTAGGCGAAGCATTCATTTAGTTGAGTTTTGCCACTTTATTCCATCACTGCCTTCTGGCCTTGAAACTTTCTTGTGACAGGTCTGCTGTAAATCTTAACATTGCCCTTTGAATGTAATTTCCCTTTTTGATCTTGCTGCTTTCAGTATTCTATCCCTATCTGTGAGTTTTGTCATTGTTACTAGGATCTGTCTTGCGGTGCTTTTCTTTGGGTCTCTTTAGCTGGTACTCTTCGGGCATACAGAATTTGGTTGCATGCAGTCTCTATCTTTGGAATTTATCTGCAATGATGTCCTTAACTGCTGATTCTTCCTGGGGATTTTCTTACTTAGTCTGCTATAAACAACAACTTATGTTGTTTCTGTTGAGTTTATTAAAGACATCTATTTTCAACTGTTCACATTCTTTGATTAATTGTTCCATTGTCTGATCATTTGTTTTAAGGTTCTTTTACAGTCTCTTCTGCTATATGGATTTGTTATGCATCATATTTCCAGCTCACTGAGTCTATCTTCAGTTGATAATACCCTGTTGGAGAGGCTTTCCATTGAGTTTTCCATTTTGCCTATGAGTTTTTCAGACCTATTATTTTAGTTTGGACTTTTCGGTTTCTGTCTTCATATTCTCTTGATTCTTATTGTGTTCTGTTCAACTCGATCTATACTTTCTTTGAGTTCTATGAACATCCTTCATATTTCTTCTCTAAACTTCTTATCTGAGAGACTAACTAGGTTTTAGAATCATCAGAACTGCTATCTACATTCTATATGCTTGGTGTTGGTCTGCATTGACTCTCCATTGTCACACTTGTAGTGTAGATTTTTCTATGTGTTATGGTGGTATCATTGGGTATAGGAGGTACACAGAGTTCCTCTTCACAGTCGCGCTACTTGGCTCCACTGTCTGTGGGCAGGAGTGATAACATCTAAAGAAGATCTCTTAGGTGAGGATGGGTGGAGGGGATCAAACCCCAGGCCACAGGACAGATGAAAGAAATCCAAAAATATCTGCCACACTTCAGGTCATACAGAAGAGATCAGCTTCACACTCTGTGGGTGGGATTGCTCACTGCTGAAGAGAAGTCCTCAGGGTACAATGGTGAAGAGGATCAAATTCCAGGCCACAGGAAAGCTTAATGAAAGTCCAAAGTTCTTGACTTAAGTGACTATTAAGTAAAAAATTTCAGGACTATAAAAATTGTGAGTACTGCCTGTGTGTGTCTGTCTACTGTCCTGTTGCGTGAACCTCTTGGGAGTGGGCCAAAAAGAGGCTCCAGAAAACTCGCTCTCCCAGAGGCCAATTCTAGGGTGGGAACGCCAAGGAACAGCACCATAATGTGAAAACCGGCTATAAGCAGTACTTTGCAGAAGCCAGGTCCCCTGTTTATGCCATCAGGCTGGAAAAATCCACGAAATTACGTCTGCCCAATGGGGCCCGACTGAAAAATTTGAGTAATGCCTGTGTGTGTCTGTCTACTGTCCTGTTGCGTGAACCTCTTGGGAGTGTGCCAAAAAGAGGCTCCAGAAAACTCGCTTTCCCCAAGGCCAATTCTAGGGCGAGAACGCCAAGGAACTGCTCCATAACATGAAAACCGGCTATAAGCAGTACTTAGCAGAAGCCAGGTCCCCTGTTTGTGACGTCAGGCTGGGAAAATTCATGAAACTACGCCTACCCAGTGGGGCCTGACTGTGAAAAATTGTGAGTATTGCCTCTGTGTGTCTGTCTACTGTCCTGTTGCGTGAACCTCTTGGGAGTGGGGCTAAAACAGGCTCCAGAAAACTCGCTTCACTACGTGGCCATGCGCTCTTTCTAAGAAAACAACACCATCATAACAAGAAGAAAAAAATAACACTAAGAACTGTGCTGGATCCCTGAAGCCCAGCATTTCTCTCCGGACTGTCTTCTCTGCTGCGTGCTCAGGCCTAAGATTTGATCCTGTGTGAGGCTTCATCCACGGAGGACTCCCCTCCCTTGGAGGCAAGTCGACCCATCCAGAAAGGGCGGAGCTAGAGAAGTGTGGCTGCCTGCATCATTTAGCCAATGAATACCACCACAACACATAGAAAAACCCACAATACAAGTGTGACAATGGGGAAGCAACGCAGGCCAGTATCAGACATAGAGAATGAAGATGACAATTGTGATGAACAGGTAATGACCAACCAACTAATCAACCTCTCAGATAAGGACTTTAGACTAGTAATATGGAAGATGCTCAATGAACTCCAAGAAACCATGGATCGAGTTGAACATAACACTAATAAGAACCAAGAAAATATGAAGACAGAAATCACAAAACTCCAAACTGAAATAACATGTCAACTAACAGGACTGAAAAAGTTAGTCAACGAAGTGAATGACAAAATGGATAAGCTCTGGGACAGGGTATAAGAAGATGAGAATAGGTGTGGTGCTCTGGAAGATGAGATAAATAACAATTCCATACAGCAGGAGAGATTGGAAAAAAAACTTAAAGCAAAAGAACACACAATGGAAAAATTAGTCAAAGAATGGGAACAGATGAAAATAGAAGTCTATGATAAGCTCAACAGAAACAACTTAAGAATCACTGGAGTCCCAGAGACCCAAGAAGAAAATTTCCAAGAGAATCAATGTTCAAGAACATCATTAAAGAGAAACTTCCAGAGCTAAAGAATATATGTGATCAAATCCTGCATGCTCTAAGAGTACCAACCAAGAGACCACAGAAAAAATACCCCAAGACACAAACTAGTCACGATGACGAATCACACAGTTAGAGACAGAATTCTGAAAACAGCAAGATCAAAAAGGAAAATTACATTCAAGGGAGCATCCTTGAGATTTACAGCAGAACTGTCACCAGAAACACTCAAGGCCAGAAAGCAGTGGTGTGATATTGTGACAAGACTGAATGAAATGAATGCTTCACCTAGAATACTGTACCCAGCAAAACTTACTTTCCGGTTTGATGGAAGAATATATGGTTTCACAGACAAAAAACAGCTCAGAAACTTTACAGACTCAAAGCCAGTCTTAAGAGAAAAACTGAAAGACCTAATTTAAGACAACTAGCCAAAAGACACACCAAATTTCGATATAAAGATGGCATTAAATCCCAGGACAACTCTTCTCTCAATTCAATGGACTAAATGCACCAGTAAGAGACACAGAGTGGCTAAATGGATCAAAAAACTCAATCCAACCTTCTGCTGCCTACAAGAAACGCACCTGCATAGTCAGAACAAACATAGACTCAAAACAAAAGGCTGGAGAAAAATTATCCAAGCAAACAACACCCATAAAAAAGCTGGAGTGGCCATACTAATATCAGATAATGCAAACTTTATACTCAGGAAGGTTGTAAGGGACAAAGATGGACATTTTATATTAATCAAGGGGTATGTAGAGCAGGAAGAAATCACTCTCCTCAACGTATATGCACCGAATGAGGGGCCAGCAAAATACTTAATACAATTGTTGACAAACCTGAAAAATAACATCAATAATAACACAATAATTGTGGGGGACCTCAACACGGCTTTGTCAACACTGGATAGGTCAACCAGACTGAAACACAACAAGAATATACTAGACCCGAGGAGAGAAATGGAAGAAAGAGGCTTAGTGGATATATATATATATATATATATATATATATATATATATATATATATATATATATATATATATATATATATATGAACTCCATCCCCAGAAACACATTCTTCTCCAATGTACATGGGACATTCTCCAGGATAAACTACATGCTGGCACATAAAACATACCTCCATAATATCAAGCAGATAGAAATTTTGCAGACTACCTTCGCTGAACAAAAGGCTCTGAAATTATTTGTGAATTCCAAAGGAGCACAGAAGAAAAACTTTAACACCTGGAAGTTAAACAGCCTCATACTCAATAACCAGTGGGTCCGAGATGAAAGCAAGGAGGAAATCAAGAGGTTCCTGAAAACAAATAACAATAAAGACACAAACTATCAGAACTTATGGGACACAGCAAAAGCAGTACTGATAGGAAATTTTATAGCTTTGCAAGCACACATCAGGAAGGAAGAAGGAGCTTACCTGAGTAGCTTAATGACACAGCTAATAGAACTAGAAAGTGCTCAACAAAAGGACTCAAAAATAGGGAGACAGAAGGAAATAACAAATCTGAGAGCAGAAATCAACGAAGTGGAAACCCAAAAAACAATCTGAAAGATCAACGAAACCAGAAGTTGGTTCTTTGAAAAAATAAACAAGATTGATAGACCACTGGCAAAACTAACAAAGAAAGAGAAAGAGAAGCTTGATAACTCTTATTAGGAATGAGAAAAAAGAGATTACTACTGATAGGACAGAGATTCAAAGGGTAATCAGAAACTACTTTGAGAAACTCTACGCCACTAAAAATGAGAACCTGGAAGAAATGGATAAATTTTTGGACTCTGATAATTTTCTATGGTTGAAGGAAGAGGCTGTAGCATATCTAAACACCCCCATAACTATTGATGAAATTAAAACGGTAATCAAATGTCTGCGCAAAAACAAAAGCCCAGCCCAGATGGATTCACTAATGAATTCCTTCAAACTTTCCAAGAGGAACTTCTACCAATCCTGGCAAGACTCTTTCATGAAATTGAACAAACGGAAACACTTCCAAATAGCTTTTATGAAGCCAACATCACCTTAATACCTAAACCAGACAAAGATGCTACGAAAAAAAAGAAAATTAGAGAACAATATCGCTGATGAATACAGATGCAAAGATCCTCAACAAAATCCTGGCAAATAGGATTCAATGCCTCATTAAGAAGATCATCCATTGGGGCCGGGCGGTGGCACAAGAGGTAAGGTGCCTGCATTGCCTGCGCTAGCCTTGGACGGACCACGGTTCGATCCCCCGGTGTCCCATATGGTCCCCCAAGCCAGGAGCAACTTCTAAGCGCATAGCCAGGAGTAACCCCTGAGCTTCAACGGGTGTGGCCCAAAAACCAAAAAAAAAAAAAAAAAAGAAGAAGATCATCCACTACGATCAAGTAGGCTTCTTCCCAGGAATGCAAGGATGGTTTAACATCCGTAAATCTATCAACATAATACACAACATCAACAACAAGAAAAATAAAAACCACATGATCATATCAATAGATGCAGAGAAAGCATTTGATAAGGTCCAACACCCATTCTTGATCAAAACTCTCAGCAAGATGGGAATGGAAGGAACCTTTCTCAATATAGTTAAGGCCATCTACCACAAGCCAGTGGCAAATATTATCCTCAATGGATAAAAACTAAAAGCCTTCCCTCTAAATTCTGGCACAAGACAAGGCTGTCCTCACTCACCACTCCTACTCAACATAGCACTGGAAGTACTCGCTATAGCTATTAGGCAAGAAAAAGATATCAAGGGAATCCAGAGAGAAAAGTAAGAAGTCAAGCTATCACTGTTTTCAGGTGACATGATACTCTACTTAGAAAACCCTAAAGACTCTACCAAAAAGCTTCTAGAAACAATAGACCCATATAACAAGGTGGCAGGCTACAAAATTAACACACAAAAATCAATGGCCTTTCTATACACCAATAGTAATAAGGAAGAAATGGACATTAAGAAAACAACCCCATTCACAATAGTGCCACACAAACTCAAATATCTTGGAATCAACTTGATTAAAAATGTGAAGGACCTATACAAAGAAAACTAAAAAACTCTGCTCTAAGAAATAAGAGAGGACATGCAGAAATGAAAACACATACCTTGCTCATGGATTGGCAGGATTAACATCATCAAAATTGCAATACTCCCCAAGGCATTATACAGATTTAATGTGATCTCTCTAAAGATACCCATGGCATTCTTCAAAGAAGTGGATCAGGCACTTTTGAAATTCATTTGGAACAATAAACATCCTTGAATAGCTAAAGCTATCATTGAAAAAAAGAATATGGGAGGAATAACTTTCCCCAACTTTAAACTGTACTGCAAAGCAATAGTTATCAAAACAGCATGGTATTAGAATAAGGACAGGCCCTCAGATCAGTGGAATAGGCTTGAATACTTAGAGAATGTTCCCCAGACATACAATCACCTAATTTTTGATAAAGGAGCAAGAAATCCTAAATAGAGCAAAGAAAGCTACTTCAACAAGTGTTGTTGACACAACTGGCTAGCCACTTGCAAATCATGTACGAAGGTAAAATCCAAATAGATTAAAGACCTCGATATCAGACCCAAAACCATAAGATATATAGAACAACACATAGGGAAAACACTCCAGGACATTGAGACTACAGGCATATTCAAGGAGGAAATTGCACTCTCCAAGCAAGCGAAATCAGAGATTAACAGATTGGAATATATTAAACTGAGAAGCTTCTGCACCTCAAAGGAATTAGCACCCAGGATACAAGAGCCACCACTGAGTGGGAGAAAGTATTCACCCAATACACATCAGATAAGGGGCTAATCTCCAAAATATACAAGCACTGACAGAACTTTACAAGAAAAAATCATCTAATCCCATCAAATATGGGGAAAAGAAATGGACAGACACTTTGACAAATAGAAATACAAATGGCCAAAAGACACATGAAAAAATGCTCCACATCATTAATCATCAGGGAGATGCAAATCAAAACAACTATGAGGTACCACCTCACACCACAGAGAATGGCACACATCACAAAGAATGAGAATAAACAGTGCTGGTGGGGATGTGGAGAGAAAGGAATTCTTATCCACTGCTGGTGGGAATGCAGTCTAGTTCAACCTTTATGGAAAGCAATATGGAGATTCCTCCAAAAACTGGAAATCGAGCTCCCATACGACCCAGCTATACCACTCCTAGGAATATACCCTAGGAACACAAAAATACAATGCAAAAACCCCTTCCTTACACCTATATTCATTGCAGCACTATTTACCATAGCAAGACTCTGGAAACAACCAAGATGCCCTTCAACAGACAAATGGCTAAAGAAACTGTGGTACAGATACACAATGGAATATTATGCAGCTGTCAGGAGAGATGAAGTCATGAAATTTTCCTATACATGGATTTACACAGAATCTATTATGCTGAGTGAAATAAGTCAGAGAGAGAGAGAGAAACGCAGAATGGTCTCACTCATCTATGGGTTTTAAGAAAAATGAAAGACATTCTTTTTTTTTTCCTGGGCCACACCCATTTGATGCTCAGAGGTTACTCCTGGCTAAGCGCTCAGAAATTGCCCCTGGCTTGGGGGGACCATGTGGGATGCCAGGGGATCGAACCGCGGTCCTTCCTTGGCTAGCGCTTGCAAGGCAGACACCTTACCTCTAGCGCCACCTCTCCGGCTACATGAAAGACATTCTTGCAGTAATAGTTTTCAGACACTAAAGAGAAAATAGCTGGAAGTTCCAGCTCACCTCAGGAAGCTCACCACAAAGAGTGATGAGTTTAGTTGGAGAAATAACTACATTTTGAACTGTCCTAATAATGAGAATGTATGAGGGAATTGGAAAGCCTGTCTAGAGTACAGGCGGGGGTCGGGTGGGGAGGAGGGAGATTTGGGACATTGGTGATGGGAACGTTTCACTGGTGATGGGTGGTATTCTTTACATGACTGAAACCCAAACACAATCATGTATGTAATCAAGGTGTTTAAATTATATAAATATATATAAAGCCCCAAATATATTTTAAAAAATAAAAGGAGACAGGAAAATAAGAGACCACTCCTGCCAGTCTTTGCCTTACAGCTTCACTCTTCTCAATGGTCATACACTATACTGCCATAAAATTGCTCTTTAGGATAAATAGGAGTCCACTCTCTCTATTATGTCTGCCTGGCAGGCCCTCTCTTTTAGGGGAAACCCAATGGACTGAGTGAATATGTATTTCTCTATTGAGTTAATAAAGGATCATGTTCTACTAGGAGAGTGGTCTTTTTGCTTTAGAGCCATGTTCATCTTGGAGGTGCATGAGATAATCTGTGATATATATGGATTTTCTGAGTCAAAGTCGAGCCCACCACCACCTGTCTTTCTGCCTTACAGCCGTACTCTTCTCAAGGTGCACTGAGCAGTTTAAAAATGGCTCTTCTAGTCAGAGCAGCCTGCAGGTGCCAGTCGTTTTGATCCAGAGCTGCTCTCTATTTAGGATACATGCACTGGCTTGGGGTTATAAGTGGCTCTTCTGTGTCAAAGAAGAGCCTACTGCCATTGGTCTTTATTCTGCACAAGGCTCTTCTCTAGGCACAACCACTGCCCTGGGTTGAAACCGGCTCTTATGAGACAAAGAAGAGCCTGCAGCTGGTTGGTCTTCTAGACTCACAGCCACAATCTCAGAGTGCTCTGACCTGTGGTGGAGGATTCCTCCACTGTTTGTTCTGTTTGGCTGTACTCTCTTCAATATGCACTGAACAGGGATGAAAATGGCTCTTCTGAATTGGAGAGGAGCCCACTGCTGCTCATTTTGTGTTCATTGTGTTTGATGTCTTCTTGGGGTGCACTTATCTATAGGTTAAAATACTTCTATTTCAACAGTGAGCCTGACACCAGTTTTTCTGTCTGCCAAGCAGAAGCACTTTCTCAGAGCACACTGATTTAGGTGATAATTTCACTACTTCCACTCAAAGAGAAGCCCACCATCATTTTTTCTGTCTGTAGCACCAATGCTGTCTTTTTATAAAGAGCTGACTTGTGTTGAAAATAGCTCTTCTGAGTCAAATACATATCTGCTGCCCATCATTCTTTCTCATTCCTGGCTGGGCTCTATGGGAGCACACACTTGGTGCTAAAATGGCTCTTCTGAATCAAAGAGTAGCGCCCCACTGGTCTTTCTATCTGCTTGCAGCTGCACATTACTAGGAGCACTAACATGGGGATAAAATGGCTCTTTAGATGCAAAGATAATCTCACCCCAGGCATTTTTTTCTTCATTGTTGCCCCGTTCTTCTCAGTGCTCACTAACATAGGTGAAAATGTGTTTTGTGAGTCAAAAGGAGCCCACAGCTTGACTTTCTGCCGTCCTCTTAGAGCTGCTCTTATCTGAGCCTATGGCTTTGGATGAAAATTGCTCTAATGAGTAAAAGAGGGGCAAACCCATGTATTTTTATCTGCCTCATGGTGTACTTTTTCTTGGTCACAGTTACTGTGATTAAATGGCTCTTCTGAGTCAAAGAGAAAGCATCTATTGATTTTTTTTCCCCTTTGCTTCACAGCCACAATCTTCTTGGAGCTCAGTGACCTGGGAATGAAAATGACACTTGAGTCAAAGAGGAGCTTGATTATGGTCTTTTAATGAGTGTTGTTTCCTTGGTTGAGTGGCTTTTCTGAATCAAAGAGAAGCCTGCTGCTGACCGTTCTTTCTTACTACTGTCTGAGAGATCTCATGGAAAAAAACACCTGGGATAAAAAGGGAACTTTTGTGTGTGTGTGTGTGTGTGTGTGTGTGTGTGTGTTTGGGGTCACACTCAGCAGCGCTCAGGGGTTACTCCTGGCTCTATGCTCAGAAATCGCTCCTGGCAGGCTCAGGGGATCATATAAAATGCCAGGATTCGAATGTCCATCCTCCTGCGTCTAAGGCAAACGCCTTACCACTGTGCTATCTCTCCAGCCCTGAAAATGAATCTTCTTATAGTCAAAGAGGAAGCTTTTTGGTATTTCTGTCAGTCTTTAGCTTCTCTTTTCTAGGAACACACTTGTATGATGTGAAAATGGCTCTTCTGGGGCTGGGAAGGTGGCACTAGAGGTAATGTGTCTGCCTTGCAAGCGCTAGCGTAGGTTGGACCGCGGTTTGATCCCCCGGTGTCCCATATGGTTCCCCCCCACCCAAGCCAGGAGCGATTTCTGAGCACATAGCCAAAAGTAACCTCTGAGCGTCAAATGGGTGTGGCCCAACCCCCCCAAAAGAAAATGGCTCTTCTGAATGAAAAGTGGAGCGACCCATCAGTTTTTCTATTTTTTTGTTGTTGTTGTTTTGTTTTTGGGTCACACCCGGCAGTGCTCAGGGGTTACTCCTGACTCTACGCTCAGAAATCACTCTTGACAGACTCGGGGGACCATATGGGATGCCGGGATTTGAACCACCATCCTTCTGCATGCAAGGCAAACACCTTACCTCCATGCTATGTCTCTAGCCCCACTCCATCGGTTTTTCTGTCTGACTTGCAGCCACATTATATTCTGAGCCATATATCCTATGGTTAAAATGGCTCTTTTGAATCAAAGAGAAACCCATCACAAGTATTTGTTTTTGCCGTACTGGTGCACTCTTCTCACTGGTTACTGATCTGGGGCAAAAATATTCTTTCTAAGTCAGAGGAGTCCTACACAAACCTTTCTGTCTACACCATGGAATTATTCTTCTCATGTGCTCTGACCTGGCACTTTTAAGTCAAGAGAAACCCACCCCTGGTTTTACTGTCTGCCTCTTGGTTGTGCTCTTTCTTGGAATTAAATGGCTATTCAAGTCAGAGGAACCCTCTTCTAATTTTTCCCAAAAATTTTGGTCATGCTTTCCTCAGGGCTCAACCCTAGGGCAAAAATGGCTCTTTACAAGCAAATGAATTACGGCAAATGGATATTACGCATGTTGGTTTCTTTCCAAAGAATCCCTACCTCCACATGGTCATCCATATAAATTCACTCCTTATCTGGAGTGAATGTACACCAATTACTACGGAAAGAGTCAAACATTTTTACACCTTTATGCTACAACGTTTTTCTGTCACAGGTGTCCCACAGTAGATAAAGATGAAAAAATAGCCCCACTTACTCCAGTAAAACTTTCAATTATTTCGCAAAGATTGGCAAATCAAACATATCACTAGAACCCATATAATACAGAGGGACAAACCATAATTCAATGAGCTCTCAGAACCCTCAAAATTCAATTGTTAAAATATAGGAAAAGTGCCATGCCATTGATAGACATTTCTATTCTTACCATTATTTCCATAAAACTTTCTAAATTTATCTCAGGGAGAGCTCTACACAACTGCAGAAAGACACTTTAAAGAAGATACTCAGGTACACAATACAATTAATTTACCTGTTTCAGTAAAAACTGATAATGAATGGATTGCTGTCAATCTCCTCATTCAAGGAAAAGGATATGCTTATGTTTCCACAGATGGCAAACCTGACAAGAAACTATGCCTCTAACATATTTTTGTCCTTTGTCTTCCCTCTGAATTCTGGCACAAGACAAGGCTGTCCTCTCTCACTACTCCTATTCAACATAGCACTGGAAGTACTCACTATAGCGATTAGGCAAATAAAAGATATCAAGGGAATCCAGAGAAAAAAGGAAGAAGTCAAGCTCTCACTGTTTGCAGGTGACATGATATTCTACTTAAAAAACTCTAAAGACTCTATCAAAAAGCTTCTAGAAACAATAGACTCATATAGCAAGGTGGCAGGCTACAAAATTAACACACAAAAATCAATGGCCTTTCTATACACCAATAGTAATAAGGAAAAATGGAAATTAAGAAAACAACCCCATTCACAATAGTGCCACACAAACTCAAATATCTTGGAATCAACTTGACTAAAAATGTGAAGGACCTATACAAAGAAAACTATAAAACTCTGCTCCAAGAAATAAGAGAGGACGCACGGAAATGGAAACGCATAACCTGCTCATGGATTGGCAGGATTAACATCATCAAAATTGCAATACTCCCCAAGGCATTATACAGACTTAATGTGATCCCTCTAAAGATACCCATGACATTCTTCAAAGAAGTGGATCAGGCACTTTTGAAATTCGTTTGGAACAATAAAGACCCTCAAATAGCTAAAACAATCATTGGGAAAAAGAATATGGGAGGAATTACTTTCCCCAACTTTAAACTGTACTACAAAGCAATAGTTATCAAAACAGCATGGTATTGGAATAAGGACAAGACCTCAGATCAGTAGAATAGGCTTGAATACTCAGAAAATGTTCCCCAGACATACAATCACCTAATGTTTGATAAAGGAGCAAGAAATCGTAAATGGAGCAAAGAAAGCCTCTTCAACAAGTGGTCTTGGCACAACTGGCTAGCCACTTGCAAAAATTGAACTTAGACCCCAGCTAACATCATGTATGAAGGTAAAATCCAAATGGATGAAAACCTCTATATCAGATCCCAAAGCATAAGATATATAGAACAACACATAGAGAAAACACTCCAGGACATTGAGACTACAGGCATCTTCAAGGAGGAAACTGAACTCTCCAAGCAAGTGAAACCAGAGATTAACACATGGGAATATATTAAGCTAAGAAGCTTCTGCACCTTAAAGGAAATAGCGCCCAGGATACAAGAGCCACCCACTGAGTGGGAGAAACTATTCACCCAATATCCATCAGCTAAGGGGCTAATCCCCAAAACATACAAGGCACTGATAGATCTTTACAAGAAAAAAAATCTAATCCCATCAAAAATGGGGAAAAGAAATGGACAGACACTTTGACAAAGAAGAAATACAAATG
This sequence comes from Suncus etruscus, assembly GCF_024139225.1. Taxonomy (NCBI): domain Eukaryota; kingdom Metazoa; phylum Chordata; class Mammalia; order Eulipotyphla; family Soricidae; genus Suncus; species Suncus etruscus. The sequence goes on along the minus strand of NC_064868.1, from coordinate 66,494,441 downwards.
GCCAAAAGACACATGAAGAAATGCTCCACATCACTAATCATCAGGGAGATGCAAATCAAAACAACTATGAGGTACCACCTCACATCACAGAATGGCACACATCACAAAGAATGAGAATAAACAGTGTGGGCAGGGATGTGGAGAGAAAGGAACTCTTATCCACTGCTGGTGGGAATGCAGTCTAGTTCAACCTTTATGAAAAGCAATATGGAGATTCCTCCAAAAACTGGAAATCGAGCTCCCATACAATCCAGCTATACCACTCCTAAAAATATACCCTAGGAACACAAAAATACAATACAAAAACCCCTTCCTTACACCTATATTCATTGCAGCACTATTTACCATAGCAAGACTCTAGAAACAACCAAGATGCCCTTCAACAGACAAATGGCTAAAGAAACTGTGGTACAGATACACAATGGAATATTATGCAGCTGTCAGGAGAGATGAAGTCATGAAATTTTTCTATACATGGATGTACACGGAATCTATTATGCTGAGTGAAATAAGTCAGAGAGAGAGAGAGAAAAACACAGAATGGTCTCACTCATCTATGGATTTTAAGAAAAATGAAAGACATTCTTGCAATAATAATTTTCAGACACAAAAGAGAAAAGAGCTGGAAGTAATAGCTTACTTCAGGAAGCTCACCACAAAGAGTGATGAGTTTAGTTGGAGAAATAACTACATTTTGAACTGTCCTAATAATGAGAATGTATGAGGGAAATGGAAAGCCTGTCTAGAGTACAGGCGGGGTCGGGTGGGGAGGAGGGAGATTTGGGACATTGGTGATGGGAATGTTGCACTGGTGATGGGTGGTGTTCTTTACATGACTGAAACCCAAACACAATCATGTATGTAATCACGGTGTTTAAATAAAATATATATATATATATGAAAGAGACACAGAATGGCTAAATGGATCAAAAAGCTGACTCAAACATTTTGCTGCCTACAAGAAATGCATCTGAGTAGTCAAAATAAACACAAATCAAAGTTGTAAACACACATCAAGAAGAAAGAAGAGGCCTACATAAATAGCTTCATTAAACAGCTTAAAAAAACTAAAAAATTATCAAAAAAATTAACCCAAAATAAGTAGGCTGAAGGAAATTTACATAGCTTAAAGCAGAAATTAATAAATTGGAAACCCAAAAACCAATCCAAAAGATCATGAAAGTAAAATTGCTTCTTTGTAAAACTGAACAATATTTAAAAACTACTTGCAAAACTCACACAAACGAGGGAGATAGAAAAACTTAATAAACTGGAATTAGAAATGAATACGGGAAAGATAACTACAGATAATACAGAGATCCAAAGCGTAATCAGTGACTACTTTGAGTAACTCTATGCCAAGAAACATGAGATCCTGGAATAAATGGGAATTAAGAAAAAAAATAAAAGTCATTACTGTAATAATATCCAGAGACAATAGAGATGAGGGCCAGAAAGTGTGGTGAAAACAGAGAAAGGACTACATTAAGAACTCCCATGGCACTGTTGATCACTAAGATAGGAAGAATACGTGTCTTGAATGCAGGCAGGAGGTGTGGATAGAAGGAAAATGGGGGCATTGGTGATGGAAATTTGCACTGGTGAAGGGGGTGCTCTTTCTATAATTGAGTCCCAACTACGAACATATTTGTAATCATCATGCTTAAAGATATAAAAATTGAAATTTGACTTGAAATATTTTGCAAAAATTGCTGAAATTTTTACTTTTTTATATATTTTTTATTTAAACACCTTGATTACATAAATGATTGTGTTTGGGTTTCAGTCATGTAAAGAACACCACCCATCACCAGTGCAACATTTCCATCACCAATGTCCCAAGTTTCCCTCCTCCCCACCCGACCCCTGTCTGTACTCTAAACAGGCTCTCCATTTCCCTCATACATTCTCATTATTAGGACAGTTCAAAATGTAGTTATTTCTCTAACTAAACTCATCACTATTTGTGGTGAGCTTCCTGAGGTGAGCTGGAACTTCCAGCTCTTTTCTCTTTTGTGTCTGAAAATTTTTATTGAAAGAATGTCTTTCATTTTTCTTAAAACCCATAGCTGAGTGAGACCATTCTGCGTTTTTCTCTCTCTGACTTATTTCACTCAGCATAATAGATTCCGTGTACATCCATGTATAGAAAAATTTCATGACTTCATCTCTCCTGACAGCTGCATAATATTCCATTGTGTATCTGTACCACAGTTTCTTTAGCCATTTGTCTGTTGAAGGGCATCTTGGTTGTTTCCAGAGTCTTGCTATCGTAAATAGTGCTGCAATGAATATAGGTGTGAGGAAGGGTTTTTTGTATTGTATTTTTGTGTTCCTAGGGTATATTCCTAGGGGTGGTATAGCTGGATTGTATGGGAGCTCAATTTTCAGTTTTTGAAGGAATCTCCATATTGCTTTCTATAAAGGCTGAACTAGACGGCATTCCCACCAGCAGTGGATAAGAGTTCCTTTCTCTCCACATCCCTGCCCACACTGTTTATTCTCATTCTTTGTGATGTGTGCCATTCTGTGGTGTGAGGTGGTACCTCATAGTTGTTTTGATTTGCATCTCCCTGATGATTAGTGATGTGGAGCATTTTTTCATGTGTCTTTTGGCCATTTGTATTTCTTCTTTGTCAAAGTGTCTGTCCATTTCTTTTCCCTATTTTTTGATGGGATTAGATGTTTTTTCTTGTACAACACGTACTGGAAGAAATGGATAAATTCCTTGACTCCTAAAACCTTTCAATGTTGAACCAAGATGATCTTGAGTACATGAACAGACCTATCACTATTGAGGAAATTGAAATAGTAATCAAAATACTTCCCCAAAACAAAATCCCAGACCCATATTGTTTCACTAATGAAATATTTCACGCCTTTTTATTTATTTATTTATTCATTTATTTATTTATTTATTTAATTGGTTTGGAGGGTCACACCCGGCAGTGTTCAGGGGTTACTCCTGGCTCTATGCTCAGAAATCGCTCCTGGCAGACTCGGGGGACTATATGGGATGCCGGGATTTGAATCACCATCCTTTTGCATGCAAGGCAAATGCCCTTCCTCCATGCTCTCTCTCCGGCCCCTATTTCAAATCTTTAAATAGGATCTATTTTCATTCCTGTTCAGAGTCTTCCCGGCAACTGAAGAAACAAAAACACTCCCAGTTTTTATGAAGCTAACATTACACTAATACCAATAGCAGACAGAGACACTACAACAAAGAGAATTACAGGTCAATTTCTTTGATAAACACAGATGCAAAAATCCTCAACAATATACTAGCAAATAAAATCCAACAGCTCATCAAGAAAGTTGTACACCAGGACCAAGTAGGATTCATTCCAATGATGCAAGGATGGTTTAACATGTACGAGCCAATCAATATAATACACCATATCAATAAAAGTGCAACATCCCCAGTTTAGAGAAAGCTGGAAACCAGAAGGTTTGCTGTGGAGAAGGAGCAAGGCAGCCACTCTATGACAGAGGCAATGATCCTCGCATGGCTAACTAAGACAGGATCTCAAAGAGAGACCCACTTCCTTGACAAGAAGCTGTGGTATATCTCAACTTAGTTTACTGAGAGTTGTAAGCATTTATTTGGCCTAAATATGAATCTCCCTTCTACTGTACTAAGTATATATATTTATACATTTACCTACAGATGATGAATTCATACAGGCAAATCCAGCCTTGATTAAATATCTCTTTACCTGGAAAGCCTAGCATCAAGAGAAAGAAAATAACTTTGGCATAGCTTACAGTGGAGTTAGTTATTGAAATTGTGTTCTGTATTTAAATTGCCTGCTCCCTCAGATTAAAGGAATCCAGACAGGGACACCTGCTAACTTGATAGTCTTTTAATTTGCATTGGCATTGACACCCAAGGTCTAGCCTCAGAGTAAAAATTTTGAGATGTTAAAATTTTCCTTTTTGATCCCAAGAAAGCCTCTGGACTCTTTTCTGTTTCCTTAATTGAAGTTTGTCTTTAGAAAATGTATAACCCACAAAGGTTTGTAAATTGTCTATTGTGAAAAAATTTGTAGATCAAACAAAATGCATTGATAAGCTTTTGCTAACAAGAAAGTATAATCTTTTAACTTTACAAAAAAAAAAACAAACAGACGTGAGCTGTCACATACCACAAAAGTCATGTCAAAAAATTCTGTTTAAATATCCCACTGTAACATCAATAAATGGATTCAGATTCGACCTCACTTCTGAGCATTTAATCCATTTCTCATTTGACAACTCCTTCACACACCTTCCTGAAGGGGTACCCCATTAATTCCCTTAGTGTCCAGATCAAAAGAAAATGTAAAAGTCATATGACCATATTAATCAATGCAAAAAAAAAGGATTTGACAAGGCACAGTACCTATTCATGATCTAGAATAAATCTCTCAACATGACAGGAATTGAAGGATTCTTCCTCAATAGAATCAAAGCCATTATCTACAAGCTCATGGAAAGCATTATACTCACTAGGGAAATACTAAAAGACTTTCCTTTAAGATATGGCACAAGACAACGTTACCACCTCTCACCACATGTATCCAATATAGTACTGGAAGTACATACCATAGTAATCAGGCAATAAAAATGTATACAGGGAATTTAGATAGGAACAAAAGAGTTCAGGCTCTCACTGTTTGCTGATGACATGATACTATATTTAGAAAATCCCAAAGACTACAAAAAAGTTACCATAAACAAAAGATTTTTATAGTAAAGTGACATGTTACAATATAATATGCAAAATCTATGGCTTTTTTCTTTTTTTTTTTTTTTGGTTTTTGGGCCACACCCTGTGACGCTCAGGGGTTACTCCTGGCTATGCGCTCAGAAGTTGCTCCTGGCTTCTTGGGGGACCATATGGGACGCCGGGGGATCGAACCGCGGTCCGTCTAGCGCAGGCAAGGCAGGCACCTTACCTCCAGCGCCACCGCCCGGCCCCAAAATCTATGGCTTTTTATGAAGAATTAATGAAAGAGAATAAAAAGTTTTTTTTTTTTAGTTTTTCGGGCCACACCCGTTTGATACTTAGGGGTTACTCCTGGCTAAGCGCTCAGAAATTGCCCCTGGCTTGGGAAGTCGGGGGATCGAACCGCGGTTGCAATCTTTCCTTGGCTAGCTCTTGCAAGGCAGACACCTTACCTCTAGCGCCACCTCACCGGCCCATAAAGAGATATTTTTAAAAGATCATATTCACAATTGTGCGTCAGAAAATCAAGTACATTGGAGAGATCTAAAGAGGTGAAATATTTATATAAAGTAAAATAAAAAAACACTACTTTAAGAAATAAAAGAGGATATAAGAAAATGAAAACACATTCCCTGCTGATGGATTGAGAGGAATAATATCATTAAAATTGCAATATTTCTCAACATACTATATAGATTCAATGCAACACCCATAAGGATACCCATAACATTCTTCAGAGAAATATATCAAACAATCTTAAAATTTATATGGAATAACAAACCTCCATGAATAGCTAAATCAATCCTTGTGAAAAAGATGAGAGACATCACTTCCCCCAACTTCAAAATATGAAGCAATAGTTATTAAAAAAGCATAGTATTGAAATAAAACAATATTGAATCAGTGGAATATACTTGAATAATCTCAGGCATATGATCAATTAACCTTTGATAAAAGGGCAAGAAATATGAAGTACATCAAGGAAAGCCTCCTTGACAAGTGTTGTGAAAGAGGTCAACTTTAACACTATGCACAAAAGTCAAATAAAAATGAATTAAAATGGTTGATATCAGAACAGAAACCACATGAGGAAAATATAGGCAGAACACTCTATGACATTGAAAGCTAAAAGCATTTGCCACATTGAAACATTACTGACCACCAAGCTAGTGGAAGCAAAGATAAACAAATGGGACTACACTAAACTCACTAAAAAGAAGCTTCTTCACCTCAAAGGATGTGATAACTAGGATACAAAGACAAACCATAGAATAGTAGAAATTATTCACACAATATTCATTTGAGAAATGGTTAATATCCAAGATATTTAAGGTATTGGTATGATTGGTGGACATGAGAGATGGTCGATTCTCATAGAAAGAAGAAAGATAAAAACCTCTTTTAAGCATACTCCACGGGGCCGGGCGGTGGCGCTAAAGGTAAGGTGCCTGCCTTGCCAGCGCTAGCCTTGGACGGACCGCGGTTCGATCCCCCGGTGACCCATATGGTCCCCCAAGCCAGGAGCAACTTCTGAGCGCATAGCCAGGAGTAACCCCTGAGCGTTACCGGGTGTGGCCCAAAAACCAAAAAAAAAAGCATACTCCACACAAATCCTGCTGAAAAGCCCTTATTTGCACTAAGAAGTGGCCATTCTCCAGTAGGAGGAGTGATGCAGCAGGCATCCTAAAATGGGAGTCAGATACTGTTTTGCATGTTCCACAAAGTCTATAGTCACAAAATGCTGACCATTCAAAACATCACAACACTGTCTTATGAACTGGCAGCCCACATTATTCTGTGATAAAATTTTCCTGAGTTTGGGAAATCCATTTAATCTAATTGGTTGAGCACATGTATTACCATTCCCCTACTGCAATAAACAAGCTATCTCTTTAGCGCTGCTCCTGGAAGGTTACTACGAAACTCCTTTCACTGGTCCTCTTCCAGCCTCTTTGCTGCTGCCACCCTGGCTAGGTGCACTAGCCAGAACAAGATGGCAACACTGGTAGGACTAAGCAAGAAAAAAATTCTCTCCCCATCCAAAAATGGGGAAAAGAAATGAACAGACATTTCCCCAATGAAGAAATACAGATTACCAAAAGGCACATGAAAAATGTTCCACATTGCTAATTATGCAAGTCAAAACAACAATGAGACAACATCTCACACCACAGAGACTGACACACATCACACAGAACAAAAGACAACCCTAGTTGATGTAGCAATACCACTCTTAGGGATATAACCTAGGAACTCCAAAATACCATGTTTAAAAGCATGTTTGTCACAACATTATTTACAATAGTCAGAATCTGGAAACAACCCAAGTGTCCAAGAACAGATGAGTGGCTAATGAAACTGTGGTTCATCAACAGAGTGGAATACTATGCAGCTGTTAGGGAAAATGAAATTGGGAAATGTACATATAAATGAATTGTTAAGGAGATTATTATGCTGAGTGCAATGAGCCAATGGAAGAGATAGAATAATCTCATTTGTGGGATATAAGAAAAGTAAGTCAGTATGATAATAACTTCCAGGAACAATAGATAAAAGGGCCAGGAGAACCAGAGAGCTTGTCACAAAGGCCTGTGAATACAGTTAGGGAAGTGAATCATAAATCCTTGTATAACTTAACCTTGAAACTTACACATCCTTATTTATATCATGTATTCATCAGAAGTGAGTCAGTAAGAATTTCTATCACATTCATCAGAATGAGTCAGTAAGTAATCCCATACTCAATAGGAAATTAGACTCCACCCTTTCAAAGAATTAATGTTAGTTTGTAGACATATTTTAAAATCACCATAAATTGGGGGTGTCAGGGAGATAGTACAAGTAGTTAAGGTGTTTGCCTTGCATGTGATTGTTCTTGATTTGATCTCTGGCACCCCATATGATCCTGAGCACCACCAGGAGTGATTTCTGAGTGCACAACTAGGTGTAATTCATGGACATGACCAAATGTGGCCCCAAATAAAATAAAATCACTATAAAATTTGAAAATTATATTCTAATAGGGCAATATCAAGCAAAAAATTTCAGGTAAAATACCAAAGTTTTTCTACACTCTAGCTACTCTTTTATGAGACCAACTCTTTCCCAATGTCAAGCTCCTATCTCATTGGTCTGCCCTGAGTCAATGCTCATTCTCAGATCAATTTATTACAAAGAGAAATAAGATTAACTTACCTAGTTTAGATAATAATGGTTAATAAATTGAGAAAAATGCAGCCTTCCCATGTTACTGGCTTATTAATCAAATCAGGTTTCTGTTGACAATAAAAGTTGGTGGCTGGGGATGACTGTTGGTAGACAACAATGAAAAACACAAATAACTTTCCATTGCTCTTAAGATAAAAAATAATGTTTTTTTGGTGGGGGGATACATTAGAAGTGCTTGTTTACTTGTGGTTCTATGTTCAGTGTGCTTCAGGGACCATATGGGATTCTGGGGATTGAACCTGAGTCAGTTACTTTCAAGCCCTATCCAATGTATGATTACTCTTGCCCCACAAACTGCACCTTTATTATTTTTATTCTGGTCAACTATATTTCTCCTGCCTTTGACTTTTCATTCTTTTTTCACATTTATTTTGAAACCATGAGATATATTTGCAAAATTTTCATGATTGAGTTTCAATGTTCAAGACATTGCTCTTTTCTAGTGCATATTCTCGCCAATAATATATCTCCAGTTTGTTTTCAACTCTCACTCCCCCCAGTTTGCTTCCTGCCCTCCATCTAACCTCCCACTGCCTGCCTCTATGGCAGATATTTTTCTTTTCCTCCTCCTCCTCCTCTTCCACCTCTTCCTCCTCTTTCGCTTCTTACACTTCTTCCTCCTCCTCTTCATTCTTCTACCTCCTCATTCTTCCTTTTCCTCAAACTTCTTCTTCTTTCTTCTTCTTCTTCTTCTTCTTCTTCTTCTTCTTCTTCTTCTTCTTCTTCTTCTTCTTCTTCTTCTGCTGCTGCTGCTGCTGCTGCTGCTGTTGCTGCTTTATACTCTTTGTTTTCTTCTTTTGCTATGTCATCTTTGTCTTCTGCTTTTTGCCTTTGTCTTCTGCTTTGTTGTCTTTGTCTTCTGCTGTTTTGTTGTTTTTGTCTTTTTATTTGTCTTCATCTTCTTATAATCTCTTCTTCACTCTTCCTTTATTTACCTTATACTGGTTTGCAATATGGTTATTGAAGGAGTATCACACATATTACTTTACCACCTTTCAGCACCCATTTCTTTTCCAGAGTGTTAATTCTCCCCCCCCCAGAGTGTTCATTCTTAACTATTATTGTCATAGTGTTTCCTCCTCTCCCCTAACTGCAGTGCCCTGCTCTTTTTGGCAAGCTTTCTACCATGGACCCTACCTGAAGACCCAAAAGATTTTGGTTTCGCTTACCTTATCTGATTAGAATAATCTTAGTTTTCACAACTGAGCAGAATTTTGGAACCATAAGGAAAGACTATGTCCTAGGCTTCGTCCTAGTATCTATGCCAAAACGAAGCTCACTCATTACAGAAGACTGACTACAACCCTGATGGAGCAGAACTTCTTTAACCATAAAGAATGACTCTATCCTAAACTTTGTCCTATGATCTATGCAAATACCAAGATCTCTAATTACAGAAGACTAATTTTGTTAGCCACAACTAACCAGAACATTTCCTGTCACCATAAAAAAAAACCTTGGGGCTTGATAATGAGCATGTCCAGAGCCTGTAATTGTTCCGATGACAGGTGGAGAAACCCTTTATCTCTTAGGCCAAGGGAATTCCCTTTCTAATTTCCCCCAATACTAACTGTGACTATGCAAAAAAGCACAACCTTGCATTACCAGCCTTCCTTTCCTTTTCTGTCTTTCTTCTTCTTGTTGTTGTTGTTGTTTAGTAGTTGTTTGTTGTGGCTGTTGTGTATTTTGTGTTGCTTCTTCTTTGTTCCCCTTCTTTTAAATTGATATTAATAGCTCCTAGACAGATTCCTCCCAGCTTTTTTTCCCAACAGAACCACAGAACTTGAATCTTCTTGTTCTGCCTCATAAATTGAGGGGGAAAAAGTGGATGGTACCAGGAGAAAACGGTTACATGAACATTGAATGGAAATACATAAAAAATGATCAGGCTTAAAGAACAAATCCAAAGTCAATGACAACAGAATCGAGTTCTACAACAAGTTATATACAAAGGGGACTTGTTACACAAGAAGTCCAGGAGGCAAAGGGAGGAGGTACAGGATGCATGCTGGGAACAGGGACGGAGGGAGGGCAACAATGGTGTTGGGAATGGCCCTAACTTATTGTCACTATGTACCTTAAATATAACTGTGAAAAACTTGTAATTCACATTAGTCACAATAAAAATAAATAAATAAATAAAAACAAAGACACAAAAGGAGCCATAGAAAGAATAATCTTAGTTGTCTTTCCATTCTATTTCCCAGTAACACGAATATGTTTTGACTCTTTGTGCCATAGGATGTTTCATCTCTGAATCTGCTTCAGATCTATAGTCGATGACATTTGATTTTTTTATGTGTCAATATTCTCTTCAGTAAAATAGACATAGAAGCAGAATCTACTTCATGGAGGAATTGTGAGTAGTAGAGGAGTCTGACATAAAGATGGCATACAACATGCTCAGTAATTGGAAAGTATTATTAAGATTGATTATGTGGTGCCAGAGAGATAGCATGGAGGTACGGCATTTGCCTTTCATGCAGAAAGTCATTGGTTCGAATCCCGGCATTCCATATGGTCCCCTGAGCCTGTCATGAGCGATTTCTGAGCATGGAGCCAGAAGTAACCCCTGCTGGGTGTGACCTAAAAACCAATAAATAAATAAATAAATAAAATTATGTGCTTGGTTTGCATTCTCTACTGATGTCCTTGATAGCTATTCTACTTATCCAAAATTATTTGCTTCTCACTATAACGATAATCCAGGTGATATGACAAAAGTACTAAATGTATACAGAGCTGATCACAGGGAGTTCAGAAAGCCACTCTAAACCTCAAATGTAGAATCATTTGGAAATAACATAAAGGAAGTTTCTTTTCTTTTCTCTTTCTGGGACTCCATTCTGTCAATCCAGTGTTAAGGGCTCTATTTTCCACTTCTAGGCTGTTTCCATTTGTAAAAATTTCATGGTTCGGGACCGGAGAGATAGCATGGAGGTAAGGCATTTGCCTTGCATGCAGAAAGTCGGTGGTTCGAATTCCAGCATCCCATATGGTCCCCTGAGCCTGCCAGGGGCGATTTCTGAGCATAGAGCCAGGAGTAACCCCTGAACGCTGCCGGATGTGACCCAAAAATAAAAAAAACTCTCATGGCTCTCATGGTTCTTTCATGGCTCTCAAGGTCATTAAAAATCATAAGCATCACCCTAGAACACCTGGCCATAACAGATATCTTATTAGGGCTAAGATAGCAGAAACTATGGAAACCCCCACCCCCCCAGACGCTAGCCTATCAGTTTAAAATAAAGGTCAGCAAGATGAAACAGCTCTTGTATATATCCTATATAAACTTGCTTGTAGCCCATTGAGGGGGTCTCCTCCTGCCAGAGGTGACCCTGATAATTCAGCTTGGGGCTCGCTGATAAATGGAATTAAAGTCCTGCTTTGTTTTATTTCAATTACTTGGTCTTATCTTTCGACTCAAGACCCTAACAAGTGCTTACTGGCAGGGGTCTCAAACTCAATTTACCTTGGGGCAGCAGGAGGCAAAGTCGGGGTGATCCTTGAGTGCAAAGTCAGTAGTAAGCCTTGAACATTGTGGGGTGTGACCCAAACAACTAAAACAAAACAAAACAAAACAAAAAAAGATTCCTGTAGGGCAGGGCCACAAAATGTTGTACGGAGGGCCACAAACGGCCCGCGGTAGGGTTTACTCTTGGGTCTGTGTTCAAGAATCCTTACTTACAGTATCCAGGGCATTAAATCAGGGTCAGACAAGGCCTGATTAAGGCAAGAGCCTTAACCCCGTACTATCTCTTCAACTCCTGGCCCCAAATTTATTGATAGAATTGAAAAGTTTGCTATCAATTAGCCTTTATAAGTAAAGTTTTGTCTTGTAAGTAATATTCTATGCACTGTGAATTGATTCACGTTTCATATCGCTTGATTAGATCTTGAGAGCATTTTGTGGCCATTTTTTATTTTTCTAACTGCAAACTATAGCTATAGCATATTGAATACCAAGTAATTAATTTCAAGCTATGGCATCTCGAATATAAACTTTACCTTGCATAGGTTCAAAATCACCACTTTCAGGCTCTTATTGTAATGTCTTTTGTGAAAGGAGTATAACAGTACCTACTTGCAAGTTTTGTGAACATTGCTTTATAAAAATATGTGCTATGCCTTCTTGCCATTATCATTGCTTCATAACAAGAAAATTACACTGTTGCTTTTATTATCCAAAGATGGGGAGGAGGCGCTCTGAGAGAGCTCAAAGGGGTGGGCGCAGGCCTTACATACGCACCCCCTGCAAAGACAAGCTTGGTGGCCTCCTTTTTTTTTTTTTTTTTGGTAGCACCGCGATATATACCCTCCCTCAAAATATAGGATAAAAGGTGCTCTGGGCTGTTCCCAGCGATTACTAAAGTTATTCAAATGCCAACATGGGGAGCCAGAGAGCCAGAAATTTCTAAAAAGGATCTGTGACTTGCAGGGATCCTTGGTAGGGCTGTGGAATTCCACGGGGATGCTGCCGCAGCTCCAGGCGCGGAGGCGGGGCCGGGGCGGCAGAATTGAGCCTCTCTCGCCCTTGACTTCAGCCGGTAGGCGGCGCTAGACTCCTCTCCCCGCACCAGCCGGCCCGGAGGCGCCTCCTCCAGCTCCAGCTCCCGCCCAGAGTCCAAGCGACTCGGTGCGTGCTGGACGTGACAAATGCTGGCCGCACGTCCCACTTCCCTGGGTGACTGACAGCACTTCGGAGCAATGAGAGCGCTCTCGTTCCTGGCAGCCAGTCCAATAGCAGCTGCGAGGCTCTGCCCCGCGGGTGAGGTGACTGGGAAGAGGCGGGGCCGGAATGCAAAAGTAGCCCAAGTCTAGGCACTCCACGCGAGCGATCCCGGTGCTCGCTGCTCGCGCTTTCGCTGCTCTCCGAACGCCCTGCTTCTCACCACCGTTTTGGGTGTCAAGATGTCGCTTTCCAACAAGTTGACTCTGGACCGGCTGGACGTGAAAGGGAAACGAGTCATCATGAGGTAATTCCACTTAATCCACTCGGCGATCTTGGGAATCTGCTATAGTTTTTCTGGTCCGGGCCAACTTGCTTTCTTGTCTGGCCAATTGAATTTTTGGTCCACGGTTACCCACTCCCTCCTCCCCAGGGTCCCAACCTTGTAGGGCGAGCTTGCCAATTTCTTGTGGCTTTGCTCAGGTTTGATGGATTCTAAACTAATTTCTCCCAGCCTAGAAAATGAACCGTCTTGCCTTTGGGGAGTTGATCCATCGTTACAGTGCTCATGTTATTGGAAAGTAGTTTGCCCTTATTCTAATTTTTTTCAGTCAGCGACATTGGACTTCAGTCTTCCTTTGCAGATCCCTAGGCCTCAAGAAGGGACCTTGAAAGGTCATTTGATCTGTGCCCTTCCCCCACCGCTCTGACAGATGAGAAACCACCCACATTCCAAAGGTCCTGGCACCAATGGTATCCTCTTTGGAAGATTTTGATTAGAGGTACAAAATCCCCTTCTTAAGGTGTTGGGGATGGAGCATGAGGAAGGCCGCAGAGGAGGAGGCCCCTCTGGATTTATGTAACAGATCTGTCACACTTCCTGGGTGATTGGACTTCAGGTTTGCATCATGATTGTGAAATGCTGGGTAATGGTGCAGCAGAATGTTGCTACTCATTTTATTCGAACCCTGATGGTGGCTAGGGAAGCAGAATATTAGAGTTGGGAGGTTTCCCATTCACCTAGGAGTCTCACTCTACACGTGTGGATTTTTTTTAGTAGCTTACCATTTTGACTTCCTTATCTGCCAAAATGACCAGTTGAAAGACAGGCTTGCAGCATCACCTTTCTACAATTGTAATCTCAGTCATTATCTCTTCTCTCCCCAGGGAAACAGTTAGAAATTAATTTAGGTTGGCCTATAGTGGTGCTTGCTTATTTTTTTCTTCCTCTGGAAGGATGGGAAATATAGGGTTTTACTTGAAGTCATTGACTAGTCCTGTTTTGCTGATGAAAAATCGCCTGTCCAAGGTCACGCAACATGAAAATTGGTGGTAGAGACTGTTCTAGAATTGAGGTCTTTGGCTTCCAACCAGGTTTTGGAAAACTCCCACCACACAGTGAACAAGAATGGGTTAAAATAGGTCTTTTGTGAGCTGAAACTTGCTATCAATAGTTTCCTCCCTTTACAGAAAGTTCCTTGTTCCTTGGATACTGCTGTATCTCTTTTCAACAGAGAATTACTTTGTAAACTAGTATTCTTTTCATAAATCAAAATAGTTTTTATTGAACAATTTATTTAGAAAGATGAGGGGGAGGGAAAGAGAAATGCATGTTCAAGAGAGAACCTGGATTTCTCCAAAGTGGAAGAGGCAAAGATAACTCAATACTCAAGGGAGAAGATAGAGCAACTTTTTAGAAGAGCCTGTGCGGGGGCCGGAGAGATAGCATGGAGGTAAGGCGTTTGCCTTTCATGCAGGAGGTCATCGGTTCGAATCCTGGCGCCCCATATGGTCCTCTGTGCCTGCCTGGAGCAATTTCTGAGCCTGGAGCCAGAAATAACCCCTGAGCACTGCCGGGTGTGACCCAAAAACCACAAAAAAAAAAAAAGAAGAGCCTGGACAACCTTGCTTTGTCAGTTTAAATTCACCTTTATTTTAAAGGCCCCTGAGTTATTATAATTGTGGATGCTTTGCAAATGAGTAGTTTGCCTTTTGATTAGTCACTGTCTATTTAGATTACCAACTTTATTCTAAAAAATGAGTTCGCTGAGTCTTCTGGCCTGATTGAAATACCAATGAAAATTGATTTGGGCGAAGGACAAAGTTTGCCCCAACCCAGGAATACTCTGGGGTTATTCCAGGCTCTGTACTCAGGAGTGACCCCTGTTGGAGTTCAGGGCACTAAACACCTCAATGTCTGTACTGTCTCCTCCCCAACTTGAGTTATTGATTTGTTGAGGGGGCTTTAGATAGCCAGAAACTGCTTTCTATTTTTTGCTTCCAACTGAAGTTATATTAAGCCCTTTGAGTTAACTTCCTGCTTGTTTTTGCAATGTCATTTTTTTCTTCCTTTTCTGGTCTGTCTGCTACGCCTCTTAAGTGGCTTGTAAAGCATTTCCCTTTTACTTGTTCTTCCCTGCCCAGTTTTTTCTGTTACCTGTTCGATCTTGTTCAACAAAGGCGTTGATGTAGTGGAAAAAGAAAGTTTGAGGGAAAATAAGAACAGAGGGAAAACAGCATTCAAGACAACCTAATATTCCAGTTTGCCATTTAGGATCAGTGAAGCACTTCTGGGCATAGTTTCTTTGAAAACTTTTAATGAAACTGAGCCTGAACTCCTGAGATTTCAGATGATAGCCACTTGAAATTCTTTTTGTTTGTTTGTTTGTTTGTTTGTTTTGGGCCACACCCTGTACCACTCAGAGGTTACTCCTGGCTCTGCACTCAGAAATCGCTCCTGGCAGGCTCTAGGAACCATATGGGAGTCTGGGATCAAACCTGGTCCAATCCGGGCAAATGCCCTACTGCTGTGCTATTGTTTTGGCCCCAAGTACTATTTATTTTGACATTTTTTCCCAGTTTTATTTTGTTTTCTTTATTTTGGGGCTATATCTGGTTGTGCTCAAAAATCACTCTTTGAGATGCTGGGGGGCTATATGAGGTGCAGTGAATTGAACCTGGTTCAGCTGCATGCCAGGCAAGCATCTGACCACTGTACTCTCTCCAGCCCCAGTTACTTTACATTTGGGTGATGTTAGCTTCAATGGAATCCAGAAATATGATTAAAGGAAACTGAATCAATATGTATATTCCTAAACCCCCCATTCACCTACCACTATTAGTAGATTCTATTATGCTAAGCCTACCTAAAAATATTTTTAGAGAAAGCTGGTTGGCAATTTATAAGATTTATATTTTCAGTAAGAATTTGCAGTGTGGGGGATACACCATTGGTGCTCAGGGGCCATATGTGGTGTCAGGAATTTAAACTAGAATCAGCCCTACGCAATACCTTAACCTCTTTACCTGTGTTATCTCTTGGGCTATATTGTTTTATTTTTTAGTATTTTTAAAGTATGAGCTTGCATACCCTATGTACTATTTACCATATGTATTTTTGTTTGTTTTGTTTGAGGGTCATACCTTTTAGTGCTGAGGGACTATTCCCTGCACTTTGCTCTGGCAGTGCTCAGCACAGAGTTGACCGTGCAGTGCTGGGATTGAACTTGTATGAAAATCATAACTTTGGGGTTCTTTTGCTCTGCACTGCACTTAAAATTTACCTCTGGCATTCTTCCAGAGACCAACCATATTGTCAGGGATCAAAGCTGGATCCGCCATATGCAAGGCAAGAGCCCTACTGGCAGTACAATTTCTCTAGCTCAAGTTATTTAAGTCATTTCTCTGGCCTGAGATGACAGGCTTAAAAGACACAAACCTGAAATTCAAAGAAATATCACCAAATGAGAACATTTGTATTGTACAGATACCCAGATCAAGAGATGAAAATATAGACACTATTCATGTACAATCTCAGTCATTGTTTCCATATTCTTCACCCTGGCTGTCCCCTATTTTTACTTCTTATGCCACTGGTTATATTTAAGGTGAATTTTGAACATCCAAAATATTTACCTGGTTGAAACTAAGCATTTTTTCTAACCTTCAAGGGAACTGTAAATAGTTTATAGCTCTAAACCTAAACTCTTTTTTTTGTTTTTCAGAGTGGACTTTAATGTTCCTATGAAGAACAACAAGATAACAAACAATCAGAGGTAAGGTTAAGAAGCCAAAATCTAGATTTAACATGTACATGTGGATGTAGGTTGGTGTTAGAATACATGAGACTCATGTAGAAGGCCCTGGTTTCAATTCCCAGCAGCAACAGAAACATAAAAATGATGTTCATGGGATGCATATGGATGAAGTAGCTTTTCTTTTTTTATTGTAGAACTTTGCAAACTAAGCCATACAATTTAGTTTTTCCACCAAAACCACCATCTGCTTTGATTTCTTTTTCTTGTGAGAATGCAGAAATTGGAAAAATTGCTGCAAATGATTATTTATACTCTCCCTTTTCTCAATTTTGAAGAATTTGGAATTTGATTTTTAAAATAGTTGAAATGAAAGTTATATTTTTTGTAAGAAGATTTCCTATGAAAAAAGATTTTAAGGCCAATGATAATTAAATGTACATGTAGTTTGTTTTGGGTTTTTTTATTTTTGTTCATTTGGTTGGTTGGGGTTTTTTTGGTTTTTGGACCACAGCCGGTGATGCTGAGGGGTTCCTCCTGGCTATGCGCTCAGAAATTGTCCTGGCTTGAGGAACCATATCGGACACTTTGGGGGGA
Organism: Suncus etruscus; assembly: GCF_024139225.1. Lineage (NCBI taxonomy): Eukaryota > Metazoa > Chordata > Mammalia > Eulipotyphla > Soricidae > Suncus > Suncus etruscus. Next base: position 66,477,202 of record NC_064868.1, on the reverse strand, counting down.
ATCAAACCCTGGTCCATCCTATATCAGCTGTGTGCAAGGCAAATGCCCCACATCTATGCCACCACTCTGGCCCCATAAATGTACATGTAGTTTTATAAACTCCTGTTCCTCATGACTCAGATAAATAATTCTAAAGTAATACTTTCAGTTATATTAACTTATTTTTATTTGGGGGCCATACCTGGTGGTACTCCAGAGTTATTCCTGGCTCTACATTCAGGAATTACACCTAGTGGGCACAGGAAGCCATGTAGATTGCTTGACATCAAACCTGGGTTGGCCACATGCAAGGTAAACACCTTATCCTGTACTATCCTTCTGGTCCCATATTTTCAGTTATTTTAGACTGCTTCAAATCTCTTTGCTTCTAGTTTCACAAGCAGAAATGTCAAGTGATAGTACTACTCTTTAATTTGATTTTAAAGGGACGATTTTATTTAAACTTTTATTTTTCAAATTTTTGTTTTGGGGCCTCCCTACCTCTGTGGGGGACAATCAGGGCTACACTGAGTGGCGATAAGAAGGCTACTTGAGTATATCTTTTTACTTTCAGAAATATCTGGATGTGATCAACAAATGAAGCATTAATAATAATAGAATTTACTGAGATAGGGTAATCCTAAAACTTAATTTGATTTTATTGCAAAATTTTACCTCATAAAGATTTCTTTATTTGTTCTAAATGAGTTTTGTCTGATAAATAGAAGTCATACTTTAGAAACATGTTTTTTAAATCATTCTATACTCTGCTGAAATGTCACCTGTGACTTTCTTTTTTTTTTTTTTTTTTTTTTTTTTTTGGGCCACACCCGGTAACGCTCAGGGGTTACTCCTGGCTATGCGCTCAGAAGTTGCTCCTGGCTTGGGGGACCATATGGGACAACGGGGGATCGAACCGCGGTCCGTCCAAGGATAGCACAGGCAAGGCAGGCACCTTACCTTTAGCGCCACCGCCCGGCCCCACCTGTGACTTTCTATATCATAACTTACTGTGATTATTTAGTTCTTTCTCTAATAGATAAATTCTTTAATCGAATCACTGTGAGATATGCAGTTACAAAGTTGTTAATGATTGTATGTCAGACCTACGATGTCCAGATACCCATCCCTTCACCAGTGCACATTTCCTGCCACCATTGTATCTCAAATTATTTTAGGGGGGTTGCTCCCAAGTTGTACTTAGAGGTTCTTCTCTCTAATTTTTTTGTTTGGGGGCCACACCTGGCAATGTTCACCGGCAGATTATTATTATATTATCTGTCTGACAAGGCAGGTCTTTTCAGTGATAGAATCTTTAAGTCTGCTATGATATATTCTTCCCAGGGACAAAACATGATTATGACAGAATACAATGCTGGGTGAAGAACTGGTATTGTAATCACCAACTATAATCGAGTTGCAACTGTAAATCTGAAGAGATTTAGATAAGAAATTTATTTTACGAGGCTATTATTCCAATAATTCCCATTAATCATAAAAAATTCCTACTAATAGGCATAATTGTGACTTATCAAATGTCTTTTTCTTATTTTCTGACTGTAGAATCAAGGCAGCCATCCCAAGTATTAAATTCTGCTTGGACAATGGAGCCAAATCAGTTGTTCTTATGAGCCACCTGGGCCGGCCTGATGGTATCCCCATGCCCGATAAGTACTCTTTGGAGCCAGTGTCTGGAGAACTTAAATCTCTGCTAGGCAAGTAAGTGACAGATGCTAGTGCCGGTGGATGCTGTTCAAGGGAATGTTGTCAAACATGTCATTACTGGTTTTTTAACTACTGTGTAGCTATCTCCGTTTTGTACTCTCCACAGGGATATTTTGTTCTTGAAAGACTGTGTAGGTCCAGAAGTGGAGAAAGCTTGTGCTGACCCTGCCCCTTCTTCTGTCATCCTGCTGGAAAACCTCCGTTTTCATGTGGAAGAAGAGGGTAAAGGAAAAGATGCTTCTGGCAACAAGGTACAGCCTGTAATTTTACATTACTGGGCATGAGAAGGGTTTAGTCTTGAAGTAATTGAAGAATGTTTATTATTATTGTTTATTATTATTATTATTAATATTATTATTATTGCTTTTGGGCCAGACCTGGCTTACTAAGGGCTTTCTTCTGGCTCTGTGCTCACTACTTATGGGCTTGGGGGAGACCATAAGGGGTGCTGAGTATTGAACCTAGGTCAGCCAAATGCAAGGCAAACACCCTACCCACTGTACTATCTTTCCATTCTCTCTCTATATTATCTGAAGCACCAAGCACAAGTCTTTTTTTGTTGTTTTGGTTTATGGATCACACTACTTGCTAGTTCAGGTGTTTTTCCAGCACAGCCAATTTTAGACTTCAATTTTGTTCAAAGCTCTAGCAGTTTCTTATATTAGACCTTTGTTTGTTATGAAAAGGAAATATATATTCTTACTTAGAAGGGTATGCATCACTTTGGAACTTTAAAGATAGCTAATTAAATTCACTATATTTGGGGATTTATTATGAAATTTTACATGATCAGGGAAAGCATTTTCCTATGTCAAAAGGAAAAATACTAATTGGGGCACTTTATAGTTATGATGGTCTTTGAATTGCTTTGTAAATTAGGGAAATATAAAACATTTTTTAACGATAATCTCAAAATAGCTGATTTGACTAAAATGAAAAGTAGTGATGTTATTGATAGATTTTACAACTTAGTTCATTCGCAAACTGTTTGGGGGGGGGGCTTGGGTCATAGCCAATAGTGCTTAGGACATTCTCCTGGCTCTGTGCTCAATGATCACACCTCTAAGTACTCAGGAGACCATATATGGTGCCAGATCCAACCCAGTTGGTCAGCATTACCCATTACACTATCATTTAGGCCATGGCAAGCTTTTACTTTTTGGGGGGATTATGTATGGTGGTATTTGGGGGCTACTACTAAGTTAATGCTTAATATCACTCCGAGTAGTGATTAGGAGCCACATGTTGGTAGCAGGAGTTGAACCTGGGGCTCCTGCATTTAAAGCATTGCTTAGCCTGTTGAGCTCTCTCTGACCTTAGGTCATCAAACTTTTTATTGGTTTTGGGACACACCTGGTGGTACTCAGAACTTACTTCTGGCTCTGCTCAGGGATAAGTCGCAGTGTTTCTTGGGAACCTATGCATTAACAGGGTATCGAACACAGGTCAACAGTATGTAAGATAAACTTTGCTTGCTGTACTCTCTCCAGCTCCATATAATCTATTCCAACTGTATATTAGTCTCTGGAAGAAATTTTATTATTATATTATTATATTTATATTATATATTGTTATGCAGAAACAACCAGAGATAACCCACAAAACAAACAACCAAAACTTGAATACTAAATGGTGAACTGACTATTAAGAATGACTTGAAGTTTGCCTGTTGGTTGAAGTTCAGAAGGTTACTTCAGAACTTTTCATGATTAAGATCTTAAGGACTAAGATGCTCTAAAGTTAGTGCCTCAATCTGTTTTACTTGTGGCATTTCATAAGGTCATCTGAAGGCTTCCTTTAAGCAGTTTCTTTTCTTAGCATCACAGGCCCTGGTTTTCCCTTAGCCTGTCTTTGGCATGGTCTTGATACAATAGTGTAAGCCAAATGCTGATCTAAATTTTGGTGCCCTTTTAAATGAAAGTTCATGCTACAAAGACTCTTCGACTTTAGAAATTGCAGAAGGCAATTTACAAATTGAGTCATAATATTTTATTTAGAAAGAGATGGACCAATTATGTTAGTTTATGATTTTAAAAAATTAACAAAACACTTAAATGTTTACTAGTTTTAAGTACTTAACATTTTAGAAGTTAGTCTACAGTTCAAAATTGATAAAGGGCCAAATTGAGGACATAAATTAATTCTTTTAACCTCCAGTTTTTCATGTTCTCTTCCTTCTAATTAAGGATAAGGTATGAGGAAAGCATTCAAATAATTATTTCTCTTAACAGCTTTTTCATGAAGAACTTTGTTTGTCCCATTTTCCTCAGTTTTTAAATAAAGAAGTGATTTTTTTTTGCAAGGTGATAGGACTTTAGGGACTGTTTATTTGGTCAAGTTTAGATATTGAATCAATGTCAAAGGTTATTCTAGAACCTAGATTTCTTGGCCTTCAGTATTTTCATTACTATATCTTTTTCAAAGATATGAGAATTCTACAGTTTTCAGTTTTAACTTTACTCTGCCTATGTTCTTTTGATTATTAGAGGAATTCCACTCTTTCTGGTGGCATCCTACTTGATACATATTAATAGGGAGTGGACATTGATTAAGATGACTAGTGGATCTGTGAGTGAACTGTTTTGTGCCATGGCTCCCTTCATCTGGCATGAAACCTAAACATTTGGGACCGGAGAGGTGCCGCTAGAGGTAAAGCATCTGCCTTGCAAGCGCTAGCCTAGGAATGACCACGGTTTGTTCCCCCAGCATCCTATATGGTCACCCCCAAGCCAGGGGCAATTTCTGAATAGATAGCCAGGAGTAACCCCTGAGTGTCAAATGGGTGTGGCCCAAAACAACAAAAACAACAACAAAAACCTAAGCATTTTTGCTTTGTCTCCTGACAGACTTGACTTAATCTAGCTTCTGTCCTGCTTTCTGACTCATTTTGGTGAGAAAGCCTAAGAGAGTGACTTAAATTTCTAAAGTTCTATCTTTTATATCTGTTTTTTCCCTCTCCTTTTTGTGTACGAAACAGTAGGCAAGACTATCAAAATAAAACCTTTTGGGGCCCAAGAGAGATATTACAGTGGGTACTGTGTATGATTTGTATGTGGCTGACCCGGGTTCTATTCTCAACTCCTAGGAGTCATCCTGAGCACAGAGCCAGGAGTAGAACCTGAGCCCAGTATAGTCAAAATTCCTTAACCCTCACTACCACCTTAATTAGTATAAAATATTTATGAGGTTCTTTTTTGTTGTGTTGCCTGGCCTCTTGGTGTTTCTCTCCTGAAGAATATGTCTGAATTTCCTTTGCATAAAATCTTCTCTAGGGAGAAACTTGGACTGAGTATAATTCCTACATATAGAGGAGATAAGTCAAAATAAGCCAAGGGAAGGATAATCAGAATCTCTTTCCTAAGAGATGGGGAAATATCAGTGGAATGTGGTAAGCTTCAAATCATTAGATATTAAGCCAATCTTCAGGCATCTTCAGTTTGCAATTTATGGAAGGCAAAGGCACATGCAGAAATCACCCAAATACCTGGACTAGATGTAAAAAAGAAAGCATATGCTATTGCTACGTGTAAAAAGTTGTCCATTAACTCAGGATCTTTGGAGATGTTTTAAGAGGACTCTTGGTATGTTTTTTTATTGTTTTATTTTCTCTACAGGTTAAAGCTGAACCAGCCAAAATAGAAGCCTTCCGAGCATCACTTTCCAAGCTAGGGGATATTTATGTCAATGATGCTTTTGGCACTGCTCACCGAGCTCACAGGTACAAATTTAAGCCCACAGGCTAATGTCAAGCCAAGACAGTAGTACTTGTTTTACTCAAAAAGCTCAAATTCTGGGTTGCTTTTGACTATTCTCTGTGATCCTTCCTCTAGTTGGTAAAAGAGCCACAGTTTCTCTGACTTGTATTGACTGATGTTGACTATCCTTGATCCAAGAATGCAATAAAAGTGATAATTGTTGGTGAATTTTTTGTTTGATTTGGGCCACAACCTGGCAGTGCTCTTGGCTGAATCCTAGCTCTGTGCTCAAGTATCATTCCTAGCAAAGTTCAGGGGACCATATAGAATGCTGAGAATTGAACCCAGGATGGCCACTTGGGCCCAAGTGTTAAGCTTTGGGAATAAGTTGATGTTTGTCACTTAGGATATTTCCTGTAAAATTCTTTCATCGTAGATGTGTAGTCAGAATATTATGCTGTCAACAGGAAGAAAATTGAGGAATTCTACCTTATCGTTATCAACTAATTATTTGAGTATCTTAAATTCTACTTAAGGGCTAGCGAGATAATACAAAGATAAGGCACTTGGGTTGTACATGACCAACCCCACTTTGATCTGTGATACTACATATAATCCCCTGAGAATTGCCAAGAGCACTCAGATTCAGGAGTAAGTTCTGACCACAGTGAGTATAGTGGCCTCCAAACAAAAACAAAAATTTTACTCAGGTCATTGCTTATTATTTGTTCTCCGTAACATTGTACTATTGACTGAAAAAAGCTTTTGTCTTACTTTAGTTGCAATTTAGGGATAAACCCATTGCCTCAGGCCAGAGTGATAGCACAGCAGCAGGGCATTTGCCTTGCATGTGGACAGATCCATGACAGACCCAGATTCAATCCCCCATATCCCATATGGTCCCCCGAGCCTGCCAGGAGCAATTTCTGAGCACAGAGCCAGGAGTAACCCCTGAGTGCTGCTGGGTGTGGCCGAAAACCACCCCCCAAAAACATTGCTTCTTGGAACCTTATAACGAACTAAAATATTTTAATGATAAGACATCTGTTGATCTAAGATTTGATAATTCAAGTTGCTTTTGTTTTGTAAACGCAATATGAAATAAATTTGGGCCTTCATTGAGGCAAGTCATGGTGGTGAGAGAGATACTGGTGAAGGGATGGTGGTAGTATTGGTGTTTGAATACTTAATACCTGAAATGTCTGTATTATGAACAACTTGGTAAATCATGGTGTTATAATAAAAATTAGAAAAAGAAAAGTATATGGGCTATGGTCTTAGGAGAATTGGTAGATACTGGCTAAAATTTGAGTGTCTGGTCTTTTCTAGCTCCATGGTTGGAGTCAATCTGCCACAGAAGGCTGGAGGATTTTTGATGAAGAAGGAGCTGAACTACTTTGCCAAGGCTCTGGAGAGCCCAGAGAAACCTTTCCTGGCGATCTTGGGCGGGTAAAAAGAAGTCTTCCAGATCATGTTTAAGTAGTATATTTGCCAAATATATCAATTAGACTGGATAATAGGAAAATTTATCAAAATTTACAAAGGGGCATGTTGGTGGTATTTAAGGATACCCAAAGATTACTGTAATCTGAAACTTGCAATGTCCCTCACTTTCTCTAGAATTTAAGGGACAAGGGAGGGAGTGGTATTAGAATTAAGAGAGAGAAACTATATTTTATTTGATACTATAGACACCAAAGGAGCACAACAGTTTAGATGCCCGCGTGTATCTGAAGCCACCTAATATTCAGAAACAAATGAAGTAACAGAATGGTTAACTAGCAACAAAAGTTTATGAAACCTTTTGACTATAACCTCACTATAGATATAATACTTTTCACAAATTTGCTTGTTGCTGTAATCTTGTTTTATCTTCTTTATTAATTCCATTCCCACTTACTTGGAAAGAAATGTATTATGATCAACTATATAACCTCTGTGATGTCTGCTCTTTTAATAAAATAAATGTAGGTTAGCCTTTGGGACTGAGGAGACTAGAAAGTTGTTGGGGAGGGAATAATGGAAAGGCTGTTCCACAGGTGCTTAACCAATAGTTTTTCAAGTGTTTGAACACTTCAGTTCAGACTGTTGATCCTTCCAGTACAATCTAGCAAGGTGTTAGCTAAAAACACTTCATATGTGTTTTTTTAGAGTGGGGGAAGTTTTGGGTCATGCATAGTAATGCTAGAGATTTCTAGGGGGCCACATATAGTGCTGGGCTTGACTGCATGCACAGTAAGCAGTCAAATCCTTGTACTATTTTTCCAGCTCTTTCATAAGCATTTATGGGAACTGGTATTGTGTGTATAATGATATCCTAATTCTAATGGCTTAGGTAAAAATAGAAAGCCAGGGATGAAGAGATATATGGAGGTTAAGACACTTGGTAACACTTGGCCACTTGGCGACACTTGATCACGTATGCATATGGTCCTCAAACACCACACAATGTGAGCTGTGGCTTCCTTGTACTGTTGGATAAACCCCTTATCAAAAAATAGAGAGATACCAGATTCTTTGCATGAATAAACTAGGGAGTTAAATTTTAGGTGATAGAATAGTGACAGGAAGCTGAGATTTTGCTTATAGCTACTGGAGGCTCTTATCTTCTATGAGCAGAACTCCCTCCCATCCCCCATGATTCTAAACTCAGCATTTTCCTATGAAACTTTACTCTAAATTTACTTTAAATTTAGTAGCATACTTGCTCTCTAGGCATTCTGAGTTCAGTTTCAATGTCCTAAAATGAATTAAGGTGGGTACAGATTGTTTTCTGTATACTGGAAGCATCCCTTATATACTGGGTTATAAATGTCAGGATTAACTATTGATTTCTTTGAAGGATAAAATCTGGCCTAATTTTGTTCTCCATCCTTATCTATGCCTAGAATGTGTGGCTGAGTATCATATAGTAATTATGATCAGGGTTTTATTTTTTTGTTAATTGCTTTATTTAAGCACCATGGTTACAAAATTGTTTATGATCAGGGTTTAAACAACAAGAAATTGCTACTTTGGGAGGAAGCTCAGATACAGGAATTTGTTTGACCACCTTTTTAAAATGTCTTTTCTTAATTCCTAGAAAAGAATTACATTAAAACCTTATTTGTTCAATCCCTGGTACCCATCACACTCCCACTACTCCTACCCCTCTAAAAAACTTATTGTACAAAAACTGGAACATGTATGTTTGAAAGAATAGTATATAGTAAACTTCTAGGTACCAATCACCCTTCTTCAACAATACTGGCTTTTTTTAATTCATCTTATTTCATCACTTTACCTCTCCACCCTACCACCAACATTACTCTTTTGGGTTACACCCATCTGTACTCAAGGCTTACTCTTGGCTCTGTGCTCAGGAGATCATATATCATGCTGAGGATCTAGACCTTTTGTCAGTATTTTGTAAATCCTTTCCCATGCTATTAACTCATTTCCTCCTTCCTTTTCTTGGTGGTTAGATGATTATGAGTAGCAACACTTGGTTGTGGTGTGCCAGAGATCTCACACACTTGGTTTGTTACGGATCTCAAATAGCCATAATCCTGGGATTATATTCAGTTCTGATGTGGTGCCTGCGATCAAATTTGGATTCTTGTGCCTCCAATGAAGATGATGCTCCTCAGAGCCATATCCCAGAACTCATCAGAATAAACCCTCTCCAATATTTAAGTCTTTGGGGCCGGGCGGTGGCGCTAAAGGTAAGGTGCGCCTGCCTTGCCTGCGGTAGCCTTGGACGGACCACTGTTCGATCCCCCGGTGTCCCATATGGTCCCCCAAGCCAGGAGCAACTTCTGAGCGCATAGCCAGGAGTAACCCCTGAGCGTTACCGGGTGTGGCCCAAAAACCAAAAAAAAAAAATATTTAAGTCTTTTACATAATATAATTCTACTTACATTTTTGTCTATCTTATGACTATAAATTTCTTATAATCATGTTATACTTAACAGTTTAAAACTTGTTACTATGAATATACAATCTGTATTCCATAGTTATCCATCAGCTCAGGAACTTCTTTTATATGTATATTTGGATGCTGGTTTTGTAATTCTTTTATAAAATTTTGAGAATTTGTTTTAAGTCACTGGTGAGATATAGGTACAAAGTTGTTCATGAGTTTCAGTTATACAATGTTCAACACCCATCTCATCACCAGTGTACATTGCCTACCACCAATGTCCCCAGTTTACTTCCTCCTGCTGGCCTTCCCCTACATGCTTTGGTGGCAAACATTTTCCTTCTCTTCCCTTTTTCCCTTTTTCTCTGTTATGTACTGATTTTTCAATATGATTACTGGTAAGATGCTAGCTTTGCATCCAACTGACCCAATTTGATCCTTGTTATACCTTATGACACCCGAGTACTACCAGAAGTGAGTCCTGAGTGCAGAGCCAGGAATAGGCCCTCAGCATTGTCGGGTGAGGCCCAATTACACCCCTTAAAATGGCATTTGAACCTCATTGTTTAGAAATTGTTGAATCCCTTATTTTTCTTCTTTTTGTCCTGCTGCTTCTCTATCCCAACCTAATAATAATCCGTTCCTACCCTTGGTGGTAATCCTTACAAGGGAGATAATTTTTGCAGTATGTTCTACAATGTGGCTATCATTTTGAATATCCCATTTTCAAAGCCTAGCATAGGTCTTTTTATGAGATAGATATCATTTATCATATCTGTCATAAATGAGGAAGAAAAACAGATCAGAGGTATTTTGCTCATTTAAGCATGATTTAGTTATATGGGAAGTTTTATGGAAGGCAACCTTTACTAAGTCATTTGTAGGTGTGCTTTGTATGATTTTGGTTTTGGGGGGGTAGGCCACGCCCGGTAATGCTCAGGAGTTACTCTTGGCTCAGCGGACCACATGGGATGCTGGGGGATTAAACTGTGATCCGTCCTGGATCAGCTGCTTGCAAGGCAAACGCCCTACCGCTGCACCATTGCTCTGGCCCCTGTTTTTGTTTTCTTATAATTTGGATCTTTTTTCCTCATAGGAATCTAGTATGTCTGTATTTGTTTTCTTATTTTGCTCTACCAGATTGTATCTCCAAAGAACTAGTGGTCTTTTTCTTCCCATTGATATTTCTCAAAGACCTTGTCACTAAAAATGTTCTTAGTATCTACTGTAAATTTTTAAGTGAGCAATGGATATCACCCCCAATTGCACTGAAGTCTTACAGTGCTAGTTACTGGAAATTAATTGGTCTGGAACCAAACCTCAAAAGAATTTCTTAGAAATAAATTGGCCTTTTTTGGTATAAGAAACATAAATTTAGTCAGTACTTTTGTAAATTGTCAGACATTTTATTTCCTATGCCTTCATAGAAAAAGTCAGTACTTGGCCGGGCGGTGGCGCTGGAGGTAAGGTGCCTGCCTTACCTGCGCTAGCCTAGGAGACGGACCGCGGTTCGATCCCCCGGCGTCCCATATGGTCCCCCAAGCCAGGAGCGACTTCTGAGCGCATAGCCAGGAGTAACCCCTGAGCGTTACCGGGTGTGGCCCAAAAACCAAAAAAAAAAAAAAAAAGAAAAAAGAAAAAGTCAGTACTTTTAAAGAAGTAATTTCACTTCCTTAATGTGTCTATTCTTACAGTGATGTGATTTTTGCTTCTCTTCTAGAGCTAAGGTTGCAGACAAGATCCAGCTGATCAATAATATGCTGGACAAAGTCAATGAGATGATTATTGGTGGTGGAATGGCTTTTACCTTCCTTAAGGTGCTAAACAACATGGAGGTAGGAAACTAAGACAATATGGATGTGAAATAGTTCTCCATGATAAGTAGGTTATGTGAAAACAAGAAAGAACAAAACCAGTACATCTGACTTGAACATTAAAAGTACCTACTTAGATGCTGAAAAGATAATGTAGTGGATAGAACACACTTGCTTTGCATGTAGCCAACCAGATTCTATCAATCCTGACACTACGTATGATCCCCCCAGTCTGCCAGGACTAACCCTAAGCACTGCTGGTGTGACCCATGGTTCAAACTCAGGGCCTCACACATGTGAAGCATATACTCTGCCACTGAGCTACATAGTCAACCCTTTCTTTTCAAATTATTTTTATATTTATTATTTTTTATATTCCTGTCTGCTTTGTGTAATAATCCTGTTCTTAATAAAGATGCTGATCTTCATTATTTTTCTCTTCTTTATAGATTGGCACTTCTCTGTTTGATGAAGAGGGAGCCAAGATTGTCAAAGACCTGATGTCCAAAGCTGAGAAGAACGGTGTGAAGATTACCTTACCTGTTGATTTTGTCATTGCTGAGAAGTTTGATGAAAATGCCAAGACTGGCCAAGCTGATGTGGCCTCCGGTATACCTGCTAACTGGATGGTGAGTGGCTATTAGAAAATAAAATTATTATTTATACAACCAAAAAGCATTAAATAAAAATCTCTTCAGAGGGGGCCGGAGTGATAGCACTGCGGCAGTGCATTTGCCTTGCACATGGCCAATACAGGATGGACACCGGTTCAAATCCCGGCATCCCATGTGATCCCCTGAGCCTGCCAGGGGCTATTTCTGAGCTAGAGCCAGGAATAATCCCTGAGAGCCACCAGGTATGGCCCAAAACAAACAAAGAATTTCTACAGATCTCTGTTAAAAAGCTCCAGATGTTATGAGGACATACTTGGAGATGGCATCAAATTGTTACTCTCTTTATCAGTAATGAAGAATCATTTTCTGCTCTTCTTCTATTTGATATATTAGTATTTATGTTCTGGGGAGCTACTGTGTACATTCATGTTTTGGGCTGTTTCGGACTATGTTGCTAATGAGACGTATAAAAAATATTTCACACATGAAAACATTAAGATGTATTGGTTACAAGACAGGGATATATATGTATATATTAAAGACTAATGTTTATTATTATATGTTCTCTATGTGTAGCATTTTATAGTTGTAGACAATTAGTTTGCTAGTTTGATTTACTAATTGATTTACTAGTTTGCTTAGTCATTTTCTTCATTTCAGCATTTATTAATTTTTTTTCGGTTTTTTGGGCCACACCCATTTGATGCTCAGGGGTTACTCCTGGCTAAGGGCTCAGAAATTGTCCCTGGCTTGGGGGAGACCATATGGGACGCCAGGGGATCAAACTGCGGTCTTTCCTTGGCTAGCACTTTCAAGGCAGACACCTTACCTCTAGCGCCACCTCACCGGCCCCTGTTTTCTAATTTTTGAGTCATACTGAGCAATGCTCAAAATCTACTCCTGTCTCTATGTCTCAGGGGACCATATCAAGTGCCAAATATTGAATCCAGGTCAACCTTGTACAAGGCAAACAACCTACGTGTTGTATTACTGCTCTAGACCCAAACATTTATTTTTGGTTCATTTCTCAGTGTGGTCACAAGAACAGCATCAAAAGCATTGAAACTTGCATTAAAATGCGAGTTCTTTGGCTCCACACCACATTTACTGAATCAGAAACACTTGGGATTGTGCCCATAAATCTATGTTAAAACAAGTCTTCCCAGTTATTCTGATGCGAAGTTTGAGAGCCTCTGATTGAGTTCAGTGTCTTTCAGCCTCCACCCAATTACCATCTTAGGTAGTTTTTTAAATGGGTTTTATTGTGCCATATCCTGTTTAAGACATCTTTGGCTATACTCTGCCAGTTGTACTCCCTCCCAAGTTGTAAAAACCAGAAATGTCTCTAGACATTGCCACATGCTCTCTGGCAAGGGGAAGAATTAACCCTGAAGACCATCAATCTAATTTTTAACTTTCATAAGTAATGTAACAAAGGATGTTTTTATCCAATAAATTTTCAGGCATTCTCCGAGCCTTGGTATTTCATAGAGGACATGAAAGGGGTTTATAATATAAAAATATATATAATATAAATATATATTATATATAATATATATAATATAAAAAGTTATCGAAGAAAAATAACGATGTTCAGTCAAGTTTTTGTTATGGTGGTGATATTTGTTTTGCTAAGTAGCTTCAGTTTGTAGTTCACCTCCTCTTTCATTTTGTGTCATGCTAGTGGTGCTCAGAGCTTACTCCTGTTTCTGCTTAGGATTTACTGCTGGTGTTGCTCAGCCAGAGTCAGCCACATGGAAAGCAAGTGCTTTATTGTTGTACTATCTGGCCCTTCATCTTATCTTTTTTGGGTTATTTATTTACTATTTAAAATGCATCACATAGTTGACTTAGTTGATCATAATACATTTGTTTCCAGATAATTGAAAACAAAGTTATTGAAAAAATTAGAAAGACAAAATAAAAGGAAAGAGAAGGAAAAAAGGAAAAAGAAGTATAATAGCAAGCACATTTGAGAAAATTATTGTATTTCCAATAAAGTCATTAATAAAATGACAGAAGGTTTAGTAACCTCTTGTTGTTATCTGTCCATTCTGTTAAATTGGGATGTTCCTTTATGGATGACAGTAGCAAACAAATGAAGATGTCAAGAAATTCAAAGCACAATTACTATGACATTGAGGGAACTGTACTCAGCTGCCAGGCCTCCCAAAAGATATGGGGTGAGTGTGCCCACACTTGCTCCAAAAAGCGCTGGTGATATCCAGTCCCCAAAGAGATGTACCTGAAGTGTGGCCAGACTGGTGTCCCTGAAGGGAATCATAAAGTGTCAGTGATGAGGCTGGGCAATTGGGGAAATAAATGGTGATTCTGGTAGGTGGAGGCAACAAGCTTGGTTTCTGCAAGGTGAGGGCCTAGTCCCCCCCCTCTCCTCCCGAGATGGCCAGCTTTCTGCTGTATGAGGCAGTATAGCCATAATCTTTCACATTTCAGTTTACATCTTGATCAAGAAAAGAGTAAGTCTGTGGAGCTGGTCTTGTTTGAAAATGGTGTCTGTTTGTTGGTGTGGTTATAGCTGCTAGGCTTCCCAGAATCAGAAAAATATTGGGAGGGTGCCTGCACTCACTGCAAAAAGCCCTGGTGATATCAGAACCCAAACTGGTGTACTTCCAGTGTGGTCAGATTGGTGCCCCCAGAGAGAATCATAGAAGGTCAGTGATGAGGGAGGGGCCACTGGAGAAATGGTGATTATGAGAGATGGAGGCAGCAAGCATAGAAGGGAGTTTGACCCACCCTGTCCTCCCGAGGTGGTCAGCTTTCTGTTGCAGGGGCCAGTGTAGTCATAATCTTTCACGGCTCGTTTACGTATCATTTGAGAAAAGAGTCAGTCTATGGAGCTGGCTTGGTTTGAACAGGGTGACTTTGTTTGTGTGCATGGTTACAGCTTCATCTCTTTTAACTCCTACTGTTTAGGGCTTGGACTGTGGTCCTGAAAGCAGTAAGAAGTATGCTGAAGCTGTTGCTCGGGCTAAGCAGATTGTCTGGAATGGACCCGTAGGCGTATTTGAATGGGAAGCATTCGCCCGAGGAACCAAAGCCCTCATGGATGAGGTGGTGAAAGCTACTTCCAGAGGATGCATCACCATCATAGGTAAGGAATCTTGTACAAAACTTATGCCAGTCTGAGCTGATAGCAGAAAGTAGAAGGTAAGTGGTTCACTCCTCTTCTAGTTTTGTTCTTTAATGTCAGTGCTGAGGATAAACCCAGAGCCTCACAAAAACAAAACAAATTTTCTACCACTGAGCAACATCCTCCATAGTCCTACATTTCTTTTCTTTTCTTTTCTTTTCTTTTCTTTTCTTTTCTTTTCTTTTCTTTTCTTTTCTTTTCTTTTCTTTTCTTTTTTTTGGTTTTTGGGCCACACCCGGTAACGCTCAGGGTTACTCCTGGCTATGTGCTCAGAAGTTGCTCCTGGCTTGGGGGACCATATGGGACACCGGGGGATCGAACCGTGGTCCGTCCAGGGCTTGCGCAGGCAAGGCAGGCACCTTACCTTTAGCGCCACCGCCCGGCCCCAGTCCTACATTTCTTAAACACTTTATGAATCTTGATCAAAGCAGGTATTTATATACTTCTGGAGGAGCCTCTTCATGTTATTTATTAGCCTTCAGCAATAACTCCCAATAATTTGGGTGCTGATCTTTTTTCTTATTTTTTCCCTTTCTATGTGAATTTTCATTCAGGTGGTGGAGACACTGCTACTTGCTGTGCCAAATGGAATACGGAAGATAAAGTCAGCCATGTGAGCACTGGGGGTGGAGCCAGTTTAGAGCTCCTGGAAGGTGAGTTTCTTCCCTGTGTTGTTTTTTTTTAGCTTGTTTGTGGAAAGGAAGGAGGCTTTGCAGTGAGAGGTGGGTAGAACAGGGTGGAAATAGTTAATATGTTACATTGTTATTAGGAGACTTTGACTAGTTAGGTGGGCAATACAAATGGGGGGACTTAATGTAAAGCTCCTGTCATTGATATGGGAAGGGACGTATAAGACAATTTATTCTCAAGGAGGTTTGCTTTGGTAGGTCTAGGACCCAAAATGCTATTAACAACTCCTGGCCATATAGCCTAAAAAAGAGCTGATATAGTATTGGGAAGACAGAAATGGGCAAATCTGGCTTAGTGTGCCTATAGTAATTTTTTTATGTGTATGTGCTCTCTCAAAAACAGGTAAAGTCCTTCCTGGGGTGGATGCTCTCAGCAACGTTTAATATTTTCCTGCCTTTTGGTTCCTGTGCACAACCCCTAAGTCAACTAAGTGCTTTCTACATCTCCTCTTGGTATTAGCTAAAATCTTTCCCTATGTCAAGATTCAGCTAGTAGCCACTAGATGAGGCACCATGAACCTTTAGATTTACACAGCATCTCAGCTTATCTTTTTACTGCACCGTGGATTTGCGTACATTCTTCAAGATCCCATTTGAATTTCTCAGTGACTAAACCATTGTGCTAAATTTTTATTTTGCCTGTTTAAAAAAGCTACTAGTTATCTTTTTGAAGTAGTTTATTCTAATTATTTTTATCAGTGTTTCACTATTCAGCATGGAAATGATGAAATTCCTGCTATAGGGAATTGGGATGAAATTGGTCACCTATTAAATAAATAATAAAAGTATCTGTTGAAACTGGGATTTTTCTCATGTCATCCTTTATTACTGTGAGAATAGACTTTTTAAATTGTTATAGTTAAATACTGAGTTTACAGTGGTTTTGACATTTATGGTCTTGGCGGACATAATTATCTCACTACCAACAATGTACTCAAGACAACCCTCCCCAATCATATCCTTGTTTCACCTCCAATGAGAACAGAATTTTGAGGAAAGAAAATAAATATTCTTTATTTTTGAATGAAGGAAAATAGGCAGCAGCATTTGGAATAGGGATTAGATAAATATCTTTTTTTAGGACTTTTATTGAAGACACTGATATTTTTAAGTTTTACTAAATTTTAAGTGATATTTAAATTTGATTTATTTTAGATCTTTTGACTCCCCCCACAAAAAACGACCTGGGTTTTTTCTTTAGAAAAATAAAGAAATGAATTAAATAAAATTTAAATAAAGAATAAAATAAATTGAATAAATAAAATAAATAATAAATACATAGAATAAAGTAAATACAATAAGTAAATAATAAAAAGCTTATGAGGTTATTCTTTAAAAATTGATTACATTATTTAAACACCATAGTTACAAGGTTGTTCATAATACAGTTGGTTTAATTGCAAAATTGTTCATGATTCTTGACTCTGTTCTGCCTGTGTAACTCAGAGGACTGTATGGAATGCCAGGGATCGAACCCAAATCAGCAACGTGCAAGCAAGGCAAGAGCCTTACCTACTGTACTATTGCTTTGGCCCTAAAGTGACATTTATTTTAAGATTTATTTTTTACCAGTGACAGAACTTATTTTAAAAGCCAAGGTTTCTGATAAAATGTGAACCTCAGTCTATTCCTTCTGTTGTGATTCTCATTCTCTAGGTAAAATCACTTTAACACTTAGCTTTTTTTGTTTGTTCTTTTTTGTTCGTTTGTTTGTTTGGTTAGTTGGTTGGTTTTTGGACCACACCCGGCAGTGCTCAGGGGTTACTCCTGGCTCTTCACTCAGAAATCCCTCCTAGCAGGCTCAGGGGACCATATGGGATGATGGGATAGAGCCCAGGTCCATCCCGGGTCGGCTGCATGCAAGGCAAATGCCTTACTGCTGTGCTATCACTCCAGCCCCTTACACTTAGCTTTTTTAAAGTGAATTTTATCTTTATGTTTCTAAGTAACATACTTAAACTGTTAACTTCTTTATTTTTCATGTTGGATTTCTTTTTGGGGGGGGTCATGAACACTCAGCAGTGCTTACAGGCTACCCCTGGCTTTGTGCTTAGGAGTGACACTTGGAGCTGTTCAGAGGACCAAACTGGAATTGACTACATAAAAGGCAAGTCGCTTACCCCTGGCCTTAACTTCTTGGTTTTTGGTTTGGGGGGATCCACACCAGCCTTGATCAGACTTACTCCTCTCTTGGTGCTCAGTGATTACTCCTGGCTGTACTCTGGAGTCATAGGTGGTGCTGAGTATTGAATCAGTGTGTGCAAAGTACATAAACTATTAGTAGGTACTCCAATGCATTAGCTTATTTTTAAAAAGATAGTACAGGAATTAAGTGCTTATCTGCATGCAGATGACCATAGTTTGATACCTAGCATCAAATATCCCATGAGCACTGCTGAGTGACTCCAAAATAAAAGCAAGATTAAGTTCCTGTTCCTATACATCATGTTCTCCCTTTAATTTTGATTACATATATACTCTCGGGATATCCCTAGTTGGAATTTCTTTTAACTCCTTTACCTCCTACATTGGATCCGCTTCCTAGATCCCTCCCTCCCTCCACCTTTTTGTTTATGCTCCATTTTAAGGAACATAAGACTTCACTAGCTTCCTGCGAAAGAAATTTTTGAGACCATATGTACTGAGCATATCTTTATTCAAATCTTATACTTGCCTGTTTGTTTATAATTTCACCCAAGTATGAACTGAACATATCTATATATCCCTTATATGTACCTGTTTGTTTATAATTTCAGTTTAAGTATTATTTTCACATACTTGAAAATTACTAATTACTGACATTCTGTTCTTCTAGTTTCCTTGCAGTTTTTTCTTCCTTTCTCTTGTGTTCTTTGTGTAAAGAGTAAGGTTAGTGTTAGGATTTAACTGATATCTCATGTATGTAGGGGTGTACTTTGAAAACAAAAGGGAGGCAGATATGGATTTTTTTTGCATAGATGCAGTAACCATTGGGGAGATTCAAAAGGAAATTCCTTGGCCTAAGAGATACAGGGTGTCTACCCTTGGAGCATGCTGTAA
The DNA here is from genome assembly GCF_024139225.1 of Suncus etruscus. NCBI lineage: Eukaryota > Metazoa > Chordata > Mammalia > Eulipotyphla > Soricidae > Suncus > Suncus etruscus. The sequence continues at coordinate 66,458,595 of NC_064868.1, read as the reverse complement.
TAAGACCAACTACAGTCCCAAGATCTTTCTTTATGGTTCCAGGAAAAATCTGCTCAGTTGTGGTTGTTAAAGCCAGTATTCTTTAATTAGAGATTTTGGGTTTTGCACAGATCCTAGGGCAAAGGCAAAGATGAAGTCTTTCTATATGGTACCAGAAGTTCAGCTCAGTGGCAGTTGTTGTAGTCAGTCTTCTGTAATTAGAGATCTTGGTTTTTGCACAGATCCTAGAACAGAGTGTCTTCTGATTTCATCTCACCATTAGGTGATGAGATGGGGCAACCTGCCATTAGATCAAGTTGTTGCTTGTCTCCTTGTTATGGTGTCATATTAACCTACCCTGCAGCAAGTTGGTGCCAGAGCAGTAGTAGGACCTCCCCCGGGGGTGGTTTGATTCCTGGTGTTGGTGCAGGGAACTGTGCCAGTTCTAAGTTTGGGATCCGGGGTTTGGGGTTGACAGTCAATGTCTAATCAATTGAGGTCTAAGTCAAATCCCATAACAAATGTTCAGGGTGAAAGGAGCACCTGTTCTCAGGCACTTGGTTGGTTTCTAGATTTTGGCGATAGTGAACAGCAATAAACAAAGGAGTGCAGTTTTTTTCTTCATTGAGTTTTTTTTTTATTTCTGGGGAATATTCACAGGACTGGTACTCCTGAGTTATTTGGGAACTCAATTTCAAAGTTAATTTTGTTTTTCAAAAAGGCTAGAGCAGTCAAGATGTGGAGGCAACAAAACCCCTTTAGTGATGAGCAGGTGAGTGCCACACAACCGAAAATATAAAAACTAGGTGGAAACCCAGCTAGCTCTGTGGCAGCTGGAAACTCATGCATGATAAACAGTTTAGCAACACCTGCCCAAAAGGAAACAACTTGGATGGAAGGCCAGCACCCTCTGTGGCAGCCAGAACCACTTGAGGGACGAGCAAATTAGTGCCCCCACACCCAAAAGACAAAAAAATCTGCGTGGAGTCCCAACTCCAATCTGCAGCAGGGGCCTCTTGGGTGATGATGAGGTGAGTGTCATACACTCAGAAGGACAAAAATTAGGTGGAATCCCAGCCCCCCTCATGGCAGTAGGAACACCTCTAATACAAATAGGTGAATACTTCTGTCAAAGGACTGGGTGTAGGCCCAGGTCCCTGTGCAGCAGGGAGAACACTTTGAGGGACTCACTTGTGAGCCCACTCCACCTAAAAGGATAAAAAACTGTGGAGGCCCAGCACTCTACACGGCAGTGAGAAAATATTGAGGGATGTGTAGGTAAGTGCCCCCTGTTCAAAAGGACAAAAATCTGGAGACCCAGCTCACTCTGCGACCACAAGAACCTCTTAAGTGACAATCATTTGAGTGCACCTACACAACCCAAAGGACAAAAATTGAGTGAAGGTCAAGTCCCTTCACTGCAGATGGAACAGCTTGTGGAGGGGCAGGTTAGAGCCCCTCAACCAAAAGTACAAAAACTTGATGAAGGCCCAGCCTCTGTGGCAGTGGATTCCCTTGAGTGATGATCAGTTGAACACCACCCGCCCAAAAGGACAAAATCTTAGTGGCAGCTGGAACCCCTTAAGTGACACGCAGGTGAGAGCCATCTGCCCAAAAGGACAAAAACTTGGTGGTGGCCAGCTAACTCCTAGGCAGGCAGGACCCCTTGAAATATAAGCAGATGAGCGCCACCCTCCCAAAATGGGTGAAGGCCCAACTCTTTCAGTGCCAGCCAAAAATACTTTGGGGGACAGCAGGTGAGTGCTGCTCTAAAGCGCTAAAGCACCAAGCACCCATTCCAATGGAATGTTTCAATCTGGATTCTTCAGGCCCATGAACAGCACAAAACTAGAGGCGTCAAGAAACTTAGTTGATGAGCAGCTAATACTGGGACATTTTGAAACCTCTTTCTGAATTGTATTTACCCTGTCTTTATTATGCAAAAAAGATCAGGTAACTGGAGACTTGTAGTTGTTTTTACCTGATTTAAGAGCTATCAATGTAACCATGATTCTTTTTTTTTTTTTTTGGTTTATCAGTCACACCCGGCATTGCTCAGGGGTTATTTCTGGCTCTATGCTCAGAAATCGCTCCTGGCAGGCTCAGGGGACCATATGGGATGCCGGGATTCGAACCACCGACCTGCATGAAAGGCAAACATCTTACCTCCATACTATCTCTCCGGCTTCGTATCCATGATTCTTATGGAGAAACTGCAGAACAACTTACCTTCATCAGTAGCCATTCCAAAAGACTGGCCCTTGATAGTCATTGACTTGAAAGACTGTTTTTATAATATTCCCATTCATCCAATAGACAGAAAGTGCTTTGCCTTTTCAGTTCCTTCTCTAAATATTAGAGCCCCCATGCAGCAGTTTCAATGGTTGGTTTTTACCTCAGGGCATGGGCACCCACCATGTGTCAATATTTTGTTGATGTGATCTTAAGTCCAGCTCACAAAAAGTTTCCACAGGCATATTTAGTCCACTATATGGATGATATTGTCATGGTCTGCTCTCTGGACATAGAATTACAATGTTTTTATAAATATGTCATCAGTTGCATTCAGGTTGCTGATTTAACAATTGCCACAGAAAAGGTTCAGACTTTGCCTCCATTTTATTATTTGGGCTTCATGTTGGAGCATAATTCAGTGCATCACCAAAAGATTTCTATTTATGAGAACAATGTAGTATTAGGAGTCATGCATGGCTAGGAGAATCAGGCAAGACAAATATAAAAGTGATCAAAATTGGAAAAGAAATCCAATTACTATTTTCAGATGACACAATAATATACATAGAAGACTCCTAAAGTTCCACAAAAAGCACCTAGAATCAATAAATTAATACAACATAGTCACATGCTTCAAAGTCAATGCAGAAAAAAAACTACATTCCTATATACAAGAAAGGAATCAGAAGAGAAATAATAGTATTCTATTGATGATAGTATCCAAACACATCAAGTATCCAGATATCAACTCAATAAAATTAATGGGAGGTATATATTATGATAACTTTAATTACTTAAAAAGACATAGAAACCTTGGGAATGGTAAAATATATCATGTTATGGAATGAAAAGGCAATATTGTTAAAATGACTATCCTACCTAAGTTGGTTTATGGATTCAATGCAATCCATACCCAAATTCAGATATTCTCTTTTTAGATATATTTATTTTATTTATTTAATATTATCATTATTATTATTTGCTTTTTGGACCACACCCAGTGACACTCAGAGGTTACTTCTGGCTATTCACTCAGAAATTGCTCCTGGCTTGGGGAACCATATGGGATGCTGGCGATTGAACTGCAGTCGTCCTAGGTTAGCGTGTGCAAGACAAATGCCCTACCACTTGTGCCACTGCTCTGGTCTCATATTTATTTTAAGCACCATGATTACAAACATGTTTGTATTTGGATTTCAGTTATAAAAAAAGAACACCCCCCTTCACCAGTGCAAGCTTCCTAGCACCAATGCCTCCTTCTCCCTATATCCCTCCTCCCCCATCCCCTGCGTGTATTTGAGACAGGCATACTACTTCTCTCACTCAATATCATTGACATGATACGTAGTTGTTAGTGTAGTTAATTCTCTAATTTCACTTACCACTTTTTGTGTTAAGATTCATATCATGGCTGTTCCTTCCAACCCTCATCTCTATTGTTTCTGGGTGTTATTACAATAATGTCTTTTATTTTTCTTTTCTTTTTTTTTTTTTTTGGTTTTTGGTTTTTGGGCCACACCCTGTGACGCTCAGGGGTTACTCCTGGCTATGCACTCAGAAGTTGCTCCTGGCTTCTTGGGGGACCATATGGGACGCCGGGGGATCGAACCGCGGTCCGTCCTAGGCTAGCGCAGGCAAAGCAGGCACCTTACCTCCAGCGCCACCGCCCGGCCCCTTATTTTTCTTAAATCCCATAGACGAGTGAGACTATTCTGTGTCTATCTCTCTCCCTCTGACTTATTTTACACAGCATAATAGTTTCTATGTCCATCCATGTATAGAAAATTTTGTTGATCTTTTTTTTTTTTTTTTTTTTTTTGGTTTTTGGGCCACACCCGGTAACGCTCAGGGGTTACTCCTGGCTATGCGCTCAGAAGTCGCTCCTGGCTTGGGGGACCATATGGGACGCCGGGGGATCGAACCGCGATCCCTCTCCTAGGCTAGCGCAGGTAAGGCAGGCACCTTACCTCCAGCGCCACCGCCCGGCCCTATCTTTGTTAATACTTTATATATTGTATACATTTATATTCTCTCTCTCTTATTTTTGGTATTTTGACCCCACATGCTTTTGTTATTCTATCTGAATTTATTTGGTCATTTTTTGTGCTTCCTGAATCAGTGTTTATGTCTCACTCCTCATACTCAAGAAAGTTATGAGTTATTATCTCTTTTGTGAAGCACTCTTCCATTTTTTCTCATTTTTTTCAATTTTATTTATTATAACATAGATTTACCTAGCTATTCAAAAGAGAGAGAGGAACAAAAATTAGAAAAGTAGGGGCTACCTCCTCCATAAAACTCTAAAAAAGTAATGACAGCTGATGCTTCCCATGTAGTCTGGTCCTGGCTGATACTTCTGCAGCATTATTAGAAATGGAGCCATATTTCCCTTTCTGCATGAACTACAGAAGTCAAATGCAACCTCCTACACCAGTGGTCAGCAAGCCGCAGCTCGTGAGCCACATGCGGCTCTTTACACTTTTTTTTTTTTTAGTTTTTGGGCCACACCCGGCGGTGCTCAGGGGTTACTCCTGGCTGTCTGCTCAGAAATAGCTCCTGGCAGGCACAGGGGACCATATGGGACATTGGGATTCGAACCAACCACCTTTGGTCCTGGATCGGCTGTTTGCAAGGCAAACGCCTCTGTGCTATCTCTCCGGGCCCCTCTTTACACTTTTTAATGTGGATCTTCTGTGTGCTGGGCGGCCACTCCAGGAGTCAGGACTCTGCTCCTAGCCTCTGTCAGTACACACCCTGTGTGGCTCTCAAAATAAATTTCAATCATGGTTTTGGCGAGATTTGGCTCAGTTGAAAAAAAAAAAGGTTGCCCACCACTGTACACTCTTAAGAAAAAGGCCAAGCTCTGTGATTGAAATCAAATAATATGAGCAATTAAGTCCTCTTAGGTGAGATCAGACTATAGGGAGAAAACACCGCTTGTTTCCTTGTGAAATGGTACTGGACCAAACCTCTTGCATCATCCAATCACTTGCACCATCCAAGCCCACTGCTGCCATGTCTAGAAAATTTTCATGACTTCATTTTTCCTGATGGTTGCATAATATTCCATTTCATATATGTACCAGTTTCTTTAGTCATTCATCTGCTTATACAAATTCTTCAGGACATAGAAAAAGACAATAAAAAATTAAAAGTTTCATAAGAGATTATGAATAGCCAAAGCCACATTGAAAAATAAGAAATGTGGTGGTACCTCATTGCCTAACTTGGAAATATAAAGCTATAGTGATGAAAATTGCCTGGCATTGGAAAACAATAAGCTCTTTGACAAATGAGTCAGAATAGAGTACACAATGATAAAATCTCATATATAGACAGTTACTTTTTGATAAAGGAGCTGAGAACATTATATGAAGTAAAGATTTGTCTTCAAAAATGGTGATGGGAAAACAGAATAAGTAAAAAAAAATTAAAACTCTGTCTATATCTCACACCTTATATAAAAGTTAATTTAAAGTGGATAAAAGGCCTAGAGATCTAACCATAACTTATTAAGTACATCTGGAAAACATAGACAGAACTCTCCAAGATTTTTTTTTTGGTTTTTGGGTCACACCCGGCAGGGCTCAGGGCTTACTCCTGGCTCTATGCTCAGAAATCACCCCTGGCAGGCACAGGGGACCATATGGAATGCTGGGATTCGATCCACCGTCCTTCTGCATGAAAGGCAAATGCCTTAACTCCATGCTATTTCTCTGGCCCCAGGTTGTTTTTTTTTTTCTTAAGATTTTGACCTTAAAAGCATCTTTCATGATCTGATGCCACAGAAAAGGCAGCAAAATAAAAAAAATATTTGGGACTACATTAAACTAAAAATTTTCTACATGGCTAAAAATCATTAAAGACTAAAAGACAGCTAAATGAATGGGACTAAGTATTCACATTCAATACTTCAAATGACTTAATATCCATATATTAAATATATATATGCTGCCTAATTTCTCCACTAACCTCTAAGATAACATAATGGCTAGTGATACTTTCCAGGTTGTCTGGCTGCAACTGATACCTCTGTGGCATCAGAAAAGGGTGTTTCAGATTTTTTTCTTTCTTCATGAACTACAGTAGGTAAATGCCATCCTCCACACCCCCCAGCAAATATGTCCCAGATTCAGATTTATCAAATTCCAAACCACTAAATTTGATTGATAATTATAAATCCTGGACACCTCAATATTATATAGTAGTTTTAGCCCAATAGCATTACAGGAAATTTGATAGGAAAGGTACATAGGGATTGATTTAACTCTGAGCCTAAACAGTTCTACAGAAGGCTCAACTAGCACCAACTAGCCCAATTATTCCTTTGACACTGACTTTAATGATACTGTGGTGAGATATAACAATAATTTCTAATTAACCCTTGTTAATTTGAGTTTTTGTAATTCCATTTTCCTTTGTGTTACAACAATATTAAGTAAATTTGTTTGTGCCTACATGGAAGCATGCTATGGTGGTAGGTGGTAGATTGGGAACACCAGTGAATAGAAGGACATATTTGTGGTGTTATTGGTATTTGAATAGTTAATGCCTAATGACTGTAATATGAATAGCTTGGTAAATAGATGTTATAATAAATAAAAATTAGAAAAAATGAGAAAGAAAAAATGAAAGAGTGGTTCACAGAAGAGATAATAACTCATAACTTCCTTGAGTATGAGGAGTGAGACATAAACACTGATTCAGGAAGCACAAAAAATAACCAACTAAATTCAGATAGAATAACAAAAGCAACATCAAGAAAATTCCTCTAGATAGTCAAGTTCTGATCAAAAAAAAAAAGAATAACAAAAGCATATGGGGTCAAAATAGCAAAAATAAGAGAAGCAACTTTAAGCCATAAAAGAAAAAGAAAAGTACTCTTCATATGTATCCATGTATAAGAAAGTATCATGGCTTTGGACCAGAGCGATAAGTGCAGTGGTAGGGCGTTTGCCTTGCAGGTGGCTGACCCAGGACAGACCTGGGTTCAATCCTCAGCATCCCATATGGTCTCCCAAGCCAGGAGCAATTTCTGAGCACATATCCAGGAGTAAACCCTGAGTGTCACCAGGTGTTTCCCAAAAAACCAAAACCAAATAATAATGGCTTTATTTTTCCTATTAGTTGCATAGAATTCCATTGTGTGGATATACCATTGTTTGTACATTAATTTGTTCTTGGGGACTTCTATTGTTTTCACATTCTGGCTATTGTGAATAGTGCTGCAATGAACATAGGAATACAGATGTCTTTTCTGTATTGTTTATAAGCACTTAGATTATACTCTAGGAGCTATACTCTATGGGAATTCAAATTCTATTTATTTGAGTATTATCCATATTGTTTTCCAAAAAGGCTGGCAGACATTTTTTATATTTATCTATCATCTATCTATTTATTTATCTATTTATTACCACCTTTAAGCACCCAGTTCTTGACCACAGTGATCATTTCCAAGTACCATTGTCATAGTGATCCCTTCTCTTCCCAAACTGCACTCTCTCACTCTTTGTAGACAGGGGTACAGCAGTGCAGGCAGGGGGAAGGAAAGGGGAATTTAATTGCAGGAAATGTGCACTGTTGGAGTTGGAGGGATAGGTATTGAAATTATATGACTGAAACTCAATCATGAACAACTTTGTAACAGTGATCTCCTGGTAGTTCAATTAGAAATTATAAAATATATCAACAAAGGAGCTGGAGTGATGGCACAGTGGTAAGGTATTTGCCTTGCAGGCAGCTGACTCAGAACAGACCTGGGTTCAATCCCTAGTATTCCATGTGGTCCCCTGAGCCAGGAGCAATTTCTGAGCGCATAGCCAGGAGTAACCTCTGAGCGTCACTGGGTGTGGCACAAAAACCAAAAATCACGGGGAAAAAAGAAAAGAAAAATATCAATTAAAAAGATTAAGTCCCAAGAAACTTAGACAGAAAGAGCGCCAGCAGGGTCCTCTTATTTACTCAGAAATGCCATTTCCCCACTCAGGTCAGGTACCTTGAGAGAAAGAGAAGCACCAGGACAAGGGGAAGGATCTTTAACCACCATGCTAGGATCTCTCAACCATACAGATTGAATCCTGGTTCAACCATGTGGAAGACAATGGCTCTAAAAATGCTTTTGTATTGCTCTGATTTCATGTTGTCTTTCAAAGGAACCCCTTCAAAAACAGTCCTGGAGAGTTGGTCCACAGAACTGAGCTTTGAGCAGGGAATGGCTAAAAGATAGAAGCCTTTGGATATTAGTGTAGGAATGTGGGTACTTTGATAATTGATGTGGAATGATGTATGCATGAAATCATAACAGTAAATCACACCATATTAATAAAATTTAATTTTAAAAAGCCTTTTACATACTTCCTGCAAAATGTTTTTATGACTGTGAAATCCTTATCTTGTTGCTTTTTCATGAAGCTTAGTACCATTGCTTCAAAGACGAATGATCCTGTTGGGTAGATTATTTTTTATTTCATATGAGCTGTTAGTGTCATAATTTTTTCTATACTCTGCTAATTTCTTCAGAATATCATTTGATAAACCTGCTGTAAATTTTATTTCCTTTGTATCTAAATTTCTTTTGTCATTATGATTACATTGAAGTATTTTATTTTGGTCTATCTTGGCTGGACCCCTCAATTCTCTTGAACCCTGGTGCTGCAATGTTCAATTTTGGAAATTCTACTTTATAATTTCTTTGACTATTGTTTGTTGAATTTGCCTATTTCCCATGGACTATGACTTTTTATATTGTTTCTCTTGAACTCATTCCATAGTTCTCTTGTTTTTTTTTTTTTAATTTATTTTGAAAATTTCCCCTTTTTTATTGTTTTCTAAAGATTTCCTTCATGCATTTTATCTTGCCGCTTTCCATATTTTGCCCAGGTGGTATAATTCTGCTGCTGACACTTAAGATTGTTCTTATTTTGTGCTTCTCAATTTTGTCATTTTTTCATTGTAGTTTTCTCATTTCTGCTCATACTTTCTTATACCGTTACCATTGTTTCTTTTAGCTCATTAAACAGTATCATGGTATCTCTAAAGTCATTATCTGAAAGGCTATAAAGTTATTTCTGGAGAGACCTCCCTCTTTAAGTTTGGTGCATTTTTATCTAGTTTCATTGTCTGTTGTGGTATAGATCTTTATAGTTTATCTCATTTTCCAAGAGGGAGCTTTATAAGGGAGTCAGATGAGAGATGCTCTGTTCCTTCTGTTAGCCTAACAAAGCAAACTTTTGCTGGTTCTGGTTACTTTGAATTCTGGGTTTATATAACAGAGAATTTTAAACATTAATGTACCTATCTCTCCTCTCTGGAATTTAGGACTTTGTGACTGCTTATTACCACAACCTTGTGGACTTCTTCTGTGGGATATGTATCTAGGAATGAGTTACTATTATCTCGAAGTTCCTGAAGGCAAATATGGGTATACCTGGGTCTGTGGGTTAATTGCAAAAGGTAAGTGTGTCCTGTAATGTGTGAAGCAAAGAGCTATCATGTGCTGTGCGGTTCTTGTGAACTTGAGAAATGCTTCAACCTGCAGGCAAAACCACATGGTCCACCAACATGACATCCATCCATGGGGCAAAATATTTCAGAACCCATGGGCCCCAGCTGTTAGGTAAGATGGTACAAAGAAGTGGTGATGGGGAGTAGTGCCTTCTGACCCATATAGAGCAGCAGCAAAGGTGGTGGGATCTGCAGGCAGAATTACAGTTGTCAAACCAGTCCAAGATCCTTGGGCCTAATTAATTGTAACTGAAGCTTAGTGGGAGGGAACAGGACTTAGGGACATAAACAAATAGTGATGATAGATAGATCCCATGATTTAAAAGTCATAAGGATAGACTTGAGTCTGAAATGAGTCCCTCTGGTGGGTAGAGAAGAGATGGCTTATGCAGCTGTGGGTTTTCAGAAATGTGACATTTTAAGATGGTGAAGTTGGGTGAGTTAGCATTTCTCTCACTTGTATACCTGGCTAGAAGATTGTGTGGAGTGTTAGCAAGATGTGTTATGCTAGGATCTATGCTGACTCTACAAGGAGTGCTTAGGAGAAGTAGGCATCCAATTCCTAAAGTTGTAAGAAAAATCATAAAATATTATTTATAAACATCTAAAAATGTCACTGTATAAATCAGTTGGATATTTGTAAGTCATTTGAAGAGCAAAAATGTAATGTTCATAAACTGGAATGAATATTCTGCCTTAATAATTCTTTTCTTTTTTAATGGATTTGCTAACCACAATTACAATAAAACGAACAACCCTCCAAAATAAAATAACAAATGAAATGTGATTATAACATCAAGAACATATATTTTGCCTAATACAATCAAAGTTATAAAAGTTGTTTTAATTTACAAACACAACAGAAACAATTCATAATCATTATCAGTTCACTAATATTTCAGATGAACCACAAATTATAACAAAATATTCTTTTAGAATGATCTTATATAATATGGGTCACACATTTCACTTAAGATAATCTTTCTAAATCTTCTTAAAAAGCAGGAAAGAAAAGCAACAAACACCTTAAAATAAGTTTTCTTCCTTAGTGTACTCACATTCTAAATATACATTAACATTTTATTTACACTCTTCCTGAATTGTAGCATGACATAAGAGCAAAATGTCACTGAAAATGATAAACTCTACCAATAGTAGTTACCTAAATCAATTGGAATTATTTTCCTGTCTTTATACTTGACTACAAAACATAAACTTTAATATATGCTGAGCCGTGAAGATGCCAATAAAAAATTTACGAGTAAATGATGGGGCCAGATTGACAGTATAGCAGGTAGGATGTTTGCCTTGCTTGCAACCAACCTGGGTTTGATCTTCAGTATCCCATATGATCTCCTGACTCTGTCAGAAGTAATCCCTGAGCACTGTGTGGTGTGCCCCCCCCAAATAAACCAAATGAAGGAAAAACAAAATATACTAGTAATTGAAAGGATAGTAGCTTTGGAAAAGCTTTGGAAAGCTGTTTTGAAAATTCTCCAATATCAAAGCTTTAAGCTGTAATAATAACAGTAAAAATTTTAATGCTAGAAATTTTCAGGTGAAAGAAACCATTATGACAACTGTTAAAGCTTGCAAAGGAAAATATGGCATTTACAAAGAAAAGGGCAAGTGATGTAACTCAACATTAAAGCATTTGTTTTGTATTTGTGAAGTCCAGGCTTTAGTCCTTGGCACAAAAATATAAGAAAAAATTATTTTAACAAGCTTATGGAGATATTACGATAAAGTATTCAGTTTCATGTTATAATATTTGAAATTGTAAGTAGCATTAAAAACTCTTTGATATAAGGGTATTAGCTATTAACATTTTAATACTGTGATGAGATGAACTTTGAGGTAGGCAGCAGGAGTTTTCTTATACATACATTGATATGTAAGGCTCATACAATATTTTATAGTATTCCAAATTAATGTAAAATCAAAAGAATTATATTAAACAATTTAAGTAAAGACATAAAAGTAAAAGTCACAGAAAGAAAACATTAACATCAAAGTAACAAACATTATTCGTATATCTGACTTTTCAATACAAATAACAGGAGTTAGTGACATTAAGAAATTCATTCATTCACTATTAGTGGGACTACAAGCTGATTTGACCTTTAAAAAACAGTATTGGAATTTTACAAAAGAAGTCAGAATAGAGCTCCAATATGACTTCCAAATCCCAATTTTTGTCAACTACCTCCAAAAGCACACATACACACAAATTAACTTGGAAAGTATGTGTACAACTATGCTTACTAACACACCAAGTACAACAGTGAGGATATGGAAACAATCCAAATTTTTCAATAACAGATGAATGGATAGATGTTAGTTATGAAACAGAGCTATAGTACAATGGTTACATCACTTACATTGGATGTGCCCAATCCCAGTACAATCCATGACACTTCCTATGGTTCCCCCTAGCATTACTAAAAGCAACACCTGAGCACAGAACCAGAGGTAAACTCTGAGCATTCCTGGCTGTGCCCCCACAAAGAAGTTGTGCTATATATACACATAACTTAGTAGCTAAGAAAAGATGATATCTTATGGGTTGCTGCTATTGGAATGCAACTGGGGGGCATGAACTGAAATAAGTCAGAGGGAGACAGATGCACAATGAATTATCTTATTCAACTGTGGCATACAGTGAAACAAGGGAATGGTCAGTATCAAATAATAACAAACCCATAGACCATTGATTAAAAATTGAGATTGCTAGAGTTAGGGAAGAGGAAGGGAAGAAGAAGAGGCAGACTGAAAGTGGCATAAGAACAGTAGTGGAGGTCTTAATAAAGCGATTGGGGTGAATAGTTGTAGTAACTGTACATAATAAAACCATAAACACTATAGTAACGATTTTACCATAACTACAATAAACATTTTTAAATATTAAGGACACAAATAATATCATTGAAGCATTTAAAGAAAAGGACTGAGACTTAAAATTTTTGTTTTATTTTATTTTTTGTGCCACACTTGGCAATGCTTAGCATTGGCTCTACACTCCTGGCAATTCTTAGGGGACCATTTGGGGTGCAATTGATTGATCCTGGGTTGGTCAGAAGCAAGACTTGTCTACTTCTCTGGCCCCTGAAAATCCTAAATTTAATATAGTCAAGTTTTAATCAAAATTAAGTGCAAGGGCTTGGAATGTGGCTCCATAGTATTAGATATATGCCTCCATGTATTAAGTCCTAGGCTCAATCATTAGCACAGCAAAGTGAAAAAAATTTAAAGTATACACATAACTTTTTAAAGTATATACATATAAGTATATACACAAAAAACTGAGAGATTAAAATAGGAATCATTGAGATAATAATGGAGGGTGTGGTGCTGGAATATTTTATGCACGAAACCCTATCACTAACAGCTTTGTAAACCAGTGTGATTAAAATTTAAAAGAAATTTATTGTTATATATTCTTCTAAATCAACACATAGGCTCAACATGCAATTTTAACTTAATCTGTGCATTTTGAATAAGTAGCTTAAAATTCTTGGGGACATAAAATTTAAAAAAATATAGACTTCTGGGGCTTTAGCACAGTATAGTGGGTATTTGCCTTGCATATGACTGACCAGGGTTCACTTCCTAGTATACTATATGGTCTCCTAAGCACTGCTAGGAGTGATCCCTGAGCACAGCTCTGAGCACAGCCACACCAAGTGTGGTTCAAAAAAACAAAGCAAAGACAACTACAGAGAGAACTTTATTCCTTGGCCTCTTCAACTAAGGAAAATGATCTTCTAAATAATTTTGTTATAAAAATTCTTTACTTTTCTATTTAAAAAGTTGTAGGAGGAAAATCAGAAAACATCAAAGCCTGATAATAACTTTAAATTAGCATGCTTATATTTATAAAGATGGTTACTTTTAACCAAACAACAAAACACTAAACTATATATATATATATATATATATACATACATACATACATACATACATACATATTATATATATTTGTTTGGGGTCAGAGAGACAGTACAGCAAGTAAGGTGTTTGCTTTGCATGTAGCTGACTGGGTTTGATCTCTAGCATCCTATATGGTCCCCCAAACACAGTCAAAAATGATCCATGAGTGCAGAAACAGTCTGAGTGTGCCCAGAATCTTGGTTGTACCCCCCTCAAAAATAATCCCAATATATATTTGTCTCAATCTGTATTGTGACTATTCGGGCTTTCATAGTTTATGTTATAATGCAGAAAGACACAGATGACTTTTTTTCTAAACACTTTATACTTGATTTTTAATATGTTACAAGGTCATATAACTAAAAGATATGTTTCAGTCTGAACAACTTTCTTACCTTACCTTTAATCAAGTGGAATTCTTGCTGTTAGGAAGAAAATTCTGGGTTTATATAATTGGCATAAAACCAGGTTGCTGCTTTCAATTCTTAGTTCGTCATCTCTCATCCTTCTTCTCCCATTTCTTTCTACACCTCTTACACTGAAAGTCTATTTTTACTATCTACTATCCTCTATGGTCAATTTTATTATAAATGAAAATGTGAGGCATTCATAACACATAATTCACAACTGAAAACTTTTGGGGGGGGGTTTGGGTCACACCCGGCAGCACTCAGGGGTTACTCCTGGCTCCACGCTCAGAAATCGCTTCTGGCAGGCTAGGGGGATCATGTGGGATGCCGGGATTCGAATCAATGACCTTCTGCATGCTTACCTCCATGCTATCTATCCGGCCCCACAACTGAAAACTTGTAAGCCATAAGATATTATATTCATTTTAAAATTATAAAACAAAATGCTTATAATTTACAGGCATAAAACGACCCACATTTAAAAAAGCCCTGTTAAACAGCAAGAACTAGGGGTGTAACTCAATGGTGGAGCACCTACTATGAAGGCATGAGAAGTTTGATCTTTGGCATGCCCATATACCAAGTGTGATGATCTTGGTGGCTCTGCTATTGTGACAGTTCCACAAGGATGAAAGTGCAATGAAGAGTGTATGTGAGCACCGCAAGTAATTGTGCAAATATAGCAAACCAAGTCTGTGACCTCTGGTGAACATCACAAAGTACAAGTATGGCAACCAAGTGTTTTACCTGTGACTACTAGATCATAGTAATGACAAAGGGAATTGTTAGCATCATATTTATTACCTAAAATTATTCAAAGAATACTGGCAGTCAATAAGGGAAAAAGTCTTAATTTCTTAGAAAGGCAGACTCACTTTAATTTCTCATCTTAACAAGTAAAATATTCTATTAAAAAAGAGAAGGTAAAGATCCATGAGTTTTATGTTACTATCTCAGAAGCTAATAATAACTTGCAGGATAAAGTAGTAAGAGTGCAACTAATTCCAAAAAACTTGGAATTTTATTGTAAATATCCCATAGTTAATGGAAACAAATGAGTCTAGTTATTTTTGTTTGAAGATAATTGCTTATAACTACCAAAAAAAACACATTTTATAAACCAAGTCAGTTTAGTTTACCTTCCTTTACTAAACTTTAGTTTAATGGACATTTTGCCCATATGCAACATAACATTAACTTTTAATCCATCTTAAATTTTATGGGTACTCAGAACAATCATAAGGTACAAGTTTGTGAATACCATGTAAATGTTTACAAAAGAATAAAGATGATAAATTACAGGACAAAAAATAAATTACTGACTGCTATCACCACAGTATTGTTTAAAGAATTAACATTTATAGGGCCAGAGCGGTGGCACAGCGGTAAGGCTTGCCCACACTAGCCTAGGACAGTCCATGGTTCGATCCCCCAGTGTCCCATATGGTCCCCCAAGCCAGGAGTGATTTCTGAGCGCATAGCCAGGGGTAACCCCTGAATGTCACCGGGTGTGCCCCCAAAACAAACAAACAAAAAAAGAATTAACATTTATAGTACTGCCTAATGTGTATCTGGTGGTATATGCAAAAACACATTTTCCAATTGTGTTTCTAAATATTTTATATGTGATTTTTTTATGGTTTTTGGTCACACCCAGTGGGCTCTCAGGGGTTAATCCTGGCTATGTGCTCAGAAAACGCTCCTGGCTTGGGAGCCCATATGGGATGCTGGAGGATCCAATTGAGGTCCGTATTAGGTTAGTGAGTGCAAGGCAAAAGCCCTATGGCTTGTGCCACCACTCCATCCCCTTTATATGTGATTTTTAAGTAACTATTACCAATGGCAATTTTATATGTGCCAATAGTTTTTTTTCAGAAAATATTTATCATGCTTTTACTTGTTAGAATATATTCTAGATTTACTCAATTATAGCAAATCAGAATATATATGTATATAAACAAATATACCTAAATTCTAAAATTCAGGGCCTTTTTATAATACCTTGCCCATCGATGAATCATAAATTGCCAGTCCTGAAGTGTGTTACATTGGGTACAGTCTGCACTGTTGAAAGATAAGCGAGGAGAAAAGAAGGCAGGAGAAAAATAGGGAGGAAAAACAAATCAAGAATAAGGTTACATAATAAATATCAAGAACACTGAAGATAAACCATATCCTACAAAATATAGCACCATGAAAAAATTTAACTATGTTAGTATTTAATCAAAACTAGGGGGGTGGAGAGACAGCACAGTGGTAGGGTGTTTTGCCTTGCACATGGCCAACCAAAGAAGGATGGTGGTTTGATTCCCAGCATCCCATATGGTCCCCTGAGGCTGCCAGAGAGATTTCTGAGCACAAAGCCAGGAGTAACCCCTGAGTGGCACCGGTTGTGGACCCCCACCCCCCTCAAAAAAAAAAAACAACAACAACTTGGAAACTAGAACTTGGAAAAAACCTTTATTAAGAGGTAAAACCAAAAAAAATCATCATAATAAATTTTCAAACAAGATTTACAAGTGATCTTAAAGCAGTGTTTCTCAACTGAGGGCCAGATGATCCCCTGTGGTAACCAGGAAGACCATGGCATGTGATTAGGGGCCAACCAGTAGGATATATGGGACACAGGAAGAAATCATATTCCGGGGGTGGTCAGGATGGCAAAAAGTCTGAGAAACGCTGATCAAAGATTATTTTATTTTTTAAATATTCAAAAAGACTCATATACCACAAAAAGGCTTGGAATAGGGAATAACATTTAAGACATTAAAATTTAATATCAAACATTCCATCCATTCCTCAGACAAAACTATTATAAATTCAGGACTCAAATGTTGGCAATTATTCAAAAGGCTAGAAATCAAAATATGCTGGAAATTATGCACAATATAGCTTTTCTTGTATGTGAAAATGTCAACTTTAAAGAAAAGTGGTAGTTCCTATGTGTGCTTTAAAATCCTTAAACTATACAAGCAAATAAAAAAGTATTAATTAATACTTACATACAAATTATGAAAAATGCACAAAATAATTTATTAAAAACTTGGATGTGCATCTCTGTGGGACATTTAGAAGTGGCATTCATATCTTTCACTTCCAATCACTATATCGACTAAACGTGATTCATAGGAATACAACAGAAGAAATAAACCAAAATTATTTCAAAGTATTGAGAGGTCTGAATTAGATATCAAAACACATTAGTGCAGAATGAAATTTAGGAATTTTACTTCACTTCATAATTTAGAGGTGAAACAAAGAGAAGAACTGTGGCAAAAGCCTGATTTCTGAGAAGAGACACAAAACGAAACATAAAACAAGGGGCCAAGAAAAATTAAAAAAAAAGAAAGAAAACAGGTTAAAGACTACATCGAAATTGTTTAGAAGGCATTATGAAATAGATGATCAATTTCTATATATACAAGTTGAGCACTTTACAAAAGTCAAATAATTGGTAGTTTAAAATAGTATCGTTTTCTATACAAAACTTTTAATGTCTGAAATAAAGTCTGCCAAACTGAGAAAAAACTACACACATACACAGAGGTGTGCACACACACACACCACATTGAATTATTAAGCTAGTAGGCTAGTGAATGTTTTGCAGAGCATACTATTGCTGTAAGAGACATACAGTAAGCCATGGGGGAAATATAGAATTCTCTTTTCATAAACATGTACAATGCTAGATCTTTCTCTGTGAATTAAAAAGTTATTAGCATCATGAGAAAAATTACAGGTCACTTTTTAAGAAACAGCATAAAATTAGACTTACAAATGTGTAGACTGTCCTGGACATATATAGTACTCTTTTTTATCTTTTAGCAATTCATATATTTAAACTTTCCTCCAAAATTACTTAATATTTATTTAGCTGTTATTGAACCCAGACCTTATTTTGGTTTAAATGGAATCTAAAAAACTAAGTGGCCCTCTAATCAGTGTGATTAAACACAATTAAATACATTTATAAGAAGCAGTTTTATATAAAAAAAATCCAAGTATAACTTGGCAGGGCATCTGAGAGGGAAGAGTCCAGGTAAAAAAGTAAATTTCCTTTCTTCTAAATTTTATTTTCATATTTACTAAAATAATTTGCATGCAAAGAGAAAAGGATCTTTGTGTTCTGTAATAAATGGTAACTATGTTCATCTAACATACCCTGTTGACTAACTCTTTAAATCCTAATAACTGAATTCAATATTGAACAAAATGATGTTCACTAGTATTTTCACAGCACTTTACTAAGTATAAAATATGCTTTAAAATGTTTTTGGCCTTATTCTAATGATCTAAACATAGAAAATTTTGACATTTGGGAAATAAATGTAGCATTTTTATTTTTCAAAATAAATTATAAATAAAGCTTGAGATAACAAAACTCACACAAATAGTAATTAATTCATCTACATTTCAAGATATCAGCTTAAATGTCAATAAAAATATTCATACTAATAAGATGCACATTTTACACATTTGGGTATATCAATGAATGTAAATAACTATGTTACTTTTATTAGGATAGACGACAGTCTTAGTGATTCTAGGAAAACAGTACAAATTTGGTCTAAATTATGAAGAAATAAAAAATGTATATTTGAGCAAAATCAAATGTATAATATAAATTATGATTTTTATATAATTTACACTATGGCTAAGCATGACAGCTGAGTTACAATCAGAAATAGTGTTTTTTTCTTTTGGAAAAAAAGTACAATATAAAATTAGCTTGATCTACTTGTCCAGTAATAGAAGTTAGTGCCATTAACAATCCATAATCTTAAGGCCTGAATATCATTTCTACTGCAAGTTAAAAATGTATGATGGTTTTAGTCTAAGAATAACCCCTAATTGAGCCGGTCATAAAAGCAAAAGTTATATGTATACTCCTTTCTTTGCATTTAAAGATTTTCAGAATTTAAATGATTGAAAGCATAAAATACATTAACTTAAAATATTCAGATTAGTAGGCATACATTAAGTTAATTTCATCCCCAAATTTTAATCTACTTGATCTAAGCATAACAAATCTGTTACCAAAAGAACAGCAAACACAAAAACAAGATCAACATTATTCCTCTCACCTAAAAAAAAATCTATGTAACTAACGAATCAGCAACTTTACACAAATTTGAGAAATAAAATTGATCTTGTAACTCAAGTTCAACTATGGAACTATATGCACTCTATTGCTGTAAACAATACTACAGAATTTTTAAAAGACTTTTTAAATCTATAAAACAATGATTCAAAATACCAGTGTGCAGTGCAATAGGTTTCTTTCTGAAAGATTTTAACAGATGAACCCTTTGGAATGATATGAACACATCCTATTATAGTTGATTCAAAATATTAGCTAGCCAAACATTCCAACTCAGACTAAGTGCTTTGCTATACTTAAGATTCAAATAAAAGTCAGTCATTCACAGATGTTACACAGTGGTAGCAGAGATACATAAGCAGTAGCTCAAGTATACTTAAAAATGTTTTCAGAAGTTTAAGAAAGAACATACTATATTTATGAATTTTTAAAAATTTCAATTATTAATTTGAGAGTATATGTGATTATCAACAACCTCTCAGCTTACATTAGGGGTATTCATGCCAGCCAAGCTTGTTCTACTTCTCTTTAGTAAGTAATGGATAATGCATCTATTTCCTGTAATGTTTATAATAATTATAGTTGAAAGAGGTAGCTGAGCTACTATTTAGAGAAGTATACTTTGTGGTTGAGTATTTTTTCAAATGTTTAAGTTAATTTTTAAGCTACACAAGCTCTATTAATGCAATAAAATATAAAGGAAAATGGATGCAAGATACTTTTACATTTGGCACCTTGTCTAAATTTTTACCTCAAGTATTTTTAATAAAATTAATGCACACATCAGAATACACTACAAATATCAGCTACATATTTACAAGGCACCAACCCTTTCTCACTTTAATATGAGTTAAGTGAATCAATTAAAAGCATATCAAGTTCCCCCACCCCCCAAAAAAACTGTAGTATAAATATATACTTCAGTTAGTTCAATGCATGAACATTTGGCCTAGGAAGAGTAAAATAATCCAGATCATTCTTTCAATAAAGAAACTGTAAACATTTAATAGCTGCCTTTAGGATTGGTGTATTGTGCAAAAGTTATTACTGGATACAAGAATCAAAATGCCAAAACAAACTATATAAAACTCTGTAAGAAGGTACTAAACTTCTATGATACAAAAGCAAAAGGGGATATTCTATTAAGATAAAAATGTCATGCTACTCTTAAGAAGCTGAATGCTCCTTTATATAGTAAATCTGCAGTGTGTGTGTGTGTGTGTGTGTGTGTGTGTGTGTGTGTGTGTGTGTGTGTGTGTGTGCGCGTGCGTGCGTGCGTGAGCAGAATTTTTTTATTTAAGGCCCAATGAGTAAGGCTTATTTGGACAAATTAAGTGTGGAGGTCAAAAGTCTTGAAACAAATGTATACTGAAATATGGAAAAGCACCAATGTGAAAGGAATCAGAAGTCCCCACACAACTTACTTTGTAAATTTCCTAGTAAACTCCCTGCAGTAGAAGGCCATTGAATTTTTAAAATTTACATTTATTAACTGTCAATAATTCCAACCCATGAGATGGCTAACCCTGGCTTTTTCTGTCATTTTACGTACTCTGCCAGATCTGGATGTACCAAGATTCAAAGGATCTTCAGTGGACACAAAATTGTCATTATCTGAATCATCATTATATAGAACAGTCCTTCTGCCTTGGTTTCTTGTTTTAATTCGAGGCAGTCTACTGAAGCGTCCTGCAAACAAGGTATCGAATTCATCATCTGCAATGCGTACACGCTTGGCTCTGGTGGCTCCTCTAGAAGAACCTCTTCCTCCTCTTCCTCTCCCTCTTCCCCTCGTGCCACCTCCACCTCTTCCTCGACCAGCTCGTCCCCTGCCTCCTCGTCCTCTGCCTCCTCTGCTCCATCTACCCCATCTGCCCCATCTGCCCCTTCCCCCCATGCCTCTCCTCTTCCAGTTTCTTTTTCCATTGGCATATTGTTTTCTGAGTTTTCTTTTGGGTCTGGTTTGTATGAATTTACTATAATCATGGTCTCCATCTATATAATCTTGATCTGTTCTTGAAGTTGATTCAGAGTCAGAATCAGAACTACAGGTACTTTCAGAACTTAAACTCGATCCTAACTCGCCACTCTCTGAAGAGGAGAGATGTGATTTCTCTTTTGTTTCTTTCTTCTCTTTTTCCTCTTGTCCCACGCTTTCATCTTCTTCAGATGCAATAAGCAGTTTTCTTTTGGTGCCTGTCCGAGGCTCTCTACCATCACCATTTGTAAGGGAGTGATCCAATCCATCGAGAGAGTGATCTATATATCAAGATGATTTTTTAAAGTTAAACCTTGACAATGGTAAAACAGTTATTATCTATGATTCAAGGAAAATAAATAGCTACACAAAAAAATTAGTGCCACAAAACAGATGGATAAAATCATGGTAGGTTGTGAACATAAAGCTTTTGGGAATGGAAACTATAATTTTTGTCTGATTAAGGGGAAGTGAGGGGAGTATAGAAGTGAGATTATGGGTGGAGAGATCGCTTGGCAGAAATTGTCAGTGTTGAACTCCAGGAAGAATTATCTAAAAATATGTACCACAATAATTTCATTAATTCATTAAAAAGGACCAGCCTTTATTAGTGACTTGGAATATGACAACAGATGAGATAAAAATCCTGGCTTTTAATTTATTTTAGTAGTGTAATTTTGAATAGGAAAACAAATGAATTATACAAATTCCAGAAAATATACATGCTGTAAAGTCTATTTTATATTTGAAAGATGTTTTGCAGAGGTAATATTTGAAAACATGAAGGGGAAAGAACATAGGGAAAGAATATTCATCAGAGGAATTAGAAACTCATAGTAATTGGAGTAAAGAGAAAAACAAGGATAAAACATGGTAGTCAGTTTAGAGTTTTAAATCTAAAGAATGACAGAATCTGAATTAAGTTTTTAAAAGCTTTCTGTAATTGCTGTATAGAGAACATATTACAATAGAGGCAAGATTGGAATCTTTTCAATTGAAAGAGGCAAAAAGAGAGCATTGGGAATCCAATGCAATAGTTTAAGACATAATGGAGGAGATGCACAAAGTGATTAGATTTGAACTATTTCTTCCTGAAAAGGGAACCAGAGTAAAAAAAACTTCACCACAGTTAGCATTTATTTTAAGTTGAAACTCTCATAAATTCATAATAGGACTAAATTTAAAGTATTAAGCACAGAATAAAAATGGGCAAAGCCAGTGGATGGTAGACAGTGTTCTAAATTGAACAATACTGAAATAAAAAAGGTTTGTACAAAGTGGTATGTAAAACCAAGATCCCAGTTTTAAATACTAATCATCTAAGACAAGGTATTTTATAAGGAAAAGAAAAAGTCTGGTGAATATAAAATGTTAGTCTTCAGATGAGATTCAGATAGAGCTGAAGATAGAATTTTCAAAATCTTCAGTATGTAGATAATATTTATATAGATATAACTAAGAGAGCTCACTGAAAATGAAGTAAAAAGAGATAAGGTGGCTAAAGACTGAGACCCAAATAGATAGAACACAATAAGAAATAGAGATAATGGGGGCCGGAGAGATAGCATGGAGATAGGGCATTTGCCTTGCATGCAGAAGGACAGTGGTTCAAATCCTGGTATCCCATATGGTCCCCCGAGCCTGGCGGGGGCAATTTCTGAGTGTAGAGCCAGGAGTAGCCCCTGAGTGCTGCCGGGTGTGACCCAAAAACAAAATCAAACAAGAAAGATAATGAACACCTAGGAAAGATAATAGAGAATAACTAGTGTTAAAAATAATAGAAAGTAGATAGATAGGATTATACAAAACAAAATTCAGGATTGTATAGCAACCAGTCTCAAGCTTAGTCTAATAGTGTATATATTATGAATAAAATTATGTTCACCTCACATTATCCAAAAGAGGGAATGATGGGTTAATGCCCAATGTGACTGTATTTGAGATGGGTACCGTATTTGCCGGCATATAAGACGACTGGGCGTATAAGACGACCCCCTAATTTTGCAGTAAAACATGGGTTTAGGCCTATATTTGCTGTATCAGACAGAACGTTCCTGTGCTGCATGTGCTGCATGTGTTCCTGTGCTCATGTACCACAGTGAGCCAATCACAACAAGCAAAGGTTCAAAGGTTATACGGTAATAGACTTCCTCTCTGACTCTGGCCAATCTGAGCAGGCTTTTTACAGTGTAGATTCGGGTCCAGAACACTGTCTAATTTGCATGCATAAAAAGCCTGCTTGGACTATTCACAATAGCCAGGCTCTGGAAACAACCAAGATGCCCTTCAACAGACGAATGGCTAAAGAAACTGTGGTACATATACACAATGGAATATTATGCAGCCATCAGGAGAGATGAAGTCATGAAATTTTCCTATACATGGATGTACATGGAATCTATCATGATGAGTGAAATAAGTCAGAGAGAGAAAGAGACGCAGAATAGTCTCACTCATCTGGGTTTTAAGAAAAATAAAAGTCATTTTTGCAACAATCCTGAGACAATGAGAGGAGGTCTGGAACTTCCAGCTCACTTCATGAAGCTCACCACAAAGAGTGGTGAGTGCAGTTATAGAAATAACTACACTGAGAACTACCATAACCATGTGAATGAATGAGGGAACTGGAAAGCCTGTCTAGAGTACAGGTGGGGGTGCGGTGGGATGGAGGGAGATCTGGGACATTGGTGGTGGGAATGTTGCACTGGTGAAGGGGGGTGTTCTTTATATGAATGAATCCTAATTACAATCATATTTGTAATCAAGATGCTTAAATAAAGATATTATAAAAAAAGCCTGCTTGGATTGGCTGAGTTAGAAAGGCAGTCCGAGCAGCCTTGCAGTGATTGGTACAGGATCGAGTTGGAAAATTCCTTTTGTGGCAATATTCAGACAATTTTGATTTAGCGGCATATTGAAACATTTTTTGGGATATACTCGGCATATAAGACGACCCCCGATTTTTGGTTGACTTTTTTTTTGTTTCAAAAGTCGTCTTATACGCCAGAAAATACGGTACTTAAGTCAGCAATGTTAAATGAAGACATATGGGTGTATTACTCTGAGTAACCTTATAAGAAAAGGAACAAAAGTCAGTGACTCCTCTCCCCACCTGTGCATGTTTAGAAAAAGCCATATGAGTCCACAACAATAAGTTGACACTACCACAGTTAGAAAGCAATTCTCCATAAAACAACAGCTCTGCCACATCTGTGCAAGTGACCAACACCATAAGTTCATATAACTCTCAAAAGAGAGGCCCAATTATGAGGAAAAACTCATGGACAAACCTGGCTCTCAACTGGTCCACTGGGACGTCCCCACTGTGGGAGGGGACAAGTCCCCTGCCCTGCTGAAGTCCTGGGGGCTATACATACGTATCTACCCTACAACTACAGCCATGCCAAAGGCCCAGTTTCATTGACTTTCCACTCATCTGTGCAGACTCCTAGCTGCCAAATACTCCAGGTATACTGTCTTGAGGCAAAAATCTTTGGGGACCCTTGGAGTCATGTGAGGCTACCTTCCCTGGTGCTTCTGTACTTGTGGAAGTCCTGGCCACCACACCCGTGATCCAGAGCTTTTCACTATGTCTATATAGGTAGCCAATGCCAGACTCATTTAACTCTCAAAATAGTGGCACAACTAGCAGGAACAATTCATGAACATACCAATATTACAGCTGATCACACTAAGTCCTCTCTAATGGTTCCTATGACTCATGCTGTTGCATATGAATTTAACTGCTCAGCTCAACAGACTCCTAAGTTCATGGACCATGCAGCTATGTTACATCCACATAATTTTAGATGTGAAATTATCATAGAAACCACATAATCTCAACAAACAGAATCAACAACAGAATGCTCAACTGGCAATAAACAACTCAGAAAACCTTCAGACAATGATGTAAGACCCAATAGCAAGATATGCAATGTTCACAAATTTTCTTTTAATGCAGGTTTTTTCCTATATTTCCATTACCATTTAACTGAACGAAGCAATGTTAAGTAAATTATTCATACCTGCAAAGGCAAGCTTTGGAGCGGTTGGGAAACTGATGACAAGGGTGGAGGAAATGTTACATAGGTGGTGGATTGGTATTGGAATATTGAATGCCAGAAGTAACTGTATTATGAATGACTATGTAAACCTCAGTGTCTAAAATAAAGAAATATAATTTGAAATACAAAAAAAAGAAAAAAAACACCAGCTCTGATGATACTTGATGTTGAACTTTGAGCTTTCCCAACTGTGAGAAAATAAATGCGTTTATTTTTGTTTGTTTTTGGGCCATACTCGGCGGTGCTCAGTGGTTACTCCTGGCTGTGTGCTAAGAAATTGCTCCTGGCAGGCTCGGATGACCATATGGGATGCCGAGGATCAATCCTGGGCCATTTCTGAGTCGGCACATGCAAGGCAAATGTCCTGCCACTGTGATATCACTCCAGCCTCAATAAGTATGTTTTAACTATATGAAAAAAGTGCTCAACCTAAGCATTATGGAAATACAAATCATAAAAATTTGCCACATCTTTTCTAATGCTGTTATAAAAAAATAAAAGATAGGGGCCGGAGAGATAGCATGGAGGTAAGGCGTTTGCCTTTCATGCAGGAGGTCATCGGTTCGAATCCCAGCATCCCATATGGTCCCCCGTGCCTGCCAGGAGCAATTTCTGAGCCTGGAGCCAGGAATAACCCCTGAGCACTGCCGGGTGTGACCCAAAAACCACAAAAAAAATAATAAAAAAATAATAAAAGATAGCAAGTGTGAGAAAAAAGACATCTTGTGTATTAAAATATAAATTAGTATAGTCATTATGGAAATCAGTATGAAGACTACTTAAAGATAAAAAAGACTACCATTTGTTGCAATGGGGGCTATATATACATATCTACCCTACAACTACAGCCATGTCAAAGGCCCAGTTTCTGAATATACCCCCTTCTGAATATATATGCAAAGGGATCAAATTCAAGATCATGAAGATTTTTCTATAGTCCCATGTTAATGGCAGCATTATTCACAATAGCCAAGATAAAGAAAATATATAAATATATTTCTATAGATGAATATATGAAGAAATAATGGCAGTGGTGTATATGCCTACATATCAATCTATCTATGTATATATCCATACATTTTCTCAGTCTCATAAAAGAAAACCTGTTAATTTGCAACAGCATGGATAAAACTGAAAAAATTCATTAAGAAAAATAATTAAGATCAGAGAAAGAAACTGTGTAGTATATACATGTGGAAGCTCAGTAATACTCATAAAAACAAAGAGTAGGATGGCAGTTGTCAAGGTTAGAGAAAGGGAATATAGGGAGAAGCTAGTCAAAGGAATTCAGTAATACAGAATTAGTAAGTCCCAGATATTAGCATAACTATAGTTAGTAGTAACTATAGTTAGCAATACTGTATTCTATACTGGAGATTTGATAAGAGGTTAAATTTTAAATAAAATCTAACCACACATTCACAGACAAAACAGAGGATAGATGCATCTATTAGTTTTATCATGGTGATACTTTCTCAGTATAAACATATGCTTAAATATCAAATTGTATAATTTAAAAATGTAATTTTTATGCATCAGTGGATACCTTACTATAAAGTTGCTATAAATAAATAGTTTTTGTTTAAGTAAAAGGTATCTTTGGCATCTTAATGGAGAATCTGAACTGATTAGGATAGGGACTAGCAATATAAATGAGAGAGGAGATTTAAATGGTACTGAAGAGGGGCCGGCATGGTGGCGCTAGAAGTAAGGTGTCTGCCTTGCAAGCGCTAGCCAAGGATCAGGACCATGGTTTGATCCCCCGGCGTCCCGTATGGTCCCCCAAGCCAGGGGCAATTTCTGAGCGCTTAGCCAGGAATAACCCCTGAGCATCAAATGGGTGTGGCTCCCCCCAAAAAAACACACACACACACACAAAAAAGTAAATGGTACTGAAGAGTTGCAGAATTCATAAAACTTAGCAAATTAAAGGATACTAAAGAAAAAGAAGTCAGCTAGAACACAGCAGGTTTTAAATTAGGCAGCAAATATAGTGGTGTCATAAAAAATCATATCCACAAGAGGCTTAAACAGAAAAAAATGATAAGAATGTTTTGGAGCTACACATGGTGATACTAAGAGTTTCTGCACTCAGAAATAACTTTTAGCTGGCTCAAGGTACTATATGGATGTTAGGATTGAACTTGGGACAGCCATGTGTACTATCTGTACTATCTCTCTGCCACCAATGCTAGGTATTTAAAGAAAAAAAATTAGGAAGCAATTGGAAATAATGAAAGGAATTTTAAGGATAGATATATGAATTTAGCAAGTTATCAAAATAAAGATGACTAATATCACCATTAGAGTCCTTTATTTGTAAAAGATAAAAACAAAACAGAATGAAAAGGCAGATAGGGAGAAAGCTGAACCAAAGAAAAGAAAAGAAAAATCATGCAGAGAGATAATACAGAAGAGAGATAATACAGAGGTTAAAGGCACTGTCTTGCATGTGGCCGACCCAGGTTTGATTCCTGGTACCACAGTCAGTATGCTGAGCACAGAGCCAGGAGTAAACCCTGTGCCCAGCTAGGTCTGATTCAAAACTCAAAAATAAAAATAAAAGAAGTAAAAAGGATACAAAATATAAGAAAGGAACTAAATAAGAGATTATAGAAACTAGGCAATATAATTCCTAGAGGAGGTAGTTAAGAGAATGCAACTGTTAGAGATATCAAGGAGACACACTAAAGAAAAGACACTGACTGATTACTAAAGATTACTTGTGATTCTCAGGAGATAGGAATGAAAGTCAGGAATAAAACATATGCATAAATGTTGGACTAAAAGAAAATCTTGAATGCTTGATAAAAGGTGGCTATTATAGACTTTTTCCTTAAAGTCTAGTTGTCAAGAAATGAAAAAGCAAATAGTGAAGGTAGACAAAAGAGAGATAGTATAACAGATAGGGTGTTTGCTTTGCATGTGGTTGGCCTGGGTTCAATCCCATGACCCCATTATTATTTCCTAAGGGGCAGCAGGAGTAATCTCTGAGGCCAAAACCAGAAGTAAGCCTGGTGTCATGCTGGGTATGACCCCAATACCAGAATAAAAACAAACCAACAAAAGAAGGCAAGTAGCATAACTATTGAAAATGCACCAGGCTTAAAGGAGGGATAAAAGATAAAAATTAGAACAAAAAGGACATAAATGATTTAAAAATAATTAGTACAATTAAATATTTCTTATATAATCAAAATAAATACATCTTTAGAAAGTGTATCTTTAAGTTATTTTATGCATTAATAACAAATAAGATAATCTTTTATTAGATTTATATAAAATAAAGATGTATATTCCAATAATTGTAAAAATTTTAATATTATTTTCTAATAAGGATATTTGTAAAAATATACTGTCTACTCTCAACTGATTTTATAGATTAACAAATTAAAAGTTTTTTTAACATATTTAGAGTCCAGAATGTCAGACTATGTAGTAAGAAAACTGGCATGACTACAATAATTTCCAAATCTTTATAAATAATGCCATTTGAAAAAGTACAAAATGGATAGAGACAATAAATTATTAGATCAATGATTATTTTAAAGCACTAAAAATTGTTCTTCAAAACTTATAGGGAAGCTCATTATAATAAACTTAAACCAGGCATGTTCTGGTTGAATAGAGAAGGTTCTTTTGAGAGTTCCTGACATAGCTCTGAGAGGACTACAAAAACAGGGAGCGTCA
This sequence comes from Suncus etruscus, assembly GCF_024139225.1. Classification (NCBI taxonomy): domain Eukaryota; kingdom Metazoa; phylum Chordata; class Mammalia; order Eulipotyphla; family Soricidae; genus Suncus; species Suncus etruscus. The sequence goes on along the minus strand of NC_064868.1, from coordinate 66,429,702 downwards.
ACACTAAAACACTGAGGTAGTAGGACAGCAGTGTCCAAATGAATAAAATATATGAGTTACATTAATTAGAAAATAAGAGTTGTATGCAGATTGAAAGAAGGTTCACTTCTCAATTCAGTCTTTTTTTAAAAAAAAAAGTGAAATGGCCATTAAAAATATATGCAATGGGACCAGAGCACAGTGGGTTGGGTGTTTGCCTTGCACACAGCCAACAATCGAGGTTTGATTCCAAGTATCTCATATGGTCTCCTAAGCCTGCCAGGAGGAATTTCTGAGCACAGAGCAGGGAATAACTCCTGAGCAGCATTGGGTATAGCCCCAAACACATACATATGTATGTGTGTATATATGCATGTGTGCATATATTTATATAAATAAATGAACTAGTTGAGAATAATTTTCCTTTCTTATTAATGTGTTTCAATATATAAAATCCTGAATTCATATGAGTTTTTTTATTTTAATAAAGTACCTGATTTACAAAGCTATTTATAGTTGTATTTTAGACATATAATGTTCTTCCAGCACTAATCCAACTATCTTGTGTTATTGTGCTTTGGGAAAGATTTTTCATTTGCTTTTTCCTTTCTATTTCACATTTTAAAAGATTAAAATCTGTTGGAAGTAGTCATTTCAAGTCTATTAAAGACCCGTTCTTAGTTGTGGCCATGGAATCCTCTTGAGTTAATTATCACAACACCAAAAAAAATTCTTTAGGGCCTGGAGCAGTAGTACAGTGGAAAGGACAACTTGCTTTGCATGTAGCTAACTCAAATTCAATCCCTGGCACAGTATATGATAAATCAAGCACATCCAAGAGTAATTTCTGAGTGCAGAGACATGAGTAAACTCTGAGCATCTCCAGGAATGAAAATAAAATGAATTTTTTCATTAACTATAAGGAAATGCTACCATTTACTACCTAAATAAATACACAAGATTTTAAAATGACCTGTTTGTCACGAGAAATTGAAGAAAACATTCCCTATTCATATTAATTTCCTACCTTGTTTAATTGGTGAAGTTCTATTGTGAAGTGATTTGGCTTTCCCTGGGTCTTGGCTATTTCCACTTTGGCTATATCCACTGAAACTTGATGAAGAAAATGGGTCGTCTATGTCATCAAGTAGATACAGTGAAAGCCCTTCAGCAGCATCTGAAACATATATATATTTTTAAAAAAGTGTCCAATGCTAATATATTTTCATGGTTTTAGGAAATTTAAAGTTTTAAAAGTAGATCTGTTACTTTACTTTGATGTCAAAATTATACGTTGTTTAAGGAAGAAACCATGAATATATTAAAAACAAAGCTTATCGTATCATTGTTTTTAAAAACTCAGAATGTTACAAACACTTGTATACAGAAGTCACCAACATGCACAGTAAACTCAATTTTTATGCTGACAAATACAGGTTTTTTCACTTTATATTAAAGATGTTATAAATTATATAGCCAAATAATTTTTCAAATTTTTCTAGGTTAACACCTTCATTTTAAAAATTAAAGAAACTGAAAACTATGGACTAATATCTTACCCAGGGCTACAAAGCTAGAATAAAAAAGTGTGAAAACACAACTTTTCTACATTTACATTCATTGCTTTTTGCATGATAATCTATACTAAGTATTCTTTGTTCTTTCATATCACATTTAAACAGGTTCAGAACACCAAAAGCAAAATACATATTTACCAAGAGATGAGAAAGGAGAACTAGTCCTAGCACAAGACACTGAGGTATTCTGGTCATTTTTAGGTTGCAACTTCATTTGTTTCTGTTTCCCTTTGGGACTACAAGTAAAAATATTTTAAAAATCAGCATTTTTCCCATTAGCAACATATAATGACAGACAGTATGCTACAAATTGCTTAATCTCACCAGAAAAGAAATATTCTATAATATTTAGCAAAATGCTTTAAACTGGTAGTACACTGAAATTCAATCTTTAATTTCTTTTTTTGTTTTGGTACCACATCCACTGGTACTCGGGCATCATTTCTGCCAGAATTTGGGAAACCATGCATAGTACTAGGAATTGGTAAAAGGTAGACTACATGCAGCCTAAAACTGTCTTTCATTCAAATTTAAGAAAAGGTTTTGGTAAATAAAAATTACATAAACAAAGTTCTGCGATACCAACTCCAATTTTAAAGAGGTGAAATAATTTGGAAAAAAATCGGGGAGTCTTGGGATTATTTCAAAATGATTCACAACACTTAAGGAACAACATAAATAATGCTTTGAAAACATGTACTGCTTCAGCAATATAGTATACCTAGGAGCTCGGCTACTAGATGGTGAACTACTGCTACTTCTTAGACGTTTTCTATACCGTAGCGTTCTCTTCTTCTGACTCTGGAATGCTGACTTATATTCAGAGATGATATTTTTAATATGACTTTCAAATAAAGCAGACAATCGCAGTGTCATGCTATAAATCTGAAAATGAAAAAGTAGTCTTATTTACCAATTACTTTAATTATATAAAAATAAAAGCTAGAAATGTATTTGTACTGATGTGACTATAATACTTCCAGATAAAATATGAGCTGTTCCATATAATTAAAAATATTCCTGAAGAAATCATATAAGAAACCATTTTTTTGTTGTTTTAAGATCCCACCCAGTGGTGCCCAGGGGTTACTCCTGGCTCTGCACTCAGAAATTGCTCCTGGCAGGTAGGGGGGACCATCTGGGATTCCAGGATTCAAACCACTTTCCATCATGGATCAGCTGTATGCAAGGCAAATGCCTTACCACTGTGTTATCTCTCTAGCCCCATAAAAAAACATTTTTAACTGAAAGTTAACACTTTTAAAAATAGTATTCAATGTTTTGATAGATAGAAAAAATTATTGTATATTTCCGGTGGTTATTTTAAAGAACATTTAACATATGTACCAAATACTATAAAAACTGTTTCCAACCAGCAATAACATATGATAATGCTTATGTCTTTAAAATATAAAGCAATTGTCTTAAGAATATTAAACCTATGTAAAGATGTATGTAAATGTGGACAATAATAAAATTATTGTATAAATTATTAAAATAATTAAATCAGTTAGAAATAAATACCTATTATACAATTGTCTTAAAATTAACTAGATAGGGGGCCGGAGAGATAGCATGGAGGTAAGGCGTTTGCCTTTCATGCAGGAGGTCATCGGTTTGAATCCCGGCACCCCATATGGTCCCCCGTGCCTGCCAGGAGCAATTTCTGAGCCTGGAGCCAGGAATAACCCCTGAGCACTGCCGGGTGTGACCCAAAAAAAAAAATTAACTAGATAGTAGATTAGAAAATTCAAATTACTATTTTTGCTCTAGATCTTTAAATGTTCTGACAAAACATGAAAAGTTTTTTAAAGTATATATAAACAATACATGGTTCTCCATCTATTATAATAGAGCATAAATATTCTGAGCTAATCCATATGTTCCATATAAATGAACTTCCAATCATTTTCACTTGTCAGATAATTTTGAGACATATGAGAAATTATTTAAATTATTACTTCTCCTTTCTTTGATCTCTTGTTTTGACATATAAATATTACTAAAGAGTAAAGAAAAGCTATGAGGAATAGAGAAGTATTTAATTTCAAAATGATCATGGCTAAACATATTTATGCATGGTTAGTAAAATGCTATAGGGGACATAGTTATGTTCACATTTTAGTAACTAAAATAGAATCATGCTATATGCTTATTTAGGTATTTTAAAACTGATGAAAGAAAACTGCCTGATATATAATATATATCACTGTATCAAAATGCTTAAGATACTTAGTCCACCCAATACTGCTTTTTTCTTTTTTTCCCAATACTGGTTTTTCATACCCTTGACTTTTTGTTAGAGGTATAAGCCTTGGAGTTGTTGAATATTTGTTGAACATCCTTATAAAATTCCAGAGGACTACTATAGTTTCCTGCTTCCAAAGTTTCTCTTACAGTGCTGAAGTCCATAGGAGTGTCTATAGCATCTTGACAACCCTTTAAAGAAGAATTTAGTATACACATTCAAGATGTTTACAATACAAAATACAATTGAACTGGGTTCTTTAAATCTCTATGTGAAAGAAATATATTGTTTTTCAACCTCCGAAAGACAACTTCCAACCATCCACCTATTTATATGGGCCTCCCCAGTGGTGCTCTGGACTAGTAGTGCAGACCAGACCTGATAATTTGGTGCTGCATAACTGCTCAGATTTGTGTTCAGGGACCCAAGTGGTGCCAAGCATTAAAATCATGATCTTGAGTGTACAAATAATGTATTTGATCTCTTTATGCTATTTCCCAAGTCTCTGCAAACCACCCATTTAATAGAGCTTTTATGATGTCTCAGGATAAAAAATGCAGGGAGTGCTTTAACTATCATCATGCAATTCTATTTTGCTTTCACCAGACGTGGTGGTACTCAAGGTTTACTCCTGGATCACTCTTGGCAGACGCGGGGAAATAGGTTTTGCCAACAGTGGGATGCTGGAGAATGAGAAGCTGGGGACTGAATCTGAGTTGGCTGCATGCAAAGAAAGTATATATATATATATATATATATATATATATGTATTATATGTGTGTGTCACAATTTAGCTATTTATTTCCAAGATATTCCCAGCTAGGATGGCATTCTACTATAATGTCAATAGCCAATGGTCAAAATCAAATTGGTCATATCTGAGCTTCCCATACTTTCTTTGCTGTAACATTTTTGCTTCAAAGTCCAGAATTATTTTGATTTTAATTAAGGGGGGTAGAAGATTTTACTTTAATATAAATTTCAAGTTTACTTAAGATATTTTGAGGAGTAGCATATGAAAGTGCACATCACAATTCCCAATAAACATCACAGTCAAAAATACTGTAAATGTTATATCTTTCATCCTATCATTAAGAATTAAAAGCACATCTTTTTAATTCAAGGAAATGCCAAAAGTACAGAGGAAATGTACTTCAAAGGAGGAAAATGTGTTTCTTAAAGTATAAGAAACAATAATTGCTAAAATATGTGTAAATATGTAAATCTGCCTAAATAGTAGCAACCAGAAGTACATTACAAATAGCATGGCTCATGAAACAAAGGTTTTTATATAGGAAATACTGTTACATCTTTGTGTAATATAATGATCAAAATTCAAAAGACCCAGGTAGCCTGCTGTATGAAGATTTTAGTGAGAAAAATCATCTACAAAATATAAATAAATATATTATGTAATTGATGTTTTCTACTCTGGTAAAGTATCTTTAAATGTGTTAGTTAACAACTATACTGATACTTGTAGAAGATGGAGAATGCTGTTTATAAAAAAACAATACCCCCAAATCAAACAAAAATGAACAGAGTTTTAAAAATGTTTAGAAACAAAAGATTCACTTACAATATGTAAACATTTTAAAACTATGTAAAATAGTAGTAAAAACATAAGTATGTCTTTTAAAAAACCCTACTAGGTCTACCTCAGAAAGAGATAAATTTTGTTGTCTTTCTGGAATAGGTGACTCTGAGTATTCTCCTTCTTGCTCTTGATGGTCCTATTAGGATGAGAAGATTTATTTATTTATAGTCCACAACCACAGATTATCAGCACTTACAATTAATTATAATCTAAAGATCAAATATGCCTAAATAGGCCTGGTGTCTTAGCTGACTGTTTTTAGATAAAAAAAGAGTTCTTCTATATTCATTAATTTACCTTTTCTTGGAAAAACAACCTATTTCATTTAAACTCTCTATAACCAAATAAAGGAATCTTTAATGAATATGATTTAATTTGTCCATATTTTTGTATTTTTACCAATTAGAATCTATGTATGTTGAAGAATATAGATGCTTCTCAAGTTCAGGAACAATGTAATATATTTCTTAAATATTGCTATAACTTTTCTTTGAAATTTTTTAATACAATTGCTATATAAGGTAAGGACAAGGCTATTCTATATAAGTAATACCTAGAAAATAAATCCTGTATTTTTCATGATTTTATTTCTCATAAAATATGTATATAGGCATAATAATTATGTAATCAGGCTAGATAACTTCTAGTATAAACAGTACTGACATATATAATATATGTCAGCATTTATATATATATATATATATATATATATATATATATATATATATATATATATATATCCTGCAGTATACAAAAATGAATAGTTAACAAAACATATTAAATGACCCAAAATGAAAATAGGAAGCAATCCCCAAAATAGTCAAAATTGACTTATAATGTATAATTTACATATGAAGCTACTGACAAACATTTTTCAATGCCCTGTTCATACAACCCACTTTCAAAAGCAAACGAGAAAGAAATAGGAAGGAAAGTAGGTGGAAAGAAGCACGGAGAAAGGAAAAGAAAGTAGAAGTGGCTTTCACTGTCTTAGCATGTATCTTTATGGGGAATTACTTTTTTTGTAATCATTTAAATAACTGAATGCCTACTAGGTAAGAAAGATGATCAGCTGGCTGTCGAAATGGCTCTGAGTCTTCACGTTCATAAATGAGGCTTAGCAGTTCTTTGCACTGTTTTCTCCAAGTATCGGGATTGCACTTCAAAGTCTGTCTTCTGCCTCGGCATTTTGCCTGTGGATTTTAATAGAATTAAATCTAAAATCTTTCTTTAATATTTTTACCAATTTTATCTTGTTATACAAATTTTACAGTATCTATGTAAAATATATTAAGTTTCTTAGATGAAACAGCATTTTTCCTGGCCAAATTATATCAACAAAAACAAACTAGATAGATTTACGGATATAGCAAGAATTCTTGTATTCAGATTTTTTATTCTAAGAAAATTTTAATCTCAACCAGAGTACAGGGCAATATTTTCTAATATGAGGTTAATGACTATAGTATAACATTTGAAAATAATTAAATTTTACAGTGATACCCCCTTTTTCAAAATAATACTGAATAATAAACATATAAGAATATATCTATCACTAAATATGTATCAAAATTTTTAGTAAATCATGTGGTCATAATAAATCTAACCTTCAACAATTTATGCATTTTAATGATTTTCAGTATTTCAAAGAAAATGTTTTACTTATAGAACAAATATACAGCTAATCATCATAGAGGTGAATTGTGCATAATAGAGTTAACATAACAGACCTGTTGCAATCTTTAGGACGGCTTGCTTTCAAAGTTAGCCTTTGAGGTTATATCTGGAAACTTGGCACTTGAACTGTTTCCCAAAAACAAAGGTGAGTTTACTGTACACTCACTGTGTTCAACTAACGTGATTTGTGCTGAAAAACTATTTTCATATGTTTTCCAGTTTTATGGGAGCCTAAACTCCAGGTATATGCTAGTCATTTTATTAACATAACAAACTGCCAATAAAATCCTTGGGAAATGAGTCTCAAATGACACACATATTACTATATTTCCATTGCTTAGGTATGAGGAGTTTCAGAGTGGCCTCAGGTGGTAGAGAGAAAATAAAGAAGGCTACATATAAATTTTTCAGAACTGCCTATGACTTGTGCCCTATGGCTCAGTTCTGTATTATCACTGTGTCACCATAATAACTTATGCAATAAGTAACAAATGTAAAATTACTGAGTTCTGTGTGTCATTTTAAGTAACTCCAAATAGATAGTTGTTATTAGGAACCCCAACAAGGAAGCCTGAATATTTTCTTCTCAGAAGTTCATTTATTCCACTCACTCTTCTTCCAGATGAAGTACCAGGACCATCTGAATCTAAATCAAGTATTTCTGTATCCTAAAATTAAAACAGGAGGGTGACAGATGTTAAGCTATATTAGCAGTCATATGAGATTTATAAAGAAATGGTAAAAAGCATTAACAATTAACTGCCTCTATGGAAAAGGCAGGATAACAAAGAGTGGAGGGAAATTTAATTCAAATTTTCCGTATAATCTGTGTATGAGATAATAGTGTCTGCATTTATATTATAGCTATATTTTACTATTTTTTCCTTTTATGCTTTATTTTATATTTTATAAAATTTTTAACTGAGTCACTGTGAGATACATAGTTACAAATTTGTTAATGATTTGAGTTTCAGTCATAAAACATACAACGCCCTTTTCCAGTGCATATCTCCCTCCCTCATCTGCTTGCCTCTGTGACAGACACTTTTCTTCTCTCTTTTCCTTTTAGACACAATATTCATTTGAAATACTATTACTGAAGAGTAACATGTTACTGAAGAAGTATTATGCTTAACAATTTATATTCTTTCATTATCAAGTTCATGTCCCGAGTGATCATTTCCAACTATCGTTGTAATAGTGATCTCTTCTCTGCCCTAAATGCACTCTCCCTCTATTTGTGGCTAGCTACCTATCTTGGTTAGGTCCTCTTTGTCTCTACTGTCTTGGATATTAATACCATATTATATTTTATATTCCACAAATTAGTGGGATCATTCTGACTCATTTCACATGCATAAAAAGCTCCATATCCATCTATGTATAAGCAAGTTTCAAGACTTTATTTTTCCTATCAGCTGCATAGCAACATATTCCATTGTGCAGATGTACCAGAATATTTTTATCCACTCATCTGTTCTTGGATATTTAGGAATTTTCATATTGTAGTGGTTATCATGTTAGTCTCACATATTATTAAGATTATAAAAACTACTACATATGACAAGCTAACCTAATATACAATAATTATAAATTACTCATTATGACTCTTTTATGACATACCAATCTTTTAATAGGGAAATATGTATTAAAACTAAATTTTCTAGTCATTCTAAAAATAGTGAGGGAATAGAGTTAGGGCATAAAAGGGACCACCATGGCAGTAATACTTGGAAATATCACTCTGGCCAAGAACTAGATGGTGAAAGGAGGTAAAATGGTATACATGATATCACTTCAGTAACAATATTACTAGTTTCAGTAATATTGACACTGGTTTCAGTGTCTAAAAGAAAGACGAGAGAAATATAATAAAAGAAATGTATTATAAGAAATATAATATAAGAAAAATATCTGTTATTGATGCAGGTGGGAGGAGTGCAGGGGCAAGTAGGAGAAAAGCTAGGGACATTATTGGCAGAAAATGTGCACTGTTGAATGGATTGTTGTTAAACACTATACAACTGACAATCATGAACAACTTTGTAACTGTATTTCATGGTGATTCATTAAGATTTATTAAAACAAAAAATAAATTTCCAATCAAGTATCCCCTTGAGGGACAGGTTTTAATATAAAAAGACGAAGTCCACAGAAAACTATTTACCTTGTAATTTTGAAGCATCCTGGGCAAAAAAAAATAAATCCTAAAAAAGTAACTAAATGTAGGACATGAATTACTGGCAACTCTTTCTAATAGAATAAAGCTACTGAACGACATTTTAGTTTAGTTTTCTAGTCTGCCCCCATTATGAAGCCTATAGAACCCAATTCTATCAATTCTATTCTACTCTTAGGAAAGTAATTTCCATCGAATTTAAAAATAACTTTCAAAAAATGGGTATAGAGGGAATGTCACTCATCATCACAAAAGATATACATAGGGCCAGAGCAATAGGACAATGGGTAGGGCACTTGCATGTGACTGACACAGGTTTAATCCCTGTAATTCCATATGGTCCCCTAAACACAGCCAGGAGTGGGCCAAAGCAAAAAGAGACATATATAACAAGTAAACTGCATGGTCAACAGCAAAAGGCTGAAAGTTTTTCCTTTAATTCAGGAACAAGAATGCCCATGCCCACCTATCTTACATAAAATAATATTCAAAGTCCTAGACAGATCAATGAAGTAAGACAAATTGGAAAAAGGAAAGTACAAAATGGTCTCTAAGAGATGGCATGATAATTAAAAAAAAGAAAATCTTAAAGATTCAACCAAAAAGCTTTAGAACAAACAAATTCAGTATAGCGAGGGAGACTAAATTATTATATAAAAATCATTTCCTAAACATTAATAACAAATTATAAAAAAGAAATGAAGGAAAAGAAAAAGGAACAGTTTAATTTGCAAGTTTACCAAAAAGAATTCAATTTCTAGGGATTAAATTAATGAAGGTTGGGGCTGAAGTGATGGCACAGTGGTACAGCATTTGCCTTGCAAATGGCTGACCCAGAATAAACCATGGTTTGATCCCCCAGAGTCCAATATGGTCCCCGAAGCCAGGAGCAATTTCTGAGCACATAGCCAGGAGTATCCCCTGCGCATCACCGGGTGTGGCCCAAAAATAAAAAAAATCATGAAGAAGGTGGAAAATTTGTAAGCTGAAAACTTTAAGACAGATGGAAGAAATTAAAGTCACAAATAAATAGAAAGACAGTATTGGCTATAGATTCGAGGAATATTTTAAAGTGTCCAAATTATGCAATACAATCAATAGATTAAATATAGATCCTATCAAATATCAAAACTATTTTTTCCACAGAAGTAGACAAACAATCCTATAAGTTAAACTGAAACACAAACATGCTTATCAGTCAATGATCTTGGGGCTGGACCAATAGTATAAGAGTTAGATGTTTGCCTTCAAAGTGGCCAACCTAGGCTTGATGTCCTGGATCCCATATGGTCCTCTGAGCACTATCAGGAATAGTTCTTTTTTTTTTTTTTTTTTTTTGGTTTTTGGGCCACACCCGGTAACGCTCAGGGGTTACTCCTGGCTATGCGCTCAGAAGTTGCTCCTGGCTTGGGGGACCATATGGGACACCGGGGGATCGAACCACGGTCCGTCCAAGGCTAGTGCAGGCAAGGCTGGCACCTTACCTCTAGCGCCACCGCCCGGCCCCAGGAATAGTTCTTGAGGATAGAGCTAAGAGTGATCCCTGAGCATTGCAGGGTTTAGCACAGACAAAACAAACACACAAAATATAGCAAAGCTGGTGGAATGACAGATACTAAATTAAATATATATTACAAAGCAAAAATAATCAAAGCATGACAGCATAAAATCAGAACAGATCAGTGTTAACAAGACTCTAAAATAAATATACATAAAAATTAACAACAACAAGAGGGCCAATAATGTAGAATAAAGTAAAGATTTTTTGTTAATAAATGGTGCTGAGAATCTAGAATCACACAAAAAACGTCATAAAATAAACTTAACGCATATTAACAATCTAGACAAAATATTTGAAACCATAAAATTCAGAAAAAAGGTCTCTTGAGAGTGGTCTTGCAATCACTCTTAAAATTTTACAAAATTCTAAAGCAATCAAAGACAACCAAATAGAAAATAAAGATATACAGTGAGATAGTATAACATGCCTTGCATGTTGCATAATCCAGTTTCAATCCGTGGCAGTACATTTGGCTTCCCAATCACTGTCAGAAGTGATCCATGAGCACTGAGCAAGTAATAAACCCAGAGCACCATCAAGTGTGGCCTCAAATTAAAAATGCTTCACCTAAAACACTGCACCCAGCTAGATTCACTTTCAGGTATGAAGGAAGTATATGTAGCTTCACAAACAAAAAAAAATAGCTCTGAAAGTTTACAGACCCAAAACCAGTCAGTCTTAAACGAAAAACAGGAAGATCTCCTTTAAGACAAGACAGTCTAGCAGACACAAGAAACTTCTACACAAAGAAGATACTAAATCTCATGACAATCATCTATTTCAACGTCAATGGAATAATGCACCAATTAAGAGACACAGAGTGGCAAAATAGATTAAAAAATTGAATCCAAGATTCTGCTGCCTAGAAGAAACACATCTGAAGAGTCAGAATAAACACAGACTCAAAATCAAAAGCTGGAAGAAAATCATCCAAGCATACAACTCCCTTAAAAAGCTGGAGTGGCCATCAGATGACGCAAACCTTAGACTCAGAAAAGTTATAAGGGACAAAGATGAACATTTTGTACTAATCAAGGGATATATACAACAGGAAGAAAACATACTCCTAAACATATTCTCACCCAATGAGGGAGCAGCAAATTATTTATATCAGGGTAGAAACTCTAAACACAGTAATACTCAACATATATTCGGGAGCAGTGCCCAAAATACATGAAAAAGGAACAACACAAACTCTTGACTACACAGTATACTACAAAGAAACCAGCAACAGTAGAAACAGCAGAATAGAGAGAACAGGTAAGTAATCAGCCTTCTACTACAAAGGCCCATAATAATCCCTTAGAGATCATATACAGGATCACAGGTAAAGAATACCATGGGAAATCACTGACTCCAAAGGAAACATCCTATAACACTATGTTTTTTTAATTATCTTTATTTAAACACCGTGATTACAAATATAATTATAGTTGTATGATTACAGTCATGTAAAGAACACCCCCCTTCACCAGTGCAGGACTCCCACCACCAATTTCATTGAGAAACAATGATGCAAAGAGGACAAGGTAAAGATACAATGAAAGAACAATCGCCCATAAACAGAGTTCTCAGAAGAAATCCCCTTGCTGACGCCTAAATATTGAACATACAGTCAAAAAACATTAAGAAAAATAAGGCAGAACCCATGTACAATTACTTTGTCCACAAGTCCCCAGATTGTAGGACATTATAACATTTCTTAGTAGTACACAAAGCAATGTAAAGCCATGAGATTTATGTGACTCCTTAACCTTGAAGGCATAGTATTTTTATATATTCATGCACATACATATTAGTTTAAGTTAACATCAAAAGTTTAAGAGGTTTTTTTTTGGGTTATTCAAAAGGGCACAGTAAAAACGGTGTTAGAGTGGCAAATATTGTTTGCATAGGCCCACCAAAATATGTGGGTCATAGAAAGGAATAGCCTTGGTTTAAATACAAGGAGACCCTACCCCTGAAGTTTCCTGGCATAAGACCAACTCTAGGCTCCAGGCAAACTAGTTTATTCAATCCAAGTCATTGTCTGTAGTGCCAATACAGTTTTATTTTTCACGCAGTCCTATTGTTGGCATCAGATTTCTGTATTAAAGATCCTGGAATCTGAACATCCTACATTGACGTCAGGCTGGTGTGGAGTATCTTCTAGTTTCACCTCACAATTAAGGGGCAATACAGCAAGCCCTGTCCAGTAAGGAGGTCATTGTTCTTGTTAAGTCTTTTCAGTGTTAAGGGAAGTCTCTTTCGAGTAGATCCATGTCAGAGCAGCTGTAGGGTCTTCCCTTTTAGAGGACTGCCTCCAGGTGATGTCCATAACACTATGTTTTAATGCCTTAATCTTATTATATTTAAAATAACCTCTCAGCTTTTCTGTCCACAGGTATTCTTGGATACAAAGGGTGGACAAACTAAGATGGCATCTCAGGGCTCAGTCACACGAGATACCATACCCAGCTTGCACTACGAGAATGTCCTTAGAAAACTCTTTAACATACACTTTATCTCTAGGTTATACCTTCTTTTAGGATTTGAAGCATATGACCAGTCAGACCACCAAAGCAGCAACTATGACATACAGACTTATACTACAGGCCCTACTCATCGAACACATTCAGGCAAACTATCATTCCCTTGCTATTTTCTCCTCTCTTCTCACTACTTTCTTTTTTCTTTTTCTTTTCTTCTCTTCTCTTTTCTTTTTTTTCTTTTCTCTTCTCCCTTCTTTCTAATGTATTTTCTCTTTTCTTCTTCCTTACCCCTTCCATATACTTTCCACTTTCCCCCCTTTGGAAACCAACAATCCCGTCACCCCTCAATCCTATCCAGACCTCCCACCGTACTAAAACTCTTTACCCTTAGTTCTTAATCCATTAGGCATCAAGACTGACCTCCTGCTCCAATGAACCAATACCCAGCACCCAAGCGAAGAGACACCCAGTCAAACCCACACCTCGCCCCTCCGCAAGAAAAGGCAACCAACTCCCCGGCGGACTCATGCTGCATGGCCCTCCCTACCAAATCCCCCTACCGTGGACTGTCACTTGAAACTGGACTTAGCTCCAAAAGTATCCCCAATGCAAGAACTCCTACAAGACCTCCCTTTCACAAATCCTTTGCCAATCTCAAGAAGGTCAGGGGGAGTGAAGAAAAGGTAGCTGGGAACCCACACACCACAAGAAAATCCCAAAAGACAATGGGGAAACCTATACTTCCAACATAAGTATAAGACTGGTATTACACCACCTCTTTACCTGCTTTTCCCCAAAAGTAAGGTAGTCTCAGACATCATTTTGTTATTTTGTTATTTTGTTAATTCATTTTTAAATGTTTGTTTTACATATACACATGTGAGCACATATACTTTTATTCCTATTTTTATCTTGTTTGGATGTGTGACCTGTTTCTGTTTTCTTCTCTGTCCACCCTCAAATGCACCGACAATACAAAGTAGCACCATTTCTCCCTGCAAAGGCACACTAAAAAAAGGGGAAATCTTACACATAAAAAAGAGCTCTTACCTACTAGAGATAAGAACTCATACTTGTTTACAATACAGGCATATCTCCCACCTTGAAAATATGTCACGCGGACCCAACTTAGACCTCAGGTGAATAGACACCATCCGTCCAGCCTTGAACCCTGGATCCCAGACATAGAATCGACAGTTCTTCACAACAGCTACAGGAAACAAACCCCATCTGGAACATCCTTAATACCACTGGGCCACCAACAAGTGCCAGCTCTAATATGATATTCTGACAACAAAGAAAATGGGAACCACTTGACCTAAGAAAAGGTTATCCTACCTCACCAGCTAACAATAAGACAAAATCAGAAGACTTGTCACCCTTTGGTCAGTCCAAAAGCCAAGACCCCGATTTACAGATGACTGGCTGCTATAACCATGACTGGACTGAATACATCTTGAGACAAATAAAAAAGCCCTAGTCTCGGGTTTGAAATACGACCGCACAACAAACATGATCCCCAGTTCCAAAGGCCCAGCAGAGACAATCACAAAGGAATGGGGCTTCTGGAAACACAATGAAAGACGCTATCCTAGGTTCCATCCCAGGATCAGTGCAAAGACCAAGATCACCAACCACAGAAGATAAATTAAAATGAACTAAGGGAACAGAACTTCTAGAACCACAATGAAAGACGTCATCATAAGTCCCACTCCTGGACCTGTGCAGATACTGAGTTCTCTAGATATAGAGGTCTTATCTCATCACCCAGGATGGAGCAGAAGTTTTCCAAACACCACAAAAGCACCACCGGTAGAGTAAATGAACCTGAACGGAGTCTATAGTTAATCCCATGACAATATACCCCAAGGGTGGAGAAACCCCATAGCACTAAGGCCAACTGAATTCCTTTTCGAATGACCCCAATATTTACTGTGCCAATGCAGGAGGGGAAAAAAGGCAAAAAGCACAAAACATTTTTTATCTTTTATATATTATTTTTCTTCGTTTATTAATTATTATTATTATTATTGTTTACCTATCTACTTTTTGTCAATTTCTTTGTTTTGGTGTGGTTATTGAAGTTGTTGTCCCCATTTATATTTATATTGTTTTTTTTCTTCTTTTCTTTTCTTTCTTTAGGTGCTCCGCCATGTTTTTTAACTCAAGACCATGGCTTTTTTTGTGGTGTCTATCGTTATCACTGGAGTGCTCACTGGATATTTGACAATTCTTTTTGTACTGTTGGGGTGTTCCACCTTATTTTTCTCCTTCATCTCTCAAACCAACGATGAGAGCCTCTAGAAGGATTCCGCCCATTTTCAGCATATTAGACTTTTACCCCAGTTTACTACTTTTCTCTTCTTCAAATAAAACCACATAACTTGAACTATGTAGTCCTTCCTCCCAGTTAGAGGGGGAAATAAGGGAGGCACCAAGACCAAAACTTCTAAGTAGTAAGCTAGGTACAGAGGGGACCACATATTCTCGTAGCCCCGGAGGTGAGTAGGACGAACACGGAGGGGTAGGGAGGACAAACCGGTGATGGGAACCCCCTGATTTTATGTAAATATGTACCCATAATATTATTGTCAACAATATGTAAACTACTATGATCAGAATAAAAATTATATTAAAAAAAGAAGAAATACAGATGGCCAAAAGGCACATGAAAAAAATGTTCCACATCATTAATCATCAGGAAGATGTAAATCAAAACAACTATGAGACACCATCTCACACCACAGTAAATGACACACATCACAAAGAACAAGAACAATCAGTGCTGGCGGGATGTGGGGAGGAAGGAACTCTTATTCACTGTTGGTCAGAATGCTGTCTAGTCAGCCTTTATGGAAAACAAAATGGAGATTCCTCAACTGAAAATTGTGCTCACATATGATCCAGCTATATCACTCCTAGGGATATACCCTAGAAACACAAAAATACAACAACAAAAATCCCTTCCTCATACCTATATTCATTGCAGCACTATTTACAATAGCAAGAATCTGGAAATATCCAAGATGCCCTTCAACAGATGAATGGCTAAAGAAACTGTTGTACATATATTCATTGCAGCACTATTTACAATAGCAAGAATCTGGAAATATCCAAGATGCCCTTCAACAGATGAATGGCTAAAGAAACTGTGGTACATATATGCAATGGAATATTATGCAGCCATCTGTAGAGAGGAAGTCATAAAATTTTCCTATACATGGATGGACATGGAAATTATTATGCTGAGTGAAGTAAGTCAGAGGGAGAGAGATATACACAGAATAGACTCACTCATCTTGGGTTTTAAGAAAAATAAAAGACGTTATTGTAATAATGTCAAAAAACAATAGAGATGAGGGCTGGAAGGACTGGCTAATGATATGAAGCTCACCACAGAGTGGTGAGTTCTGTTAGAGAAATAATTACACTGACAACTATGGTGACAATGTCAAATGAATGAGATAAGTAAAACGTCTGTCATGAATACAAGCAGGGAGGAAGAGGAGGGAGTTGGGGGACATTGGTAATGGGAATGTTGCACTAGTAAAGGGGTATACCAGTTATTATTACTTCACACCTGTTAGAAATGTCAAAGACAAGATAAGTGTAGGTGAAGATATGGGAAAAAGATCCTTTATGCACTCTTAGTGAAAATATAAATGGTACAGCATGTCATGAAAAACTATATTAATATTCCTTAAAGATTTAAAGAACCACATGTTCCAGATAGCCCACTTTTAAAGAAAATGGTAATAAGATTTAAAAGAGAAAGTTGTACTTACATGTTCAATGTTCACAATAATCAAGTTAATAAAAAGTCTAAGTCTGAGTCAAATAATGAATGCATAATGTGCTTTAATATTTACCTATACTATGGAATATTATGAAAGCTTGAAAATGAAGGTGAAAGACCTTGAAAGCACTATACTAATGAAATAAGTGATATCTCTTGTAAGTGGATTTTTAAAAAATCAAAATTAACAGAAATAGTACAAAAGTGAGTGCTAGAAAGAATCTGGTTGATGGAGGGAAAAGACAGAGGTTGATTAAAGGTAAAAATGTCAGGAGATGAATAAGTACTGAGAATCTCATATCAAATGTAAAATATGGTAACTATAAATAATAATATTGTATTGTATACCTGAGAGTATAGTATTAAAATGTGTTTTAATTATAATATTAAAATATAGAATTTATTCTTACCACCCCAAATATAAAAAATAAAGTATATAATATTCACAGCAGCATGATTCACCCATCCCCAAGATAAACTGTTTCCCACTAAAGATTTTTGAATTATCATTTCCACCTTTGTTTCATTCTCCCTTTGTTTTCTTCTTTTCCCCACATCATAGCATTATTGGTCACAATCAAACTCAGCTTTATAAAAATTATGGAAAGATATAGAAGCAAATTGGATAAGAGATAAGACAGTAGATTACATTTTACTAAGATGGTTTTGCTTGTAAGTTTTAATAATAAAAATCAAATAGCAATTTTCACTCAGCTATTAAAATTTATGTTTTGAAAACTTAATTTCAAATATTTATTTTTATACATTCTGTTCAAAAATGAAATTTTAGTAAAAATTCCAACTAATTTTTTTTAATATAGTTAGTCCTGTCCTTACAAAGGGCTGAAAAATGAAGTGCTGATTTCCTGTTGCTAAAACCCACTAATTAAAATAGGGTGACTAGCCATCTTTCTCTGACTAAACACTGTAGCACTATGACATTTTTTTGGTATATACCATCTAAATAAAAGTTAAATTTTAACATAAAAGCATATGGGTTATTATAGCTTTTAGAAATTAGCTTCATTACTTATAGTCATTTATATCACTTATACTTAATATTTACTGTTCTTAAAATAGCAAAGTAAAATCACTAATCATGCATAATTCTTACCTCCTCTGCATCAGTATTGTTTAATTCTTCTACTTTAACTTTATTATAAGTATCCAATATATCAGTACAGCTCTGATCCCTAAGAAACAAGGTAAGTCAAATACACTTTAATAACTAAAAAATCAATTTATGATTTAATCTAAACAGATAAAATTTCCCAAAATATCTTACCCAATAAACCGAAGCAAGACATCAGTTACAATTTTGGCTGCTTTAACTATAGGACTATCTGGTTCATTGAAAGTCCTGGCATTATGCTCAATGTAGCGTACCTCCCACATTAATGCTGATATCCTCCTATTTAAAGAAATGCCCTTTGTTAGTCTAGGTTAATAAACTTAAAGCCTATTACAGGAATATGCAGCAAAGAACAACTAGGCTCTTAATCATTTGTTGAAAGTATTTGTATATATACACATATGATAAAGTTAGCTCCGTAACTATATATACTAATACATGAATATATTTACATTTGAAGCACATAAAATTCAAAACCATTAGACTGCATATAATCTGGACATAAACTGACCCAGGACATTATATATGCATAAAAATTGATCTGACCAAACAGTGCTTTTATAAAGCACCAAAAGAATATTTTCAGTTTTTAGGATGAGATGAGAAAAGCAAGAAAATAAGGATCAGGTTTCGGAAAAGAACATTTTTATTTTCTCAAGATATCTATATTTAACTAACAAGACAAATAATTTATATATTACTGAGGTAGCATGGTTCTGAATAGTGCTGATATTTATGCTTTAGTTGTACAAAGTTAGTGTACCATGCCCACAACTATGATGCTCGTCCAAATCCTTTCCTACTGTTCCAGGAAAGTGACTGATTTTTCTGATATATAAAATAGTGGATTTATAATGATTTAAAATATACCCAACTGGTTGTATTTATAAGTTCATGGAATAATTTTGGTTATAATACAGTAAACTCAAAGATGAGAGGTACAAAAAGAGCCTGAATACAGGCTGAATACAGGGGGCATTTTCCTTATATACAAGTGGACTTAGGTTTGATCTTAGGTACTCCCTATGATCTCTGCCAGGACTACTCCCTGAGCACAGAGCCAGGAGTAAGCCCTGACACCATTAGGTGTTGCTCAAAAAACAAACAAACAAAAAAGAAGACTGATACCAAATACTGCTTTCCACAGACCTATAACCAAAATAAAGGACAACATAATCAGACTGCTTTCTACATCTATTTCAGATGTGATAATTAAATCTAATTATCTGCTATCTAGCCCCCCAACAGGACATTTAAACATGCTCCAACTCTCTATAGCACCTAATCATGATAAATCAACAAACCACTTAACTAGTTTTACTTCATACATTGCATAACCTAATTAACGTTTTCTCCCTTCCTTTCCTCTCACTATCTTGGAAGACTAAAAACCTAGTGAATGAAGGAAAATTACAATTTCAACTTTTAGAAGAAAATTTTTGAGTAGCTATTTTACACTATGAAATCACAGATCTCAGTGTATCATTATGCAAACAAAGTAAAAGATCTAAAGCTATAAATTTTATTGTTAATGATAAAAATCAAACCTGTAAAAGCGGTTTTCCAGTCTCTGCCTGATGGTGTTGAGGTCAGTTGGATATGCAACAACAGTACAATATAAAGGATAGGCACTCAGATCCACTGGAACAGCAAATGGGCTGGCAAAATCTACAATATTATCAACATCAAGAGGAAATTATAAAGGACATTTTATGCTAACAAATTAAATCTCACATAATATGAAGAGAGGGCAATATTCCACATTTCTAAAATGGTGACAGAATTATACAAATATTAGATGGAATACTGCTTTTGTGTTAATTTTACTTATGCATAATATTTATGAAACATGAAACATGCATGATACATTGGGACATGTATCAACAGCAGACAAAATTAAAGGAAAACTTTTTTTAAATTTTGGATTTATGTCTTCTAGATAAAAGTCAAATTTCTTAAAAGATCTTTTAGAAAGGCATCTAGGTATGTGAACAAAATGTTACTCACCTCATTGTTTGTATCAAGGAACCCAAAGTGAGGTTCATGTAATAGCTAAAGAGCCAAATTATCTCAAAAATATAAATATATCTCTATGCCAACTTTATTATTTAACACTCTCCAAAAGTTTAAAAAAACAGTCTTTACTTTAGCCAAGCATATATAAACGTTAATATTAAAATTATAATCACTATATTTCAGCTTAAATGTGTACAGTAAAAATGCACTTCCTTTTATAGAAGATAATATTCTGATTTTCCAACCCTCCACCCTCCATATCATGCTCCTTATATTCTTTTACCATACCCAGGGAAAGAAGGTGGTTAATGCCCTGAATGACCCTTTCACATTCCTCATCTCTGGAATGAACCCCCCATTCTCCTTCCTGGGGTTTGTATAGTAAAGCTGTCAGTTCACCCTGGGACACAGGGACTCCAGCACCAACTTCATCTGGAAAAGCAGCTATATATAAGATGAAAAATAAAAAAATAATTAGTTTCAAATATCATACTAGTGCCTTTTACTTTTAGAAAAAATTCAATTTAAAATGCATATTTACTTCCTTCCGGAATTGGCTCCATATCCCAAGGGCTCATATTTTCTCTTTCATTATTGTCCCAGCTATTAAAAAAATAAAAATCAAACTCATAAGATAAATATTTATGTGCTAGCATACTCTATATGACTTCTAGGGGGGTAAAATTCTCAAACAGCATAAATAAAATATACTTTTTCCTTAAAGCATAAATATTCTTACATGAAGATAATGGATATCTAAGAGTAAAACATGCTCCATGGGTCAGAAAATTAGAGTGCATTACATTTACTCATATATTTTAATTAATATTTAAAAATATTCAAATTCAGATTACAGAGATAGCACAGTAAGCAAAGTGCTTATCTTGCATGTGCCCAACCTAATTTTAATCCCTGCAAACCCATATGATCCACTGAGTCTCACCAGAAGTGATGCTGAGTTCAGAGTTAGGGGTAATAAACCCTGAGTACTGCCAGATGTGCCCCAAATCCTTCCAAAATGTAAATAAAATTTGTAATCAAGGATATATGAAATAAAAATGTATCTGGGGAAATTTCAATCAAATTAAAATAACTTATTTTATAGTTGACTTATTTTTGTGAGATAACACAGAATAATAAATGTGATTACACCACTAAAGTTTTATTATTCCTCTTTGGTTTGTAATATGGAGATACATTTTTACACAATCTTTGTAAAATGATAATTTCCTCCATTAATTTTGGGAAGAGGCTTCATTGAGGAATCATAGGAAACTTATAGCTCTAGGATATTGTGAGAAAGCAAATGCAGACCAATAGTAAATTCAAAAATATTGTAGTTACATCTAACTAGGACTTATGACAGTAAATATAAGACAGGCATTAGTATTCAGTGGTTTTAGATATGTAATATTTACTTAAATACCAAATTAATTTCAGAATTCTCCATGAAATAGATTTACTGAGTTTTATATTGTATCTCCAATGTACACAAGAGGTACATGTCAGTATGGACATTCCTCAAAGAGCTAGAAATGGAGCTTCCATATGATTCAGGAATACCACTCCAAGGGATATACCCTCAGGAACACACAAAAAAAGTATGAAAATGCCTTCTGCACTCCTAAGCTCATCACAGCACTATTAACAAAAGACAGAATATGGAAACAACTCAGGTGCCCTACAATAGATGAGTGGCTAAAAAAACTGTAATATATCTACATAATGAAATACTATGCAGCCATTAGAAAAATGAAGTTATGAAATTTGCTTATACATGGATGGGTATGGAGATTATTATGCTGAGTGAAATTAGCCAAAGGTAAGGGATAGACATAGAATAATCTCATTAACATGTGGTATATAAGAAAAAAGAGATAATATGGTAACAATATCCAGTGACAGTAGAATTAAGGGTCAGGAGGTCCAGCCCAGGGTAAGGAGCTCACCACAAAAGTGGTGAGTATAGTTAAAGTATAGAGTCTGCAAGGACAGTGATAGTTGGAACTGATTACTCTGAACAAGAAATCAGTGCTGAAAGGGGAGAAAATGACACACAGGATACCTCCACAGTGTTAAAAGGAGAGGAAGAGAGAGAAGCAGAGATAGAGAGAAGCAAATTACCTGCCCTAGAGACAGGTGGGGTGGAAACGGGGGACATCGGTGGCAGCAAGAGTGCACTGGTTAAGGGTGGTGTACACTGTATGAATAAAACCCAACAGTGAACAATTTTGTAACCATGGTGTTTAAATTAAGCAATTAATAAAAATACCAAGAAATCAGAGATATTGTGCTTAAATCATGTATAAAATATTTTACATAGTGTTTTATTGTATTTAAAGCACCATAAAACACAGTGAAACTCAACTGGCTGAAGTACATAGAGTACATACTGGAATCCCAGGTATAAATTCCAGGATGGCATGGTTCACCAAGAATAGTCAGGAATGACTCCTGTACATCAAACCAGGAATAATCCCTAGATGTTACTGCTTATGGTAGAAAAAAATGGAGAAAGAAATAATAATAAAATAAATTTGAAATATTTAAGAGAAAACAAATAGACATTAGGAAGATAAAAATAAATCTTTAGGTCCCGTGTTCTTTTAGCATTAATATTAAGTCAAATGGTTTATCGCTAAATTTCTTCTCTACAGGTAGTAAGATTACTACTTTACAAATACAGCTAAATTATAAGAGTAGTCAAATCAGATTAAAAAAGCATTATCCTCAATCATTTCCATAAAAATTCATATAGTTCTATTATAGACTATCAGAAATAAGACCATAAATATACTTACTGAACACTGTAACACTGGAAAGAGCTATCAGGATACTCTGGTTGAAAAGGCTGCTGGCTCTCCACAGTTCCAAACCACCAGGCATCATCTATTATACTGCGGAATCTATCACCTATGATTTTAGAAAATTTTAAAAGGGAATTTTGAGAATAACTGTTCCTATTCTAAATGAATATACTGTTGCTACACTATAATTATATAGAGGGATATTAACCTTATCAGAGGCTGCAATCTGAGTTTGACAAATTTATATTTAGTTCTCTTCAAGGACTTTGATTTCTAATCTTTCTCAAATAAATTATATATGTCGTCTTCTTTATTAAATGCTAGCTCATATAATTTAATTTTTATCATTTTCTTGGCCTTATCACTGGCTACCATACACTTTGTACTTTACAATTACTTTTGCTTTCTGCTTTTCATCTTAAAGAGTATCTTATAAGTTTTCTACATATAAATATGAAGAATTATAAAATCAAAGCACAGTCAACAAAAATGTTTCTCCATAGGATCACTAATTACAAACACATTATTTATTGTGAACTAGATACTATTTTCATTGCTTTTTATATGTTAATGCATTTATTGCATATACAGAACATATAGGTTCTAATACTACTAACATAATTTCCATTTCAATATAAAGTAAGGCACTTAGAAGCTAAGGGAAGAAAGGAAGAAAAGAGGAAGAGAAGAATAGTCAGAAGAATGGAAGAAAGAATGGAATGAGAGGAGAAAGGAAGGTAGAGGTAAGGGCCACATTCAACAAGAGTTTGAGTCCAAAAAGCAAAAACAATTTAAAAAAATTAAAAAAAGAGAAACAAAAAGAAAAAACAAACAAAAAAATAAGTTTAAGAGTCCGTGTCTAAAATATCTATTTTAAGACAATTAACAGTTGATGGTTTTCTCTGTAAATTAAGATTTGTATTTTAATATATTAGGTATTTTCAGAAGGCGTGATTATAGCTACAAATAATGTGGATAAAAATCACCAAAACATAACTGAAAGTTCAGTTAATATTATTATTTGGCTGAAAGTTGCATGCAACATCATATTACACTAGCTTTTATTCTATTTAAATCCAAGCTTAAAATAACTTTGCTTCAAATATAAAAATAAGTAAGAATACTTTTCTTACCAATCTGCCAATTCCTTTCTTTGGCTTCATTATAAAACTGATGTAATACAAGGAAATCAATGACATCTGGCATGTCATGATATCTATAAAGAAATAAAGCACATGGAAATAAATGAATATAATAACGTGACAATTATCATAAATCTACAGATACATGCTTATTGTGGAAGCATTAAGCTAAGTGCTGTAACTCTCAAGGTTCCCTATAAATGTCTTTATTCGAATTAAATGTCATTTACTGTGATCTCCTTAGGAGTGTCCTATCTACTGTTAGAGCATACTTAAAGATGTCAGTACATGTTCTTAATGCTTTTATAATAATATAATATAATATAATATAATATAATATAATATAATATAATATAATATAATATAATATAATATAATATAATATAATATAATATAATATAATATAATATAATATAACATAATATAATATAACATAATATAATATAATATAATATAATATAATTAATATGATATGATATGATATAATATAAAATATAATATAACATAACATAACACAACATAATACAATATAATAATATAATATAACATAATGTAATATAATAAATATAATATAATATAACATAACATAATATAATATAATATATAATGTAATATATTCTTAATTTAATATTAGATAATTTATTAAGTCTTTTAAAAGGAGGGCTGGAACGATAGCATAGCGGTAGGGTGTTTGCCTCACACAGGATGGACCCTGGTTCGGTTCCCAGCACTCTGAGCCTACCAGAAGCAATTTCTGAGCACAGAGCCAGGAGTAATCCCTGAGCACTGCTGGGTGTGACCCAAAAAAACAAAAGAAAAAAATCTAAAAGAAGATGGAGGGATAGCACAACAGGTAGGGCATTTGCCTTGAACGTGGCTGACTCAGGTTCGATCTCCAGTATCCCATACAATCCTCCGAGCACTGCCAGGAGTAATTCCTGAGTGCAGAGCCAGGAATATCCACTGAGTACTGCCAGGTGTGGGCCAAAAACAAACAAAAAAAGAATTTTAAAAGAATATGAATTAATGATCTTTCCTCCCCAGATTTCAAAGTTAAATTCAGGAAATATGACATTACCCTATTATTAACAGAAATGAAAACAATTATCATATTTTGTGTATATTAGTTACTGTAAAAGATTATTATTTCACAAATAATATTGAAGATATTAAAGTTTTAATTTTTCAGAATGTCATAAATTCAGAGAAAAATACTTTGCCTAAGAAGACACACACACAGAGCTCCAAATCAGGTCATTAATTTTTTGGGGTCACGTCAACCCTGCTTATGGATTACTCCTGTCTCTGTCCTCAGAGACCACTCCTGTTAGTGCTCACAAGACCATATAAGGTACCAAGAATCAAGCCCAGGTTGGCCGCAGGCAAGCCAAATGACGTACGCACTGCACTATCACTCTGGCTCAAGATCTAATAATTTTGTCATAGAAAAATTAAAAATAGATTAAAATACAAAAAATATCTACTCACTTTATGGAAAATGATTCTCCAGTCATTTTGCCTGAAATGGGGTCCAGAAATGCAAGCTTCAAGCAGCACAGTGTAGGTGGCCCAACCTCATATTTGATTCCTACAATCTTAACAAATTCTTGTTCCTATTTACATAAATATCAAGGAATTATTACTTTCAATATAAATAATTATCTAATATGCAAATCCCCTGATAGTTATATGAACAATTAAAAATCATTTGAACACCTACCAAATTGTATACTCTACTAATTGTTAAAGGTAGTATGAAACGGCTTTCAGTACAGGGCGCAATAGAAGATTTTTAAAATCACATACCTAAACATTTTCCTGATAGAATCAAATTTATTAAATCTGTAATACAAATTAGTCATATATATTTTCCTCCAAGGGGAGAGATTACTTTATCCTTTCCCATCAGACTGCATCACTCAGCATGATATTCTTTAGTTCCATACATATTACTAAAAAGTGCATGATTTTGTTCTTTCCTAGAGCTGCATAGAATTACATTGTGCATACGTATATCACAACTTGAACCATTTCTCTTAGTTGGATCTCTACATTATTTCTATATCTGGGCTATTGTACCAAATGCAGCGATGAACATAGGTATGCATATACCTGAGTGACTATTTTTGTGTTTTGGGAATAGATACCAATAAATGGTATTTTTGAATCATATGGTAGTTCTGGTTTTATTTTTTGATAGATCTCCATATTGTATTCCTTATATGCTGAACCAGATGACATTCTCACCAACAGTGGATGAAGGTTCCTTTCTTACCACAACCCTACCAACAATGGCTGTTTCTATACATTTAAGATACACAGCAACGAAGGTCTAAAGGCAACATAATGGAAGAACTCATCTATATTATTGAAATTGGAAATGAGGGAAGAAAGAAATGTCTTGGGACCATTAGGAGAGGGAAAGGATACACTACTGATAGGTGTGGCATTAGAATAATATGCATGAGAAACCATTATTAACAGCATTGTAAAGCATTCAGTAAAAATTCCTACAGGCAATTATTTTGTCTGGTTAAAAAACATTCTTATAGCATAAATAACATGCAGTGATACAGGTGAACACTGACTTATATGTTTTGGGAAAGAAACTACATTTTAAGCACATAGAATATTGTTATATACCTTTATACACCATTAGCCATAATTATCAGATATCAAAACTAAATTTCACTAGGTATAGTGATTTGCTTTAAGTTATATATTAGCATATATAAGATCTGAGCTTAAAATTTTCAGATCTTATACCAAATCTCAGGTCACTATACCACACATATATATGTGCATATATAGCCCACCACAATTTCTCAGAACCACAGATATAAGTTAAAATATAAGAGGGGTCAGAGAGATATACAGTGGGCAGGGAGCTTGCCTTGCATGTGGCCAACCCAGGTTTGATTCCCAGCACTCTATGTGGTCCCCTAAGCCCACCAGTAGAAATCCTGCCTGGATCCAAGAGAAACCTCTCAGCACTGCCAGGCATGGCCCAAAACAAAAAATAAGTAAATAAAAGGAAAAAAATGGGGGCCGGAGCAGTGACAGTGGTAGGGCATTTGCCTTGCATGCAGCTGACCTAGGACAGACTGCGGTTCGATCCCCCGGCGTCCCATATGGTCCCCAAAGCCAGGAGTGATTTTTGAGCACAGAGCCAGGAGTAACCCTGAGCGTAATCGGATGTGGCCCAAAAACCCAAAAAACTGAAGAAAAAGAAAAAAGAAAAAATTATCATAAAATTATCATTTATATGAGTGAGAATTTAATTTTGTGCTTTCAATTCAAATCCTCTGGTTTAGATATGAATTTGAGTTTAATACTATGATATTTTCATTACTATAATTTTGTAGTATAGTTTGAAGTCAGGGATTGTGAGGCATCCACTATTCTTTTTGGGGAGCAGGGGCACATCTGGCTGTGCTAAGGGATCACTCCTGACAGAGCTCAGCAGACCATATAAGGTGTCAGGGGGATCAAATCTGGGTGAGATGTGTTCAAGGTAAATGCCTTACTTTCTGTACCTACTTACTCTTCTTCTCTTCCAGAATGTCTATACTCTATACCATTTGGGGACTTCCACAGTTCCTTGTAAACTTCATTTATATCTATTCTATTTCTTTGAAGTATGTTGTGGGGATTTTGAGAGACACTGGTTTGAATCTACATAATGCTTAGTCTGTCAATAACAGACAGATAAATTTATAGTGTTATTCCCTCTATTAAACAGAATTGGATGTCTTTATTCCCTTTATCTTCTACCATTTCTATCAATAATGTCTTATAGGGTTGCTAAAATTGTAAAGAGGTTTAAGGTGCTTGCTTTCTATGCTGCTGACCTGTGTTTGATGCTTGGCACCACAATTGGTCCTCTGAGCAGCACAAAATATATTATCTGTGCACAAAGCCAGTAATAAACTTTGAGAATTAGCAGGTAGGGCCCAGCTCACAAAAATAAATGAATAAACAGAAATAATGACATAGATTTCAATGTAAAATTAAACTTCTTTTTAAAGTTTATTCCTCAGTTCTTAATTCTTTTAGATGAAACTACAAGAGAACTTTAAAATTCATTTTAATATATAAAATTACATAAATATAAATATTAATATATAAAATATTAATTAATATAAAATATATGAAAGTAACACATTTCTAATACTAAATATTATTATGCAAAGTTATTAACTCATTTATTAATTTGAACAGCTATATTTTGGCAGGATTTGTCCTCTGAAAATTACTTAGTTTCCAATTTGGTTACCTTTAATTCCTTAAACCATGGTTAAGGTTTCTGATATTATGTTGAGTAATAGTGATTGTTGAGAATGTTGAATAACATCAGTAAGTATGCTTGTTTATGTAAAGTCTTAGAGGAAAAGTATTTAATTTTTTACAGTGGACTATAAAGTTAGCAATGTGTTTGGTGCACATAATCTTAATGATGTTGAGGTAATTTGTGATAAACAAAGAACCAAGAAGCATCTATACCTCAAAGGAAACAGTGACCAGGATACAAAGAGTACACATGGAATGGGAGAAATTATTCACTCAATACCCATCTGATAAAAGGTTAATATCCAAAACATACAAGGGACTGGTAGAGATTACCAAGAAAAAAAACATCTGACCCCATCTAAAAATGGAAAGATGAAATTAACATATTTACTCAAAGGAGAAGCAATACAGATGCCCAAGAAATACATTAAAAATGTTCCACTTGGGGGGCGGCGAGGTGGCGCTAGAGGTAAGGTGTCTGCCTTGCAAGCGCTAGCCAAGGAAGGACTGCGGTTGGATCCCCCGGCGTCCCATATGGTTCCCCCAAGCCAGGGACAATTTCTGAGCGCTTAGCCAGGAGTAACCCCTGAGCATCAAATGGGTGTGGCCCGAAAAATACAAAAAATTTTTTTCTACTTCATTTTTTTTGGTTGGGGGGGGGCCGTACCCAGCAGTGCTCAGGGGTTACTCCTGGCTGTCTGCTCAGATATAGCTCCTGGCGGGCCGGAGAGATAGGATGGAGGTAAGCATGCAGAAGGTCATCGGTTCTAATCCCGGCGTCCCATATGGTGCCCGTGCCTGCCAGGAGCAATTTCTGAGCACGGAGCCAGAAAAAAACCCTGAGCACTGCCGGGTGTGACCCAAAAACCACACACACACACACACACACACACACACACACACACACACACACACACACACACAAAGAAATAGCTCCTGGCAGGCACGGGGGACCATATGGGACACCGGAATTTGAACCAACCACCTTTGGTCCTGGATCGGCTGCTTGCAAGGCAAACGCTGCTGTGCTATCTCTCTGGGCCCTCCACTTCATTAATCATCAGGGAAATGCAAATTAAAGTAACAATGAGATACCATCTCACAACACAGAGACTGGAACACATGACAAACAACAAGAACTATCAGTGCTGGCAAAGATGCAGGGAGAAAGGGACTTTCATTCACTTCTGGTGGGGATGTTAACTGGTACAGCCTTTGTGGAAAACAATATGGATATTCCTCAAAAAATTAGAAATTGAGCTTCCATATGACCTACAATACCACTCCTAGGAATATATACTAGCAGCCCCAAAACACCATGCTGAAAAGCCCTCTATTCCTATGTTCATTAATGCACTATTCACAATAGCCAGAATCTGGAAACAAACCATGTGCCTGAGAATAGATGAGTGCCTAAAGAAACAGTGGTACATTTACACAATGGAATACTACGCAGCTATTCAAAAAAGAAGTCATGAAATTTGCTTATACATGCATGGATATAAAAGGCATTATACTGAGAGAAATGAGGCAGAGAGAGAGATAGACATAGAATGATCTTCATCATATTTGGGACATTAAAAAAGATAGTATGTTAATAATAATCAGAGACAATAGAGACAAGGGCCAGAAGGACCAGTCCATGATAAGAAGCTTGCCTCAAATACCAAGGGACTGTATTTAGGGCAGAGAAGGGACCACTATGACAATGATTGTTTGAAATGATCATCTGGGTAATAACTGGGTGCTGAAAAGAGATAAAGTGATAGGCATGATACCCATCAGTAGTAATATTGCAAACCACAGTGTCTAAAGGGGAAATATAGAAAGAGAATGAGAGAGAGAGAGATAGAAAATATTTGCCCCAGATACAGGCTGGAGGGAGGCTGGGAGGGAAACTAGGGAAATTGGTGGCAGAAAATGTGCACTGGTGAAGGGTGTTGTACATTGTATGACTGCAAGTCATGAATAACTTTGCATCTGTGGAAAAAATACTATCATGAAAAACCTTGTAACCAGTTTTTAAATAAAGTAAAAAAAAATATTTAGAAAAGAACCAAGAGAAATTGAAAAAGTCTCTTCAACTGGTTAATTCAAAACAGATTAAAGAATTGGATGTTAGGGTTCAGTGATAATACAGGGGTAAAAGAAATGACTTACATGTGTTGACCCTAGTTGAATTCCCAGCACCACCTTCAGAATTGCCAGAATGGTAATCCCCATACTACACAACAGGGTCCAGTCCAGTAGTACCACATCCTCAGGCCTCAAAATCTGGCCCAGTTGGCAGAGAATCACTGGGAGAACAAACTGAGCCTCCAGAGCACTGCTTGGAGATCCCCAAAATTTAAAAGAAGTATGTATGTTATACATAAAACCATATAATACATTGAAGAAAACACTTCCCAAGCACTCCATGATGTTGTCTTCCACAACATAACAGGGAGGAATAAAATCCAACAAGGAGAAAATAGAAAACACTATTACATCAACAAAATACCTTCTTGCACAATGAAACAAAGTATCAAAATGAAAAAATTTCCATTGAACATGGAAATATTTACCTACACAAAACAATGGTCCACAAAATACATCAAAACAAATCAGCCTTGTCAACAAATGGGTAGAGCTATACTGATACTTTTTCAAAATAAAGGCACATAAAAATACCTATTAACTCATTAACAAGGAAATGTAAGTGAAAACAACAATGAGTATATCCTTACACCTGTGAAAGAGATCAAAAAAGCCCAAAATAAATAGTAGTAGTAATATATGGAGGGAAAGGGAAATACAGAGAGAAAAGGAACACTAATACACTGTTGGTAGGAATGTAAGTTGGTTCTTTCTTAAGGAAACACTATATAGAGATTCCTCAAACATTAAAAATGGTTCTATGGTACAATCCAGCTATTTTTACCTTTAAGCATCAATACAAAGAATACCAAATAACTTATTTGAAAACATATAATGCATACCTAGGTTGATTGCTGTGCTGTTAATAATACCCAAGATATAGAAATAAACTCAATGTGCCCCGTGGTCAAAATTGAGATACATATATACCTATGTATATATGTATGAATATATTGACACATAATGAAATATCACTGTTATGTGAAATGGAAATATTATCTTTTGTTTCAGTATAAATAAAAATTGGGGAATTAAGCTAAGCAAAACAAGTCAGAGGGAGAAAGACAAATATTGAATGATTTTAATCACATTTGAGATATAGTAAAGCAAAGCAACAGATAGAAAAAAAACTGAAGAGAAAAACAAACCAATGAATGAAGACTGAAAAACTATGGTTACCAGAAGGAAAGGTGGTGAGAATGGATTGAAAGGAAGAAGTGTAAACTGGTGGAAGGAACCAGTGATTGGTTGTGGTAGTCATGTGATAACGTATGCCTTTTGAAGAGGTGTGAAGTTGTATCCCTAAAACAAATACAGTTGTATAAGCAAATGTTAATTTAAAAAAGAAAGAAAAAAAAACTTAAAAAATGGCCAGATAACAACCATAAGAAAGAATTGAAAATACTATTTGTACTATTCACCTGTTGTATAATATACAGTGAAAGGAATAAGTACACAAAATGCAAGTTATAACCAACTGGTGGTCAATTTTACAAGCAAGGGCTGGCAAGTAAGCTTGTCACACATTGTGGCAAGTCTGACATAAATCAACAGAAATATATGTGAGTAGAGGCCTGTTTAAAATATGATAGTATAATGAAGTGATAATATATGGACCATAATATATTCCTGAACTATCTGCAAGCAGTCAATAATAGTGCAAGTAAAATACTATTTTAAAATTATAATTCATATTTGATACTTGATTTGTAGATTATATGTTGTATGGAAATTAAATTATATGATTTTTACAATAAAACAGCAACTCTGAACCTTCTTTTAGTTTCTGAACCACACCTGGCTGTGCTCAGGGCTTAATACAGATTCTGTGCTACAAGATCAGTCCTCGCGGTGTGTAGGGAATCATATGCAGTGGAAGGGATAGAACCCAGGCCAGATGCACAAAAGGCAAATACCTTACCCTCTTTGGCCCCAGTATTGAGAAGTTTTACAGATTTTCTTACATATCTACCAAATATTTGTCTTTTAAAATTATTACTAAAAATCATAGCAAGATTTGTAAAAGAAGGAAAATAAATGTTTTATTTATTTCCTTGATTAGAGAAAAGAAATTCTTAACTTTCACCTGTCTCACAAATAACTGAATATAGGTCACCTGATAAGGTACTACAGTCTCTTAAAATTTAACACAACTTTTTCTAGTGTGTAATTTTATACTGATAAAAATACACATTATCTCTTATATCCTTCCTGCTAACATATGTCAACCCTTCATTTACAACGCATACCTTTTTAGTCTCTTGCTATCCAAGTTAGAAAAACAAAAGAACATAGCACACAGAGACCTAATTAGAAATGATGGTATCTATTTTAATTATGTAGCTTATGAATGTGGCAAACTTACCCTGAGATCCATTTTGTTCCATGGTTGTTTTTGTAAATTAACACTGTATATTTTAGATTTCCTTACAGCCCTCACATAAGCCTCGTGTCCTTGCCTAAAATAGATAAGCTAAGACAAAGAAAATGAGCCGTTAAAAGCAGCATCCTATATAAAAAATATCTGAATTCTTGCATGTATTATTAAACTTTCTATAGCAGATTACAATTTTGAAAAATTACAATAAATATACTTCAAATAATGTTCATTTAGTATTTCTAATTATGTAGCCCTATATTAAAAACTGTATAATATAAACACTGCACATAATTCTCTCCTTGCTAGATTCTAGTGTCTGCAGAAGAAACAAGGACAAATGTACCAAAACTGGCCATATTTTATAGTACTGCATTTCAAATTGCAAGTGATATTCTATATATCAACTTTTTTTTTGTTTTGGGTCATACCCGACAACCCTCATGGGTTACTCTTAGCTCTGCACTTAGAAATCTCTCCTGGCAGGCACAGGGAACCATATGGGATGCCGTGATTCAAACCATTATCTGTCCTAAATTGGCTGCATGCAAGTGAAACGCCCGACAGCTGTGTTATCTCTCCGGCCCTATATCAATATTTTAATAATTATCTTACACATTTCATATTTATCCATTTATATGTATGTGTACATACATATCTAGTTAGCTTTAATATATTTATATGTAGGGATATATGTTTAATACTAAGTAGAGCAATTTTCAGAAAAGAAATATTTTCTTTTGTGAGAAGTAAAATAAGAATTCTAATATCTTAGAACATAAAGTAAGTATTAATAAGAAAACGTAATTTTAAGGGGGGATATTCAATCCTGTAGTTAATAAATATTAAATATACATATGGGCACAAGGCATTAAGTGTTATGCTAACATCACAAGAAAATATTTTCCTCCAGGATAGGAATAGGCATGTAGATGTCTATCACAGGTGAAAAGTTATATATATATATATATATATATATATATATATATATATATATATATATATATATATATAAGAAAAAGATCTTAGGTGGAAAACTAATGAGGAGGTGGAAACAAATAGAAAGTAGAGATAACATTCCTAGAAAAGCAGAAATTTGAGTTAAATCTTGAAGAATAAACATTTTGGAAGAATTTATCTATAAGTAGGGATATGTAGAAAAATAATAGACTTTCACGTTTAAAAGTAAACTGTCATTAAAATATGGGTTATATAAATGTATTTTTGAGAAAATAGAACGGGAATACAGTGGGTAACGATCTTGCATCGCATGCAACTGACCCAAGTTTTATTCCTGGAACCTTATATAGTCCCCCAATCTCAGCAGGATTGAATCCTGAGTGCAGAGGTAAGTGTAAGCTCCAAGAAAAACCAGGTATGATTCAAAAAACAAACAAACAAATAAATAAATAAAACACTGTCTTTATAAGTTCTTAAAAATATTCTTTTACTTAGTCCTCTGATTCACATACATCTTTACCAGCAACTGCTTAGTACATACAAGTCTTGATGATTCTAAGCATGTGCTAAATAT
The DNA here is from genome assembly GCF_024139225.1 of Suncus etruscus. Lineage (NCBI taxonomy): Eukaryota > Metazoa > Chordata > Mammalia > Eulipotyphla > Soricidae > Suncus > Suncus etruscus. Next base: position 66,395,183 of record NC_064868.1, on the reverse strand, counting down.
GTGCTAAATAGGGGCTTGAATGATAGCATGATGGGTAGGACATTTGTCTTGTACATGGTTAATCTGAGTTTGATCCCTGGCACTTCAGATGGTACCCTGAGCCCACCAAGACGATTTCTAAATGTAGAGCCCAGAGTAACCTCTGAGCACCTCTGCGTGTGGTTCAAAATCAATAAATAAATAAGTAGATAAATAAATAGATTTACAAATTGATGCACATTTTGTTTTTTAAATACTTCTAAGATTAATTAGATACTATTCCTCTTCAACCTCAGTAAAGTGGAAAATAAATGTAAGAAATCATGATCTGAGATAGAACTCCATCCCTAAAGTTTGTTATGTTTTCTTTAACAAAAATGTTCAGCAGAATATATTCACTAATATCATCATACAAAATATACATTACCGAAAATTTCAACATCTAAAAGAACAAACTTATAAAATGCTTTAATAATATGAGTAATACATTATTCATAAGGTTATTCAGTAGCTATCTCTGGTACAAGTTATAACAGGTAAATCTAAGGCACAAAATATCTAAAATAAATAATTATAGAAATGTATGGAAGAATTTTTATTGGTTCTAACACTTTTAAGGTAATTACAAGATTGAGCTCCTTTCTTTTAATCTAATGACAATATTACTATAGTGTTAAATAGAAAAGCTATATCAAACTTTTAATCAAAGATGTTTAGTCAATATATCTAATTTAGAGCCTTTATATAGTATAAATCATTGCAATAATAAGAAAAAACTAACCAATTTTACCAAACTGAATTATAATCAGTTTTTGAATGAAAAATCATAAATATGGCTGTGCTATGCAATTATAAGGTCAGTAAAAAGGCATGACTGTTCATTACTATCTGTTAAAAGACATTTCCTGAATCACAGAAAGGAGCAATTATCATATACTACATTTTCTATTAGGCAAAACATGAACTTTTGTTTAAAAACATTATTAATTAGAGCGAAGATTCAAAATATAACTCATTTATTAAGTAATAACTTATATAAGAATAATGAACAAGTCAATTACTAAATCTGTGCTAATTGAGAATTTAGTATCTATGTCAGGCCCTACAAAAGATGTAAGACTATAAAGATTAGGTCAGTATTCAAAAATTAGAGTTTAGTAGAGCAGTTAAGATAGTGTACTTAGAATGATAATAGAATTGAGAATATAATTGTTATAAGACTGAGTAAAGTGAGTACTGCTGAGGTTCCAAGAGAAAGTTTGTGACAGATATAAATTACCTCATCACCCATCTGTGGGACAAATGGGGAGCGTCGTGGTATTGCATCCAAGATCCATTGAGGGGCAAACCATTCTTCACTGGGCTCACCTGCCATAGAAACCAGTCCTCCTTTCTAATGAGCAATAGCATGACAGATAACAGGTAGAGATTGTTAAAACGTCATAATAAAATCTAAAATCCACATTTTAAATAATTTCCATTATCAATAATTATGTTTCACTTTTATATTAATGAAACATTAAATAACACGTTGCTTAATTTTGCATGGTAGATAATGACATATACTATATATAAATAATATATAATCATACATATCATTCATGTTTTTAGAATACCACATAAATTCAAATACAATTTAACTTTTGCATATAAAAAGATAGGAGAAAAAACTTATATCAAAGATAGAAAATAAGAAGTTGTCAACAAAACTAGGAGTTGGTTCTTTAAAAGAGAAAACAAGATTGATAAACCCTTAGATAACCTAAGCAGAGAGAAAAGAAAAAACACAAATAGGATAAGATGACAGGGGAGAAATCATAACAGACAAGTCAGAAACTTTGATAAAATCCCAAGAGGTGGAGCTGGAGCAATATACAGCATGTAGGATGCTTGCTTTCCATGAGGCAGACTTGGGTTTGATCCCAAACATCCCATATCCCTGAATACCAAACTTTATAACCTAAAAGAAATGAATGAATTCTTAGAGCCCTAAAAGAGTAATGATAACACCAAGAAGAAACATATTCCCATCTGTTTATCTCTGCTTCCACTTGTTTGGAGAGTGCTGTTTCCTCCTTGAAGATGACTTTAGTCTCAATGTCAGGGAGTGTTTTACCTACGTGTTGTTCTATATACCTCATGGTTTCAGGTATGTATCAAGGTCTTTAATCCACTTAAATTTTACCTTAGTACATGGTGTTATCTGGGGACCTGAGTTTGCTTTTTTGCAAGTGGCTAACCAATTGTGCCAAAACCACTTGTTGAAGAGGCTTTCCTTGCTCCATTTAGAATTTCTTGTATGTCTGGGGAATATTTTCTGAGTACTCAAGTTATTCCATTGATCTAAGGGCCTGTCTTTATTCCAATACCATGTTTTTTTAATAACTATTGCTATGTAATACAATCTAAAGTTTGGGAAAATAATGCCTCCCATATTCCTTTTCCCAAGGATTGCTCTAGCTATTCGAGGGTGTTTATTGTTGCAAATAAATTTCAGAAGTGTTTGATCCATTTCATTGAAGAATGTCATGGGTACCTTTTTTTAAGATCTTAATTATTTTATTAATATCTTTATTTAAACATCTTGATTACAATTATGATTGTAGTTGGGTTTCAATCATATAAAGGACACCCCCCTTCACCAGTGCAACATTGCCATCACCAATGTCCCAAATTTCCCTCCTCCCCACTCCACCCCCACCTGTACTCGAGACAGGCTTTCTACTTCCCTCATTCATTCACATTGTTAGGATAGTTCTCAGTGTAGTTATTTCTCTAACTGCACTCACCACTCTTTGTGGTGAGCTTCATGTCATGAGCTGGACATTCCATCCCTCCTCTCTTTGTCTCTGAGGATCATTGCAAAAATACCTTTTATTTTTCTTTAAAACCCAGAGATGAGGGAGACTATTCTGTATCTAAATAAATAAATGCCCTCCATTGACCACCAGGACCACATTGTTTGACCTCCAGCCAGATGCGGTAATGCCCCGTCCCTTCTGCTAAGACCATATGGACAACCTAGCGACCTCTGGCTAGGTGTGACAATGCCACAATTAGTCAAAATAACAAATACCACAGATACAGATAGAATATTGAAAACAGCAAGATCAAAAAGGAAAATTACATTTAAAAGAGTATCCTTAAGATTTACAGCAGACCTGTCACAAGAAACTCTCAAGACAAGAAGGCAGTGGTGGGATATCATGAAAAAACTAAATGAAATGAATGCTTTCCCTAGCATACTGCACCCAGCAAAACTCACTTTCAGATTTGAAGGAAGTATACATGAATACATGAATAAATAACAGTTCAGAAACTTTACAAATTCAAAACCAGCTTTTAAAGAAAAACTGAAAGGTCTCCTTTAATACAAGACTGACAAACAGACACAACAAACTTCTACACAAATATGGTACTAAATCCCATGACAATTATCTCTCTCAACATCAGTGGACTTAATGCAACAGTTAAGAGATACAAAGTCGTTAAATGGATCAAAAGATGAATCCAACATTCTGCTGCCTACAAGTAACACACCTGAATAGTCAGAACAAACAGACTCAAAATCAAAGGCTGGAGGAAAATCATCCAAGCAAACAACACCTTAAAAAGCTGGAGTGGCCATATTAATATCAGATGACACTAACTTTAGACTCTGAAGAGTTGTAAAGGACAAAGATGGGGGCCCGGAGAGATAGCACAGCGGCGTTTGCCTTGCAAGCAGCCAATCCAGGACCAAAGGTGGTTGGTTCGAATCCCGGTGTCCCATATGGTCCCCTGTGCCTGCCAGGAGCTATTTCTGAGCAGACAGCCAGGAGTAACCCCTGAGCACTGCCGGGTATGGCCCAAAAACCAAAAAAAAAAAAAAGGACAAAGATGGACATTTCATAATAATCAAGGGATATGTACAACAGGAAGAAATCACACCACTAAACATGAGAGACCAGCAAAATATTTAATACAATTATTGACAAATTTAAAAGAAGGTGTCATTAGTAACACAATAATTGTGGAAGACCTCAACACTGCCCTGTTACCACTTGATATGTCAACCAGACTGAAACCAAACAAAAATATATTAGCTCTGAAAAGAGACATGGAAGAAAGTGGCCTAGTATGTATATGTATATGTATATGTATATGTATATGTATATGTATATGTATGTATATATATATACACACACATCCCCAGAAAACTGGATACACAATCTTCTCCAATGTACATGGGGCATACTACAGGATAGACCACATGCTGGCCCATAAAACATATCTCCATAAAGTCAAGAGGATAGAAATTGTACAAACTATCTTCACTCACCACAAGGCAATGAAATTATATGTTAACTACAAAGAAACACAGAAGAAAAATTTAAACACCTGAATACTAAACAGTTCACTACTGAACAACCCAGAGGGTCAAAAATCAAAAAGGAAATCAAATCATTCCTGGAAACAAATGGCAATGAAGACACAAACTGTTCAAAATTTATGGGACACAACAAAAGCAGTACTAAGAGGAAAATTTATAGCCTTGCAAGCACACATCAGAAAGGAAGAAGGGACCTATATAAAAAGCTTAACGACACAGATTTTAAAACTAGAAAATGATCAACAAAATCAACCAAAAATAGGTAGGCAGAAGGAAATACTAAAGCTTAGAGCAGAAATCAATTAAGTGGCAATCGATAAAACAATCCAAAAGATCAATGAAAGCAAGAGTTAGTTCTTTGAAAAAATAAACAAGATTGATAAACCACTGGCAAAAATCACAAAGAAAATGAGAGAGAGAAACTTGATAAACCAGATTAGAAATAAAAAGGGGATGGGGCCAGAGAGATAGCATGGAGGTAAGGCGTTTGCCTTTCATGCAGAAGGTCATCGGTTCAAATCCCGGCGTCCCATGTGGTCCCCCGTGCCTGCCAGGAGCAATTTCTGAGCATGAAGCCAGGAGTAACCCCTGAGCACTGCCGGGTGTGACCCAAAAACCACAAAAAAAAAAGAAATAAAAAGGGGGCAATCACTACAGATACTGCAGAGATTCAAAGTGTAATCATAGGCTACTTTGAGAAACTCTGCCAGGAAAAATGAGAAACTGCAAGAAACAAATAAATTCTTAGACTCATAACATTCCATGGTTGAATCAGGATGATGTAGCATATCTAAACACCCTCATCACTATTGAGGAAATTAAAACAGTAATCAAATGTCTTCTCCAAAACAACAGCCCAGGACCAGATGGATTCACTAATGAATTCTTTCCAACTTTTCAAGAGAAACTGCTACCAATCTTTGTCAGGCTCTTTCATGAAACTGAAGAAACAAGAACACTTCTAAATAGTTTTTATGAAGCCCAAATCACCAAACCAGACAGAGATAATGCCAAAAAAAGAAAATTACAGACCAATATCTCTGATGGATGCAAAGATTCTCAACAAATTTCTGGCAAACAGGATCCAATGCCTCATCAAGAAGGTCATTCACCGTGATCAAGTAGGTTTCATCCCAGGAATGCAAGGATGGTTTAACAGCCGAAAATCAATCAACATAATACACAATATCAACAAGAAAAAACATATTATCATATCAATAGATGCAGAGAGAATATAACATTCCTCATAATTTATAATCAGAGATATTTAAATCAAGACAATAGTGCAAATCACCTTACACCAGTAAGAATAGCACACTTCAAAAATGGAGATCGTGAAAAGTAACTCATCCACTGTTGGTTCTAACCTGATTCAAACCCTGTGGAAAAAAATATGGACATTTCTCAGAGAATTGAAAATAGAGCTACTATATGACCTAGCATTCCAATTGTGTCTTTACCTCCAGGGAAAAATAATTTCATTCAAAAGTAAATATGCACTATTGCAGCACTCAGAACAATAACATGAATTTAGCCTAAGTGTCCAGCAACAAATGAAAAATTAATGAAAATATAGTATGTCAACACATACTATGCAGGTGCAAACAATGATTAAATGCATTTTGTTGCAACCTACATGGAATTAGAAGATATGTCAAGTGAATCTGAATAAGGACAAATAGCAGGTCATCTCAGTAATATGAGGTATGCAGAAGAATAACAGGAAAGGAATGCATAGTTTCAAATTTGGTGTAGCTCTATCCTGATGCAAGAAAAGTGGACAGGAAAATGAAAAAAACCTAAGAGGCTAATAAGGATGGGATATTACAGAGGTAAGGCCAGGGGCCTTAAGCACATCACTATGGTAGAGATTAGATATGTAATATATATGTATATATTTAAACCACAAAGCCAATAATTATGTAATTATGAAATCTAAACCACAACAATCAAATTTTAAAACGTGCCTGTCTGGGGCCCTTCAGAGGGGGCTGGGGGCAAGTCCCCTGACCTGCTGAGGCTCTGGAGGCTACACACATATATATCCACCCTACAACTGCCACCAAACCAATGGCTCACTTTAACCACTTGTCCACTCATATCTACAGAGACTCCTAGCCACCAAACACCCCAGATATGCCAATTTTGTGTCTGACACCTCCAGGGAGCTTTAGAGCCTGCGTAGGCTATCTCCCCTCATGCCTCTGTACTTCTAGAAGCCCCTGGCAGCTACATCCACAAGCAAGAGCCTTCTGCCATTTATGTACAATCAGTCAATGCAATAGACTCATGTAACTCTTGAAAGAGGCTAACTAGCAGGAAAAACTCATGGACTTCACAGCTGATAGCACTGGAGCCTTTCAGAGGTCTCCTATGAACCACAGCTGTTGTCATATGAACTCATCATCCCGTGCTGCAGATCATCAAATTTGCAGACTGTGCAGTTTCTCTTATGTAGTGGTGTGACTTACCCATAATTTTACTTCTGATTTCTCAGTAGGAATACACAAAATAGTAAGTAAATTATTCCTACATGCCAAAGGGCAGGCTTCAGGGAAGTTGGGAAACTGATGATCAGGGTGGAGGGAATGTTACATTGGTGATGGAATACTGAATGCCAGAAATAACTGTATTATGAATAACTCTGTAAACCAGTGTCTAAAATAAAGAAATTTAATTAAAAAATAAGATATAACCATAGGATCTTAATAATTCAATGGATTCTTAGTTGTACAGGTATATAAATAAGACATATATCAGATATGATTGCTTGACTGTATATTACTTTGTTCTTTGTGCTTTTCGGTTTCTTATTCTACACATTAATTTTTTGCAAATGCTAATGTTAAAGGCCAAAAAGAACAAAAAATAACTTGGATAATAAATTCAAATATAAACCTATCAACATAAATTGGTTGTATTAATTGATACATCAAGTAAAAAAGTGATTACCAAAGACCACAGTGGTAGAGATGGAGAAATATTTGCCCAATGTTACAAATTTTTGGCTACTATTAAATTAGGTCCTCAGATATAATGTAAAGCATAGTGGAAAATAGTTAAAACTGCACTCTATTTTGAATTTGAGGAGAATTCTAAAAATTTTTCACAAATATCCTCCAAAAAACCATATTTGATGATGATTTGATAATTATGTTCATTTTGTTAATCACAAAATATATCAAATTATCACATTGTGGGCTCGGAGAGATAGCACAGCGGCGTTTGCCTTGCAAGCAGCTGATCCAGGACCTAAGGTGGTTGGTTCAAATCCCGGTGTCCCATATGGTCCCCTGTGCCTGCCAGGAGCTATTTCTGAGCAGACAACCAGGAGTAACCCCTGAGCACCACCGGGTGTGGCCCAAAAACAAAAGAAAAAAATTATCACATTTTATACTTAAATGTAAACTATTTTTTTAGGTTTTTGGACCATACCCAGTGGCACTCAGTGGTTACTCCTGGCTCTGTGCTCAGAAATTGCTCCTGGGGCTGGAGAGATAGCATGGAGATAAGGCATCTGCCTTGCATGCAGAAGGTCATGGTTCGAATCCCGGCATCCCATATGGTCTCCCGAGCCTGCCAGGAGTGATTTCTGAGCGTAGAGCCAGGAGTAACTCCTGACTGCTGCCCAAACCCCCCCCAAAGAAAAAGAAATCATTCCTGGCAGGCTTGGGGAAACTTTACGGGATGCCAGGGATTGAACCTGGGTCTGTCCCAGGTCGTCTGCATGCAAGGCAAACGGCCTACCATTGTGCTATGCCTCCAGTTACGTAAACAATTTTTAAGGTTTGATTTTATTTTAATTTATGTAAGGTATTCATAATATAATATATGTAATAATAGTATTAAACTATATGATACTGATATACAGACTTATTGCATCCTACCACCTACCTACCAAGGTACCCACAATTACTTACCACTTAATTACCCGTAACCCCTTCCTGTTCTACCTGATGTCAAGTTTGAAATTCAGGAAATGGTTTGTCACTCTCTAATAATTAAATGTAGACAATTTTCATTGTTAATTATGTTTTCATTAAAAATAAAAAAAAATAAAATGTGCCAGTTAAGTAGGCTATTGGGGGGTAGGAGGGAACATGGTTCTATTAATTGGTGCTAGAACATTGTATGTCTGAAAATCAGTTAAGAATAATTTCGGAGAGATAGCACAGCGACGTTTGCCTTGCAAGCAGCCAAAAAGGTGGTTGGTTCGAATCCCAGTGTCCCATATGGTCCCCCGTGCATGCCAGGAGTAATCCCTGAGCATCGCCGGGTGTGGTCCAAAAACAAAACAAAACAAAAAAAAAGAATACCTAATTTGATGTGATTTAATACTTAATAAGACAACTTGAAAAATAGTAACTTCAACAATTTTACTTCACTTCAGATGAGAATGAAGTAAATGAAGTCTGGTTATTGGGGTGTGTATGTATGTGTGTGGTCATATGTCATAATATTTTTCACCTAATTTTTAATTACAAGAAAACTGGTTTGTGCATCTTCTCATTTAAGCAGTTTGATGGCAGAACTTTGCATGAAAATAAAAATTATGATAATAGGGGCAATATGGAAATTAATGACTAAATTACTCCTTCACCTTTTGAGAACTTCGTTGTGATTTCATTTGTACTTTAATAGAAAAATTAAATGTTTCTATTAAAGTATGAAAGTTAACAATAAACACATAAAATAGTAAAAAGTCTAAATTTACGAACCTTCTTTTTAGATTGTTTAGGTTTCCTTTGCCGTTCTTCTAGTGGCTTCAAATTCTCCTCCTCAGAACTGCTGAATATTTTCCTTGTTGCTCTTCTGGTTTGTCGTTTTGGTGGCTGCAAATTTATCCCAGCATCTGCTGTCCAATCAGAATATTCACTTGATGAATCACTGTAAATAAATCAAACTAATGAATAAGTTGAGGGAAGGATAATCTGTGGCACATAATTGAAATATAATAATTTTATGTGGGTCTGGAGAAAGTACAGTTGGTAAAGCATTTGATTTTCATGTAGCTGGCCTAGGTTTGATCTCTGCATGTGATCACCTTAGCCCACAGAAGGAATTTCTAAGCCCAGAGCTAGGAAAAAGCCCTATTACCAATGGTTGTATGCCAAAAATTTTGCAGTTTTTATTTAAGGCATTGTGATTTATAAAGTTAATCACAGTTGAGTTTTAGACATACTGTTTTTCAACACAAGAACACCACAATGTCAACCTCCCTCCACCAAAGTTTTTAGAGTCCATCCCATGTCACCACGTCCCAGTTCAGCATGCCACCATCACAGGTTCCTTAATGTTTGGTTGTTGAAGGTCTCATGATTTCATTATTATTGACTCTGTGGCTTGAATATTTAGTTTTGTCCTTTCTTAACACCACCAAAGCAACTAAGTCCTCTTGGACTCTATGCCCCATTATTTCACACCTGTCTTTCTCCTCCTTTACTTATTTTCTTTCCTTCTCATTATACTTAAGGTCTAGAATGTTCTAGACAACCCCCATTTAAACCATTGCTTTCATTTATATGTAGTTATTCTAAATACCACATATAAGTGATATCATCCTGTATATATCCTTCTCTGGCTTACTTCATTTAACATATCTGATAGGCTCATCTAGATTGCAGTGAATTGCATGACTGCATCATTCCTGTGTACCAAATCTTCATAATCCACCCATCTGTTGTTGAACATTTAGGCTGAATCCAATTCTTACCTATTGTACTGAGTGCTACGATGAATAGCAGTGTGCATACACCCTTTAGGATAAATAATTTTTCTATCCTGGGGATAGATACCCAAAAGTTGAATTTCTGGGTCATATGGTATCTTGATTCTGAATTTACTGAGAACCTGCCATATTTTTTTTCCATAGGGGTTGGACCAGAGAGAATTCCCACCATTCCCACCAGCAGTGAATGAGAATTTCTTTTTTCACCACATCCCCAGCAACACAGATTGTTCCCATTTTTTTTTTTTTTGGTTTTTAGGCCACACCTGGTGATGCTCAGGGGTTACTCCTGGCTATGCGCTCAGAAATTCCTCCTGACTTGGTAGACCATATGGGACATCAGGGGATCGAACCGTGGTCGTCCTAGGTTAGCCACATGCAAGGCAAACATACACCTCACTTCTTATGCCACCGCTCCGGCCCCTGTTCCCATATTTTTGACATGTGCCATCCTCACTGGTGTAAGCAGATATCTCATTGTTGCTTGAATTCGATTTCCCAAATAATAAGTGATGATATACATTTTTTTCATGTGCCTATTGGCCATCTGTTGGTCTTTCTTAGAGAAGTGTCTGTTCATTTCTTTGCCTCATTTTGATAGGGTTTCTAGATTTTATAGAGTTAATCTTTGTGAGTATCTTATATTTCCTAAATATACCTTTTATCTGCTATATTGAGTAAAAATATTTTCTCCCACTAAACTATCTGTATTTTAATTTTAGCCCATGTTTCTTTTGCCATACAGAAACATTTTAGTTTGACATAGTCCCATTTACTCAGATTTGATTTTGTAGCCATTGTCATTGGCATCACATTGTTGAAGACTCCTTTGAGTTTTAGATCTTGGAGTGCTCTGCCTATGTTCTGCTCAATATGAGTTCAGGTCTGACCTCAATTGACTTTTTGTAAAATATGTGAGATATGGATCCAGGTTTAATTTCTTACACCTGGGACCCAATTGTCCCAACACCATTTGTTGAAGAGGCTGTCTTTATTCGATTTCATGTTCTCGATTCCTTTGTCAAAAATTTAGTTTACCATGTATTTGGAGGTTTGGCATTGTTATTCTATTCTGACCCATTGGCCTAAAAGTCTGTTTTGGTTTCTATACAGTTGATAACACAACTTCAAGTTAGGTAATAAGATACCTCCCATTTTCTTGTTTTCGTTTTTTTTTTTAAGTATGATTTTGGCTAGCTGGGGTCTTTTGTGGTTGAAGACAAACTTTATAATTTACTGTTAAGTCCTTGAAATGTTGACTGAATTTTAATATGGACAGCATTAAATCTACATAGTAGTTTAGGTAAGATGGTCATTTTGATAACATTGATTCTTCCAATCCATGAGCATGAAATGTTTTTCCATTTCCTTAGGTCTTCAATTATTTCCTCAAGTGTTTTGACATTTTCATGGTATAGCTTTCTCACCTCTTTTGTTAAGTTGATTCCTAGATACCTGATTGATTTTGATCTGAATCATTATTTATATAAATGAATGTAACCAATATTTGTGTATTGACTTCGTAGCTGGCCAATTTGCGGTACTGATTCCTTTATCTAACAGGAGAATTTCTGAGCAGAGTCATGAGAAAGACCTGAGTGCCAATGGGTGTAGGCCAAACATTTTTTAAATGTAAATGAACGTTACAAAAGATATATTAAAATTTTTGTTCTAGTCTAAAAAAATACCAACACAGAATGTTATTACATTTAAGTTACTTAATGAAATGACTTTAGGTAAAAATGCACAGCTTAGTCTTTAACAGGGTTTATAATTCATAGTCCATAACAAAATTACAAATTTCTTTGAATAAAAATGTTCCTTAGCTATAGCAATATTAAATGTTAAGTATTGAAATAAAATAGCTGGCTAAGATATAGAACCTTGCATTTACAAATGATTTTACTTTACATATGAGGTAACATGCACACAGTGACATGAAAAAAAACTGATACTACTTAAAGAATCAGGATAAAGCAAGTGATCTCTCGACTTCTCATTCACTGCACTCTATTATAAAATACAATTTTAATTCTGGTTTTACCAAATTTCTTTTAAGAATGCAGTTTACTATTAAAATTAAAATAATTTTAGGGTGGCTCCATAGTGCAATGGATAGCTCGTTGGACTTCTAAAATTAAAATAATTTTGTCCAAATCAAAATGATAAAAAGGACCTGGATGGGGGTCTGAAAAAAATAGTACAGTGAACACAGCAATGTTCTTTCATATGTGGCCCTAGGTTCAATTACTGGCATCCCAAAAGATTCCCCGAGCCCCACCAGGAGTGATTTGAGCACAGAACCAGAAGAAATTCCTGAGCACCTCCAGGTGTGATCCAAAGCAAAAACAAGTAAAATCACCTGGAGGAACTTTCGCTTTGCCATTCAATAACAGGATCCTCTACAGAAGCATCACTTGTGCCAACTGTTTCATCTTCCTGCAATAAAAGTCAACAATTAAAATATATGGCTATTATAAATGAGTATATTGTTAGTAGTACACACTATCAGCTGATTATTCTATATTCTCAAAAAAACCTAGTTAAATGGATATGATTATTTTAGTTACTTTATTCAAATATGTAACTCACAAGTATGTCTATTAAGTATTTTAAAATTTTGTTTTTTCTCTAATTAATGAGATTTATATTTTTTATTTCAAAGACAGAAACAAAACTTATTGAAATTTTAAATATATATACCCCTGTTAAGTATTAAAAGGATTATTATCAGAATATTCATATGCATCTACCAAGTTAATATATTTTCTATAAAAATATTTTTGTTATTTGAAAATTTAAATATAACAGAACCAAGTAGTGGAATATTTTATGCCTGAAACTAAAATTATAAAAATATTTTAATTCACAGTAATTCAATAATTAAATTAAAGATAAGGCTAGAATGATCGTACAGTGGTATTGTGCTTGCCTAGCATGCAGCTGCCTAGATTTGATCTCCAGTATTCGTATAGTTTTACGAGACCCCCCCAGGAGTGATCCCTGAGTGTAAAGCCAGGAAGAATCCCTGAGCACCACCAGGAAAAAACAAAAATCAAAAAAACATAAAACAAACACAAAACAAAAAGGAAAAGGAAAAGATAATCTTTGGGTATGAAATCTCCAGTTTATACTACCAATAATTGGCTACACTTTTTTTTTACCTATACCCTTACTAAATGGTTAACATCTTAGATTATTTTTAATTTTGATGAAAATTATCTTAATTATGAGTAATATATTTAGTATACATTTAAACCAAACCCCCTTTATTTTTAGATCAAGATTTTGATAGGTGAATAAAAAACGGAGGGCAACATTTTAAGTATGTTTAAGAGCTGCCATTAGTGGGAGAATGGGGTTATTACACAGAGTGAACATTAAAAAAAACCTCATTATATTTTTCTCAACCAAACTCCATGTTTTTGTAAACTTTATCTAATCCATTTCTTATTTTCATTATTTTAAAAATTAGATCACTGTGAGAAACAGTGAAAAAGTAGTTGATAGCTGATTTTCAGTCAGACAATGTTTCAACACCCATCCCTTCACCAGTGTTTATTTCCGTAACCATTTCTTCAGTTTCCTTCCCATTCCCCTGCCTGCAGCCTAACTTTATATCTGACAGTTTTCTTTTCTCTTTCTTTCCCCCCTTTTTCCTTTTAAGTACTATGGTTTATAATACTCTTACTGACCGGCATTTTTCTTATTATTAAGAGAACAAAAGGAAAGGACTAAAGAGAGGAACCTGAATAAATTAATTACTCTTAATAGTCCATGTTCCTTTTAATATGAATTACTATCACTATTACTATCATTACACCACCTCAAAATCCAGAAAATAAAATTTGCATATTCTGCTGATTAGAGGCCCAATCAGTTCTGGAACTGGAACTAGTTAGTATTGTTTATATCCACTTTGTTCCATTAATAAACAAATTTCATTTTTTCACTGTCCAAAAACCAAACTTTGAGATAATAATCTAGGCACAAACCAAAAAAGATATTTAAAGGAATTCAATGTAGCATCCATATTTTCCTAACTAGTAACTTATTAATGAATACATTTTATCAGGAAAGTTAAAATAATGTATAAAGTTTAGGAGTAAACCTAAATTGATGAGAATAAATAAATGAGAATAAATAGAAAATAAATATTAGCAATACCTTACCTCTGAGGAGCTATCTAAGTCATCCTGTGCACCTGAATTTTGATTTGATAGTTGTGAATTATGCTCTCTATTGGAGCGTGTTTGGTAAGTATGGCGTTGGCGTTGTGTCCTTCGTAAAGATCTCCCATAGCTAGGCGGGTGATCATTCTATGAAAGAGAAGTAAAATAGATTTAGAAAGTCTGAGATTCAGTGAATACACACTAAGGAGTATATACAAAAAGAAAATCACTTGAAATGGACTGGAGTTGGAGGGCAAGTATTGGATAGGAACAAATCCCTAAAAGAAAAGCTAATATATAACTACTATTTAACCCAAATTCTATTATTGATTTCTTTCCTACACTGAAAATTCTGTGACCATATTTAAAGACAAGTAAAGAATGAGATATACAATTTTTTAGTCAGAATACTATATTCATAATATATTCACAGGATGAAATAAGATATCTGTATAATATCTATATATAATTCTCAAGATAATAAAGTTTCAGTTCTATAAAAGAACATATTTAGTAAACTGGTAAAAATGATGTTCTTTAAGTGGGAGCCCTCCCAAGAAACAATAGTCAACCAGATCAAACAGTTCAATATTTCACAGTACTACAGACCACTAGTATTACCTCAGCAGTGCTTGAGGGTCATCAGGGATTCAACTTAACTAAAGAGGTGAAAAATCTATACAAAGAAAACTACAAACACTGCTTCAAGAAGTAAAATAGGACAGAAGGAAATGGAAACATACACCATGCTCATAGATTAACACCATTAAAATGGTAATACTTCATAAAGCAGTGTACAGATTTACTGCAAACCCTACAAAATACCCATGTCATGGGGACCTGACTTAGACCGCATGTGATCGAACATCGACCATCCAACCATGAACCCCGGATCCCAAACTTAGAACTTTCACAGTTCGCTGCAGCAGCACCAGAAATTAAATTCTCTCAGGGGACTCTCTAATACTGCTCTGGTACCAACTTGCTCAGGGTAGATTTATACAACATCCTGTAGACAATGAAACAGCAACAACTTGATCTAAGGGCAGGTTGTCCTACCTCATCACCCAAATGTGAGATGAAATAAGAAGACACTTCGTCCTTTAATCTGTGCAAAACCAAGATCACTAAATACAGAAGACTGACTACAACAACAGTGACTGAGCAGAACATCTGGAACCAGAAAGATTCTATCTTAGAGGTCCTCCTAGGGTCTGTGCAAAACCCAAGACCTCCTCTGAGGGACTCTCAAGTAGGGCTCTAGCCCAGTCTGATCTCCACCTGAAACTATGCTCAGGAGTTGCAGGAGATCATCGATACCTCCACTGCATCACTGGCTGCCCTCCAACAACAGATCACCTCCATAGCTGGGGTGGTCCTGTAAAACAGGAGAGCCCTGAACCTGATAACAGCAGACAAAGGGGAACATGTGTTTTTGAAGAAATGATGTAGCTATTATGTCAATGAGTTTGCAATTATAGAAAATAGCATCAACAAATTAATCAATATTTGAAACAAGCTTAGAAATTGATTTGTCAATCAGGGCCCCCACTCATTGTTTTCTAACAAGTTACCCCCTGGGCTTACTATATTCTTTCGCCAATTGTTCTGATTTGCTTCCTGTCACTTACAGTTCCCTGTGCATCAGGAGTTTTGCCAATAGCTACTTAAGGGAAATGACCCATGTGATAGTGCATCAGTTTTCTGTCCATAGGTATGAGTACTTCATTCTCCAAATGCCTGAGCATTTTATTACCTCCTCAATATAATAAAAAAGGGGTAGATATTGCCAGGGGAATTCAAAGAGGCTTGGATCCCACTGAGATTGCCACTCTAGTAGGGCTGTTGCACACAGCCCTTGAAAAGAGGCACCCTGTAGGCTAAGGTGTTTCCCCTACTGGGGATGATGGATATGAGCGCCTGTTAGAGCAAACACCTGAAATGTCACAATGGAGGTCACCTCCTGTGCTTCCCCTGGTCACGTAGGTCACATTGCCTCTAGTGACATAGGTCATGTTGCCCCAGTCACAAAGTCATGTTCACAGACCTGACATGCTGCAAGTACACCTGCAAGCAAGGACCTTCCACTTCCTTTGTTCAGTCTTCCCATACAGGGAAATCCTGATGGCTTTATAAGTTTTTAAATAGTCTTGTCCCTTTGGTAACAAAGAGTTGTCTCACTGCAGTCACTCCCAGAGGTTTTATTCTCTACACACTCCATCCTCTGCTTTCTGCCCCACCCTAAGCCGACTTGCGTGAGGTCACCCAGGATCAAACATCACCAAGCATCAACTATGTTACTCATTTGTGGGATATAAGAAAAAGAAAAGATAATATTGCAGGGACCAGAGTGGTAGCACAGTGGTAGGGTGTTTGCTTTGCACACAGCTGACCCAGGATAGACTCAAGTTCTATCCCCCAAGCCAGGAGCGATTTCTGAATGCAGAGCCAGGAATAACCCCTGAATACTGCTTTGATGTCGCCCATAAACAAAATTAAAAATAAGATAATATTGCAATCATATCCAGAGACAATAGAATAGAGATGAGGGTCAAGAGGACCAGCCAATGGTTGGAAGCTTGCCATAACATAGTTGAAACTGATCACTCTGGATAAAAAAGGGGTGCTGAAAGGGGATAAAGTGATATGAAAGGTATTCTTCATTAACAATAGTTCAAATTACAGTGTCAAAAAGAACACACAGAGAGAGAGAGAAATAAAATGCCTGCCCCTAAAGCAGGAGGGAGGTGGGTGAGAGTGGGAGGGAAATTGGGCCATTGTTGTCAGGAAAAGTGCAGTACTGAAATGTGGTGTACATTCTGTGACATTCTGTGACAGAAACTCAACCATGAACAATTTTGGAATTATGGTGCTTATATAAAGTAATTATAAAATAAATTATCGCTCAAAAGAAGAAAAGTATTTCAAATTTGGGGTACAATACTTAAATTTTTTAATAAAATAAAACCACTCTAGACTTTTCCTCTTATATATTTCTTTGCCAGTTATTTTTAAATCTAAGAGTTTATTTTTTCAAACTATTATTTCTTGATAATAATAATAATTCAATTCATTAATGTGTTCAATTTCAAAGTACCTAATAGAAATGGGCTTTTTTATTTTCTGGTCAGAAATTTCTACCAGAAGACAGTCCTCCTAATAAGTATATTATTTGTTCCTGTGAGACAAAGAAGTTCAGTAATGGGTCTAGGAAAGATGGCCTAGGTCCTCTATAAAAAAACCTCTTTGTATAGAAAGTGAGAGTATAAAAAGTTATGTTTTTCAAAACATATTGATTCTGCTACAAGTACTCATTTATAGTGTGAAAGCAGCTCATAGCTGCTTTCTTTACAGGAAATGGATAAGTGAATACCTGTGGCAATGCTTTAATGAAACTGCTAATACAACTAGGCAACTGAGTAAATTTAGCACATGAGCAGTGGTAGGTAATCAATCTTTGACATAGGGTATGTGAGTATTTGTTTCATGTTTTGATTAATGATCAAGCAGCAATTTATATTTTAACTTTTACTGTAAGAATATGCTATTTTAATACAAATATCTGATACCTACAACATCAACAATTCTTAAACTGGGGGGTCAGCCCTAACTATATATGATTTTAACAGTAATAGTAAACCAAACTGCCAATTTGTGGTTAAAGGTAAAGAAAGAGGCTGGAGGGATAACACAGAGGCAGGGTGTTTGCCTTGCAAGCGGCTGACCCAGGAGAGGTGGTGGTTCGAGTCCCGGCATCCCATATGGTCCCCCATGCCTGCCAGGAGCGATTTCTGAGCAGAGTCAGGAGTAACCTCTGAGTGTTGCTGGGTGTGGTCCCGAAAAACAAAAATAAAATACAATAAAAAGGGACAGAAAGAAATATCCAAACCATAGTAATACAAGTGGACTCAATTGACCCATACTCTTAAATAGTCTAAATTGTTATACCAGTCCTTACAGGCTGGGGGGCAGGTAAAGAGTGGTGGTATGGGATGCACTTGGGGAATATTGGTGGAGGGAGATCAATATTGATGTTGGGATTGGCCCTTATTCATTGTATGTCTGAAATCCAACTATGAAGGACTTTTGTAAATCACAATGGTTTCAATAAAATAAAATAAAAATAAGTAAGTTATATGAATACCATAAAATTTTTTAACATATAGTAACCATTAGTACAAAATCTAGTATTTGCAAAAAGTATATTGCAAACAGTATTCAATTTATTGTGAAACTAAATTTACCCTCAGAGTAGTGTACGATGGCTTTTTCTTCTTTTCAACTGTATAAAGACTGATTTCTGTGTCACCTTTTGATATTCGGCATTCTTCTTGAACCCTAATAAGCAAAGATGAAAATAACAGCAAATAAGCAAAAAAGGGTAAAAGATCAGATACCAAAACACTTTTACATGTAAAATTTGACATTTGAAACATTTTTTCAGATGTATATTCAGTGGTATTAATTATATTTATAATGCTGTCTAACTATGACCACTATTTAAAAATACTTTTATTATTCCAAATAAATATAACTATTAAGAAATAATTTCCCACTTCTTCCTCCAAAGAACTATATATTTCAATAAATCTGCCTATTATCAATAGTTAGTACAAGTTTAATGATACACTATGCATTTTTGTTTTATTTGACTTATTTTTCGAACATGTTTTCAACATTTATCCAGACATCAGAACTTCACTTCTTTTTATGGCTGGATGATATCCTAATTCATAAACAGACTACAATTTTTTATTCACTCTTTTGTTCACAGAAGAGTCACCTGTGCTATGTACAAATTGTAAATATTTCTGTCATGAACATTACACACAGGGACTGGAGCAATAACACAGTGGTAGGGAGTTTGCCTTGCAGGATGGACAATGGTTCAATTCCCGGCAACTCATATGATCCCCAGAGCCTGCGAGGAGCGATTTCTAAGCACAGAGCCAGAAGTATTCCCTGAGCACTGCCAGGTGTGACCCAAAACCAAAAAAAAAATTACACAGAGTATCTACTGAGTTTCTGTTTTCAATTCTATCTTTAAGATTTGATATACATGTCTGAGAAATCGTGACTGATCTCAACTTGTGGTTGTATGATGCCAGCGTCCATTCCTGTGTCCACACGGGTTTCTGTACAGAGCCCGTCTAGGACCCAGATTAACTGACTGATGCCTCAAAGTGAGCAAAGCTGAAAAGACTCGACCACTCCTGAGCATAGATCAAGAGTAACCACTCAACTTCTCCTGTCTCTGAAGCACAACAGTTTTGGACTTTTCTCTGCTTGCTTCCGCCTAAGACATGATTCTGTGTGGCATTCTTTCCTGATGGCTCCTCTTCCTTGGAAGTGAGTCAACCTACCCACAAAGGGTGGAGACAGAGGAGCGTGGCAGCTCCACTTAGCTTTGCACCGAACACTTCATCTAGCCAATGAGTACCACCACAACATGTAGAAAACCCCACAATACAAGTGTGACAATGGGGAAACAACACAAGGCATAGAGAATGAAGATGGCAACTCTGATGACCTGAAAATGGCAAATCACCTAGTTAGTCTCTCAGATATGGAGTTTAGAGAAGACATATGGAGAATGTTCAAAGAACTTAAAGGAAGCATAGATCGAGTTGAATAGAACATTAATAAGAATCAAGAGGATATGATGGTAGAAATCAGAAAACTTCAAGGTGAAATAACAGGTCAAATACTGGATCTGAAAAACTCAGTAGACGAAGTGAAAAACTCACTAACAGGGTAACAGCAGCTGAGGACAGAATTAGTGAGCTGGAAGATAAGATGCTTAACAACTCCATACAGCAGAAGAAATTGGAAAAAAGACTTAAAGCAAATGATCAGACAATGGAAAAATTACTCAAAGAATGTAAACAGATGAAAATAGAAGTCTTTGATAGGCTCAACAGAAACAAATTAAGAATCATTGGAGTCCCAGAGACCCAGAAAGAAAATCTCCAGGTAGAATCAACAGTCAAGAACACAAGAACATCATTACAGAGAAACTACCAGAGCTAAAGAATACATGTGACCAAATCCTGCATGTCTGAAGAATACCAGCTAAAAGAGACTCCAGGAAAAACACCCCAAAATACATCTTAGTCACAACGACAAATCCTACATCTAGAGATAGAATGCAGAAAGCAGCAAGATCAAAAAGGGAAATTACATTCAAGTGAGCTTCCTTGATATTTACAGCAGACCTATCACAAGAATCATTCAATGTCAGAAGGCAGTGGTGGGAAACAGTGACAAAACTCTATGAACTAAATGCTTCACACCCAGCAAAACTCACTTTCAGGTTTGAAGGAAGTATACATAGCTTCACAGATAAACAACAGCTCAGAAACTTTACAGACTCAAAAACAGCCTTAAAAGAAAAACTGAAAGGTCTACTTTAAGACAAGACTGACCAACAGACACAAAAAACTTCAACACAAAGATGGCATTAAATCCCATGACAATTATCTCTCTCAATGTCAATGGACTAAATGTACTAGTTAAGAGACACAGAAGGGGCTAAATGAATCAAAAAACTGAATCCAACCTTCCACTGCCTACAGGAAACACACCTGAATAGTCAGAACAAACACAAATTTAAAATCAAAGGCTGGAGGAAATTATCCTAGTAAACAACACCCATGAAAAATCTGGAGTGGCCATACTAATATCAAATGACACAAAGTTTACACTCAGAAAAGTTGTAAGGGACAAAGATGGACATTTTGTACTAATCAAGGAATATGTACAGAAGGAAGAAATTACACTTTTAAACATATATGCACCCAATAAGGGACCGGCAAAGTATTTAATACAATTGTTGACAAATCTGAAAAAGGATATCAATAGTAACACAATAATTGTGGAGACATCAACACTGTACAAATGAAACTCAACTACCAACAACTTTTTAACTCTGTATTTTATGGTTATTCAATAATAACATATTTTGAAAAGATTTGAATAAAAATCATCCCAAATTGTTTTTTCTTTTTCTTCTTTTTTTTTTTTGTGTGGGGGGCAAGAGGAAGTTGGGGAGAAAGAGAGAAAAACCAAGAGAGTAGGGAGAGAAAGAAATCATTCAAAATGTTTTATTGTCAGGAATTAGCATTTAGGTGGTTTTGTTGTTTGTTTGTTTGTTTGTTTTGGGGCCTCACCAGTAATGCACAGGGGTTACTCCTTGCTATGTACTCAGAAAATCGCTCCTGGCTTGGGGTACCATATAGGATGCCTGGGATCGAACTGAGGTCCTTCCTGGATCAGCCAAGTGCAAGGCAAATGCCCTACTGCTGCACTATCACTCTGGCTCATCATTTATTTTTATAATAGTTCTCTATCCTTTTATTTTATGCTGTAAAAAATAAAAGGTAACATCAAATTAATTTTATTCTTGCATTTTTTTGTGGTTCCAGGGATCAAAACTAGCGTCTCATACAGGAAAGGTAAATGCTCTACTGCTAAGCAACAGTTCTGGACTAAAAACAAATTAATTTTGTTCCTTGTTGAGTGATTTTTATAAAGGCTAGTTTAAGAAGGTGGCACAAAACAAGATTTTATATGTTCTTCATCCAATCTTCATAGATTTTTCTAAATTTATGTCTTATGTCTAAAAATTATTCAGTCAATATTCTAGTAATTTCTAGTAATTCTAGTAATTTTTCAGGTTTCCAACCCAAGAAAGGGTAAAAATTAATCCTGAAAAAATCTTTTCAACCAATGAAGTCCATTTAAATGTCATTTCTAAATATGCTCCCCCATGCACTGGGAGTCTACCAAATATCTTTTCAACCAATGAAGTCCATTTAAATGTCATTTCTAAATATGCTCTCCCATGCACTGGGAGTCTACCAAATATCTACACTGTTTTTCCAAAATGCTCCAACACCAAGTTAATAGTACTTTCTTCAGTACCACTGTTAATTCTCATCAACACTGATATTTTACTTAATAATATATATTCACATATTCTAACCTAGACTATAAACTCATGGAAAACAGACTATGTTATTCATTTTCAATATACCATACTCTAAACCAGGTTTCCAAACAAACATTACTCAGTAATCATGCTGGAAACCTACCTTCCTTTAAAGGTAACAAAAATAAGTGCGCTCCAATTACTCTAGAGGCTAAAATTTTATCTTTGGATCGGTCAAACAGATATACCACCATCTCAATTAGTATCAATTATAGGTAAGACTGCTCTAAACCATTTAGTACAAAGGTAGGTAAGTAAATTGAACATACCCACAAAATATTTGTCATAGAATAATCAGAATAATATAGAGAAATTAATGTAAAATTCAATGATTAAAAATACTTCTATTTACAGTAATAGTGTATTTTGAGTCACTTACTAAAAGGTAAAGTTCTAAATTTTTTAATATTACCTTTTAACTTACCTACTAACACCATTATTTAGTTCATTAACTACCACTCTTCTACTCCATGCCATGAGATCTCGTTCAGTGGCCATCTGACTTCGAGGAGCATTGTTATGCATTTGTCGAACACCTTCAATTTGACCACTACGTCGGAGTCCAATATTTGAAGAAGATATGTCCATATTTGGATTTCTCAAAGCTATAATTAAAAAATGCACCACATTCAGAGCAAAATATCAAACTTTTACACCCCTGACAATGTCATTCACATTTTGCATTGTATCTCATGTATATTCTATTTTGTGTTTACAGTGTTATGGATAAAGCAAACACTTATATTTTTCATTTCTATAGTTCTTTAAAAAGTATTGTACTTGGGGCCAAAGAGATAGCACATTTGTTTTGCATGTAGCCAACCGAGGACAGACCTGGGTTCGAATCCCAGCATCCCATCTGGCCCCCTAGTCAGGAGTGATTTCTGACCACACAGCAAGGAGTAACCCCTGAGAACAGCCAGGTGTGGGCCAACCCCTCAAATTAAATAAAAAGTATTTTACTTGATTTGGTAGATTAAAATTTTATTATTACTAGCTAAAGAACAGCTTTTTAATCTAAGTTTTAGAATCTAGTGAATTACAAAAATTGAAATGAAATTTCAAAAATTAAAAACAAGTAAAAGAAAAAAATTAGATTATTATAAAAATTTTATTTTTAAGACTGATAAGCAATAAAAATGGAGATAGAGTAAAATCATTTAAGCTTTTTTACAAGTAATGTACAAAGATTTATTTTGTTTTATTTGTAAAGAAAATAAAACAACAACCAAAACATTCAGCTATTATAGTAGGCAATATTATAGTATTAAATGTATTATAATAAGTATTAGAAAAAAGTGGGAAGACCTGGCCTCCAGGATCAAGGCACTGGAAGCCAGCTATCTACCCGGCCCCTCCCTTTGTTCCTCCTCCCTAGTGTAGAGAGGGGGAAGCCTGGAGACCCCTAATGGAGTCCACTTGGAATCCACAGCAGGCCACTGGAGGTGGCACTCAGGCCAGGCCTAGAGTCCAGGGGGAAATAGGGGAACGGCTGGAGGTCTGCCAAGCCTCCCAGCACCACCACCCCCAAGCTAGGGAGAATGCCATCCAGCATGGGGTGTCCCCTAACCCCATTCCTGGGAAGAGCTGGCCTCCAGGATCAAGGCACCGGAAACCATCTAAATTTTAAACTCACAGTAGCTATATTAGTTTTAGGTCAGAGCCCTATGAAGGTATAGGATTTATTGCAGCTTCTCATTTGCTTAAACAAAAGTAAAGTTTGTAAATATATTGCAATTAAAGGAAAGAAAATAGTATGGTAAAAAACATGGCCTATTTTAGTAGTAAATGCTAGATCCTTTAGTAATATGTTATGGGAATATTATACCTTGATATTCCTGCTATCATAATTATACATTAATATCCATTTCTATTTAAAACTTAAAATGCACCTGATATTTAATTATTATAACTTCTGAATAAACATAATGCCTTTTATAAATATATACTTACAATCATTAGATGAATATGATCTATTAATTGGAAAATGTATAAAATCTCCTTCATTAATTAGTCTCAGGTCTTGTTCTCTCTGTAGTTCCCTGATTATTCCATCAAGAATGCTCTCATCTTGGTCATTAGTTTGCTGCCCAATTACCTGTTCTACCACTTCTCCGTCACCTTAACAAGATTGAAGAAATAAAGCCACAAAATTGCTTACATTTTAATATATCCTAAGTAGAGTAAAACAAGCTTTTTAAGTAAATAAAATACAGAAAAATTAATCATATACATTAATTAACAAAATATTTTGGAGTAAAAATAGATTTTATTTGGAAATTTTAAGTAAGAGGAGGGAGAGGATAAAAGAAAGAGAGGAAAGCACTCAAAAGCTTCTCCAAAGGTGGAGCAAGCCCTGCTATACAACCCAGCATGAAAGCAGGAAAGTACACATCTTAAAAGGGGAGATGTGGATGGCATGTACGTGAGAGCCTGGGTCCAAGAACGACATGTGCCTAAACAATACTTTTAAAGAACTTTTAATATTTTTGACATCTATGCTTGTGCACTTTATTAAAGCAATGGCTCCAAACTAGTCATTATTATATAGATAAAAGAGTTTTAAAGATTAAATTTGAAATAAATTTCCCCCCACCATGAAATATTCCAAACTGAATGTAGAGAGTAGTGATATATGTAATGTTTAAACAAATTCAACCATTGATACCTAGAATATTTTACATCTTTCTTTCACGACAACTTTCTTTCCTAAATAAATCAAAATTGTTTCTTAAATATTGCCTTCTGCAAAATATCATGCAATCATACCAATAAAAATGGCCCATATTTAAAGGCTGGGAAACAACCAGTACTAGTGCAAATATATTGAAAATGGAAATCTCATTCACTGCAGTTCCAAGTGGAACTGTCCTCTGGTTAAGCCTCTATGAAAAAGTCATGCCAAATTTTCAAAATATTAAAAACACAAATATAATTTGACTCAGCACTTTTACTCTTTGGCATCTACTGCAAGATCACAAAGGCATTACATAATTTGAAAATATATATGTACCCCTTTGTTCATTGCAGACTGTTGCCAAGATCTTTAAATAACCCAAATGACCAAAACAGACAAATGAATAAAAACCTGTGGCATATATACACAATATGATACTGTTATATAAAAAGATGTAACCCTGTCATTTGCAACAATTTAAATGAAACTACACAAAATCATGTAAAATAAAATAAGTCAGAGGGAGTACAAATGCCAGATTATCCTATGCATATGTACTATCTAAATGATGAAGAAAGTGAATGAATAATGATAAAGAAAACAAACACCTAGACTCTGACAACAGAACTGAGGTTTTCAGGAGGGTTAATAGAAGAGAAATAAAACAATATTGTAGGACTTTAGGCATTTTGGTGGTGGCATAGGTATAGTAATTTGCCAAGCCAGGAGAATAATTATTAATACAATGAATAAACCATATTTATTAAGAATAAAAATAGAATGTAATTTGATAGCATCTCTGGTAATAGTGATAAAATATTCTTATGATACATTGAAATTCAATGATTATTTCTGAAGAAAAATCTATTTCTGCTTTTCACAACTCAATTTTTATCTTCACATCTAGTCAGATTAAATGAAATCTGATAGAGTAACCAAGCAATCAGGTTTTTCTTACAAGAAATAAAATGCAATAACATTTTCAGATATTTTTATTTTAGCACTCATACGCTAACCCAGTATAACAAGTGTCACCTCATTAGAGCAACTATTTCTATCTGTTACATTATTTCTTTGCTCTACAAATCTTTGAGAATGCAAAAACACCTCATGTTTTAGTCAATTCAAATAATTCAGTTAATTCCTAGTCAAAAACTAAAATTTAATTTGAAAATCATTAACTTACTAACTCATATCTAGAAGAAAACTTATCAGTAATAAACTCAGCTATGCAAAAAACGGGGGGGGGGGTGGAACAGTGGCGCAATGGTAGAGCATTTGCCTTGCAAGCGGCTGACCCAGGATGGACCTTGGTTCAATCCCTGGTGTCCCATATGGTCCCCCAAGCCAGGAGCGATTTCTTAGTGCACAGCTAGGAGTAAACCCTGAGTGTCACCGGGTATGGCTCAAGAACATAAATAAATAAATAAATAAATAAATAAATAAATAAATAAATAAATAAATAAATAAATAAAATAAACTCAGCTATGAAGGCATTCTGTGGTAGTAAAGATTGAGGGTAAGGAGGCAATGCATATAAGGGAAATTATGCCACAATTAGAGTTGATATGATAAAAAATAACTTACTCCAAAGTTTTACTATTCTTTAGCACATTCATCACTATATTGAGAAACTATAGTAAGACTGGATATTATTTAGGCAAAGGTAGTATGGGAGTAGGGTGGGAGGGAAACTGATGAACTGACAGTGGGAAATGTGAATTGATAAATTTGAAGAATTGATGAATGAATGAAAGAAACTGGTGAGTTGATGATTTGGGATGATGATTTGGTATGACTGAATATTATTTAAACACCGCTAATATTCAATAGTTCTTTGCACTTCAAACATTAGAAGAGTCACTTTTCTTTTTTTTTTTAAATACGGAACGCTTCATGAATTTGCGTGTCATCCTTGCGCAGGGGCAATGCTAATCTTCTCTGTATCGTTCCAATTTTAGTATACGTGCTGCCAAAGCGAGCACAGAAGAGTCACTTTTCAATTTGTGTTTTCGGAAATGTCCAATTCTTAGGTTCACTAAGCTATTGCCCTTCAATACTATGCTGGAATGGTAGTTCAAAAGGCTGGATTTGTATAGTTTCTATCCAGTAATCCCTGTTACCTCTATCCTGGGAGCATCACTGGGTGTGGCAAAAAGTGATACCAATATCATGATCAAAAGAATTGAAACCTTTATAAAAACTTAACACATTATAGTTGGTATATTTAACTGGTGGTGGTAAAAGTGCAGTAATAGTACATCAAAATCATAAACAATACCAGTTTTATAATCATGTTAGCTAAATTACAAAAAGTAATGCAATAAAGAGTAGGATGACTGTATTTTAAGTGTTTCTAAGAGATGAGGTCAAACATGCCTTGCTTAAAAATATGTTTTTGTTCTATTAATGTCTCTAAGTGAGATAAAAAATGTGAAGAATTCCTGTAATTTTGCTTAAAATTTCTATACAACTAAAAACTCCTAAAAATTTACCTGAAATAGAGCCTAGTACAGAGCTTAATAAAGAGATATATATCATTGTATTACATTTTGCAAAATATTTTAAATTTAATTTTTGAGATAACATACCATTAGCCACATAGCCCAGCTGTGGTATAAGTTGTTCGTCTTTACAATTTTCCCGTCCAGGTACTAGTCTTTGGAATTTTGTGGGATGAGGATTTCCATCCACATCCACTAAGAACGGGGGAGGCATAAGGTGAGGAGCTTGTTGAGTCTGTTCATCCAAAACATAGTTGTTGGCATCACGAATAAGAGGTCGATAATCCGTGTGGAAGAACATCTGATCTGGAATCTTTATGACAAAATTTAGTACTTAATGAACTGGATATATAAGCACTTAATATAAATTCTAGAATACGTACATTTTAAATAAATATTTTTTGACAATTTTAAGTTACTTTATTTAACACCATGGTTACAAACTGTTCGTGATTAAGATTAAGTAATACTATGTTCACCACCCTTCACCAGTGCACATTTTCTGCTACCAATGTTCCCGATTTCCCTCACATCCTCCCCCACCTGTATCTGGGGCAACATTTTACTATTCTCTTTCTTTTTCGAGACTATGATTTGCACTGTAGTTAATGAAGGAGTAACATACATATCACTTTATCCCCTTTGAGCACCCAGTTCTGGTCCAGAGTGATAAATTCCAACTATCATGTTAGACCCTTCTCTAACCTAAAAACACTCACTGCTTTTTGTAGAAAGCTTTCTACCATGAACTGGTCCTCTTGGCCCTCATCTTGATTATCTCTGGATATTATTATCGTATCGTTCTTTATTATTCTTATATCCCAAAATGAGTAAGATTATTCTATATCTATTCCACTCATTGACTCATTTCATGCAGCATAACACTCTCCATATCCACCCATGTATAAACAAATTTTATGACTTCATTTTTGCCTTACAGCTGCATAGTATTTTATTGTGTAGATATACCACTGTTTCTGTGGCACTTGGCTTGTTTCCAGATTCTGGCTATTGTAAATAGTGCTGCAATGAACATAGGAAAGAAGACGGCTTTTCTGCATGGTGAAAACTAGAAGTATTGCTGGATCATATGAAAGCTCTATTTCTAGCTTTTTTTTTTAAAGAAATATCCATAATAGTTTTCCAAAAAGGTTGGACCAGTATACATTATCACCAGCAGTGAGAGTCCCTTTCTCCCCCCATGCATGCCAGCACTGTTGTCCTTGTTCTTTGTGCCAGTTTCTATGGTGTATGATGATATCTAATTGTTGTTTTGATTTGAACCTCTCTTATGATTAGTGATGTGGAGCATTTTTCCATGTGCTTTTGGCCACCTATATTTCTTCTTTAAAGAAGTGTCTTTTCAGTTCTCCCCATTTTTGTATGGGGTTATATTAAGTTATATCAGTGCCTTGTGTTTTAAATAATAATAACATTAGTGCCTTAGGTAATATTATTATCTAACCCCTTATCTGATGGGTGTTGGGTGCATAGTTTTTCCCATTTTGTAGGCAGTCTTTGTATTCTAGTCACTTTCCTTTGAAGTGCAAAGCTTCTCAATGTGATATAGTCCTATTTGTTTACCTTTCTTTCCACTTGATTGGCTAGCAGTGTCACATTATTGAAGATGCCTTTATTAATGTCATGAAGTGTTCTGCCTATATTTTCCTCTGTGTACGTTAGGATTTCAGCTCTGATATCAAGGTCTTTAACATATCTTGATTTTGTCTTTGTGCATGACATTAAACAAAGGTTTAAGTTGACTGTTTCTGCATGTAATTTATCAGTTATGCTAGCACCACTTGTAGAAGAGGCTATCCTTGCTCCTCGTTGTATATTCTACCCCTTTATCAAAGATTAATTGATCATATGTGGACTTTTGCAAATGTTTTGTAGCCTGTCACTATAAGCTTTATTGTAGCCTTTAGGATTTTCTATATACAGTATCATGTCAACTGCACACAGCAAGAGATTGATTTCTTCCTTCCCTATGTAGATGCCCCTGAAAGCCCCTTTTATTATTTTGTTTTGTTTTTGCCTAATTGCTATGGCAAAGAATTCCTGTAATATATTACATACAAATGGCAGGAGGGGGCAACTTTGTCTTCTGATAGATCTTAAAAGGATTTTAGTTTATCTCCATTGACTGTAATGACTACAAATGGTTTGTAGTAAATGGCTTCGACAATATTGAGGAAAATTCCTTCAATTCCCTTCTTTTTGAGCTTTTTTTTTTATCATGAATGGTTAGAACTCGCAACTGCTTTCTCTGCATTTATTGATATGATAATGTAATTTTTATTTTTCCTTTTACTTATTTGGTATATTATATTGATTTGCATATGTTAAAACATCCCTGCATCTGGAATGAATCCTACTTGGTCATGGTCTATAATTTTCTTGATGAGTTGCTACATTCTATTTGCTAGTATTTTTTGAGGATCTTTGCATTAATTTTCATCAAAGATTTTGCCCTGTAATTCTCTTTTTTGTGGTGTCTCTGTCTGCTTTTGGTATCAGGGTGAAGTTAGTTTCATATCAACTATTTTGGAGTGTTCAAGTTTCTTTAATTTCCTGGAAGAGCCTGAAATATTAGCAGTGGTTCCTCTTTAAAGGTTTGAAAGAATTCACTTGTGAATCCATCTGG
The DNA here is from genome assembly GCF_024139225.1 of Suncus etruscus. Lineage (NCBI taxonomy): Eukaryota > Metazoa > Chordata > Mammalia > Eulipotyphla > Soricidae > Suncus > Suncus etruscus. The sequence continues at coordinate 66,365,114 of NC_064868.1, read as the reverse complement.
GCATGGACTATTGTTTCTGGAAAGCCTTTTGATTAACATTTCAATTTCCTCCATAGTGGTAGGTTTATTCAGGTATGCAACATTATCTTGGCTCAACCTTTCGAGGTTATAGGAGTCCAATACATTATCCATTTCTTCTAAATTCTCTTGTTTTATGAAATAGTTTATCACAGTAATCTAATTAACCTTTGAATTTCTGTAGTATCTGTAGTGACATCCCCCTTTTTATTTCTGATTCTATTTATTAAGTTTCTCTCTCTCCCTTTTTCATTAGTCTTGCTAAAGGTTTATCAATCTTGTTATTTTTTTCTTTTTATTGGGGGGGGGGTCACACCTGGCAGTGCTCAGGGGTTACTCCTGGCTCCAAGCTCAGAAATTGCCCCTGGCAGGCACAGAGGACCATATGGGATGCCGGGATTCGAACCACCATCCTTCTGCATGAAAGGCAAATGCCTTACCTTCATGAAATCTCTCCAGCCCCTTGTTTATTTTTTTCAAAGAATTAACTTTTGCTTTCATTTTGTATTGTTGCTTGGGTGTCCAGTTCATTATTTTCTGCTGCAAGTTTCCTCCTGTCTACTTTTGGCTCATTTTATTGATCCTTTTCTAATTTTTTAAGCTGTGCCATTAAGTTACTTAGGTAGGCCTTTTTTCACTTCCTGATAAATGCCTGCAAAACTATAAATTTTCCTCTCAGTAACACTATTTTTCTGCCCCATAAATTCTGATAGTTCACATCCTTATCCTCATTAGTTTAAATTAATATTTTGATTTTCTCTTTGTTATAGTCTCTGACCCACTGGTTGCTCAGCAGTGAGCTGTCTAATTACCAGGTGTTATAATTATTGTTCCATGTCTATTTGAAATGCACTTCTATTTTAGTTCATCCTGGGTTGTAGAAGAAATCTGAAACAATTTCTATCCTCTTGAGTTTATGGAGGTATGTTTTTTAGCACAACATTTGGTCTATCTTGGAGAATATCCCTTTTGCATTGGAAAGAATGTATATTCAATCCTGTGGGGGTGTATTAAGCCATTCTCTCCCATTTCTTCCTTTAATTCAGTATATTCTTGTTAAGTTTTAACCTTGTTGATCTATCATGAGGTGACAGGCAGTGTTGAAGTCTCCACTATTTTTGCTTTGTTCTTTTCTTTTCTTTTTGTTTTTTTTTGGGGGGGTTGTTTTGTTTTTTTCTCTTTTTCTCTTTTATGTCATTAGAAATAGTCGGGAGGAGGGTGCTGAATCCTGGACACCACTTTGGTCTGTGATTTAGCCTTCTGGAGTCTGCAAAATGACTCCCCACAGTTCAATATAGGGAAATGCATTTTAGTGGGAACTAATCAGAAACCTAGTATGGTAGCAAACACAGTTACACAATGAAAGAAGGAAGAGGCCAAGAGGCGGCTGAGAGTAAACAAGTGGGAAAGAGTACTGGTCTCTTCCCAGCCTGAGAGTCCATGCTCTCATTTTTATTTTGAATATATATGGTACGCCCCCGCGCGGTTTTTGAAATGGAGACCAATGGGAAAAAATTACCAGTGAATGTCCCAACATACACCAGTGCTGCATCGGCCCGCCCTCCTCCCCATGTGCCCCCCCCCTTAGTGTAGGGAGAGAAAGGGGGAAAGCCTGAGGATCGCTATAGAGTCTACCTGGGCCAGCAACCAGGGAAGGCCTGGAGTCCAGGGGAAAAATAGGGGAACGGCTGGGGGCCTGCCCAAGCACCCAGCATCCCCCACGCTTGGACGTAGGCCTCCAGCATACCTGGGAAGAGCTGGCTTCCAGGATCAAGGAACCGGAAGCTACATATCTGCCTGGTCTCCTCCCTCTATTTTTGCTTTGCTCTTGATGTCTTCAGTCAAATCTATTAGTGGTTGTTTTAAGCATTTTGCTGGCCCCTAACAGGATGCATTTATGTTTAGGATTGTTATTTCTTCCTGGTGTAAAATATCTCTTGATTATTAAGAAATGACCCTCTCTGTCTCTTATAATATTTTAATACTAAAGTCTGTATTGTCTGATATTAGTATGGCCACCCAGCCTTTTTCAGGGAGTTGTTTGCTTGAAAGATGTCCTCCAACCTTTGAATAAGTCTGTTTGCTCTGACTGAATTCAAATGTGTTTCTTGCAGGCAGAAAAATGTTGGATTTAATTTTCTGATACACTTTGACACTCTGTGTCCCTTAACTGATACATTTAGCCTATTGACGTTGAAAGACATTATTGTTTTGGGATTTGTACCATCTTTTTGCAGAAGTTTGGTATGCTTGTGGTTGGTTTATCCTGACTCAAAGTAGACTTTTCAGTTCTTTTAAGATTGGCTTTGAGATTGTAAAGATCCTAAGATTTAACATATATGAAGATGTATATACTTCCTTCAAACCTAAGTGAAGGTCTGGCTGGAGAAATATTCGTGGTGAGGTATTCATTTCATTGAGGTTTTTCACTATGTCCCACCACTACTTCAGGCTGAAGGATTGCTTTTGATAGATCTGCTATAAATCTTATGATGCTCCTTTAAATATAATATTGCTTTTTGATCTTGCTGTTTTTATTATTATATTATTATTGTTTATTCATGGATTTCAATATTATGACTAGGATGTGTCTTGGTATGCTTTTATTTGGGTCTCTTTTAACTGGTATTCTTTGGCTATTCTAGATGTTACTGCATGCATTCTTCTCAGCAATCAATGTGACTTTACTCTTCATAGGGGTTTTCTTCCTCTTTCGCTGGGACCTCAGTGATTCTTATGTTTTTCCTGTTGAATTTATCCCAAAGGTCTATTGTTGTCTGTTTGCTTATTTTGAGGATTTTTCCATCTTGTTTGTTTATTTTAAGAATATTTTCCAGCTTCTTCTGTTCTATGGATGTATTATGCAGCTCATCTTCCTACCCAATAATTCTGTCCTCTTTGCTCATGAGGTCTTTTAATGTGTTTTTCATTTCACCTACAAAATTTTTTATTTCTGTCATATCTGTTTGAAATTTTCTCATTTCTATTCTCATATTCTCTTGATCTTATTGGGTGTGTATTCCATGGTTTCTCTAAGTTCCTTGAATATCCTTCACATTTCCTCTCTAAAATCCTTATTATAGAGATTATCTAGGTGGCTGATGTTAGTTGGATTCTCAGAACTATTATCTGATTCACTAGGTGTGGTAGAAATCTGCATTATTTATTGAGTCCTTTGCAGTGTGGTAGAGTATTGGGGCTCCTGGGATAAAAGATATGTGAGACCATGAAGTCAGCCAGTGTAGCTGTTAGTCTCTCAATGACTAGCTTGATTTCACAATGGCCCTTTTGATTCCAACAGGTCCCCACCATCAACATAAGACAAACACTCTACCTGCTGTGCTATGGCTCCAGCCCAAGCAATAGGTTTTTCTAATGAATTTTTATATCTATATTATATAACATTTAATAATAATTTGCAATCACAAAGTCTGGCAGAGAAATTTACCAAGAAAGATAATAGTTGTTTAAAGTCTTTTGATATAACAATCCTTTATAACTGATTTAACAAAGTTTATGAATGACGCAAATAAAAATTAGAATCTCCAACAAAAATAAATATACTGGGGCCAGAGCGATAGCACAGCAGTAGGGTGTTTGCATTATACACAGCAGATCCAGGATGGACCTGGTTTGATTCCAGGCATCCTATATAGTCCCCCTAGCCAGGAGCGATTTCTGCGTCACTGGATGTGGCCCAAAAACCAAAAAATAAAAAATATATATATACTAACCTTTTCATAGTACTTACTACATCCAAAACCAAAAAGTAGCAAATGTCCATGAGAATCTGTGCAAGCAAAATGATTCCCATCTGGTGAAAATTTACAATCAAACACTGCACCATGGCCTTGGCCTTCAATCTGAAATTTAGAGGGGTTATATTAAGTTATTTTATAGGCAATTTTCAAATAATAAGCAGAAAATAACTTCTACTTATTAATATTGTGAATTCTTTTTGGGGAGCAGAGGTTTGGGCCACAACTAGTAATGCTCAGAGATTACTCCTGGCTCTTCACTCATAAATTATTCCTGGAGGGTTTAGGGTACCATACAGGATACTGGGGATCCAGAGTTCTCTCTGGCTTCTGTAGGCAGAGGCCTTCTAAAACAGTAAAGAAATTACAGAGAATCAAATTACAATGTATAATATCAAACACTGTTACCATTTTCATACCTTAAGCAATAATAAAAGCTGGGAGGCAGAGTGATAGCACAGCAGTAGGGCATTTGCCTTGCATGCGGCCGACCTGGGATGGACCCAGGTTCAATCCCCAGCATCCCATATGGTCCCCTGAGCCTGCCAAAAGTGATTTCGAGTGCAGAGCCAGGAGTAATCCTTTAGCACCACCGGGTATGGCTCAAAATCAAATCAAAACAAAACAAACAAAAAAGAAATACTAAAAGCTGAGGATAAAAAGACCTAGAAACAATAAAATTAATATAAATGTCTCAGTAAAGTAATGATACCCTCAAATATTGAATTGCAATGAAATTAAGCTATGGGATAATAATTTTTGAATTACAGCATATAATTGATATTACTAACAAAACTCAAAAGAACACAATACTCTTCTGGATCTATATAAAATCTATGAAAGGGAGTTTAAGAGCTAATCATTTAGAAAAGTTTAGTCATGAATAGTCTTAAGAGAAAGACACTAAACATTGACAATATTAGTTTCCAGTTATTGTTGAAGTGGGAGAAGAGAGATTTCCAGATTTTCCAATATTTACATTAAATCAATCTTACGAGTATTCATACTTCTAATTCCACATTTGCTAAGCATTTCCTGATTAAAAACTATGTCATATGAGTATTCCAGGGGCAGATAAAATAAACTCACTGTTATGATTTATTAATTAGCACTGTAGTTCATGCGAATTGTTTTGTAGATTTTGATTTAGGTTAACTCCAAAAATGTACTGATTTTTAGTTTTTAGACTATGGAGGTAAGTACCAGAATTAGGAAGATGCTAAAAACAATATAATAAAGTTAACTTTAAAAGCATTATTATCAGGGCTGGAGTGATAGCACAGTGGGGAGCGTGTTTTCCTGGCATGCTGCTGATACGGGTTCACTCCCCATCATTTCATATGGTCCCCCAAGCCTGCCAAGAGTGATTTCTGAGCACAGAGCTGGATATGGGCCCAAACCCAAAAAATATACAATTCTCAATCGTCTCTATACTCAGGTCTGTCTGTTGTCACTCTCTTAAGTTGTTTATGGATTTAAACAGACAATAGGAATCCTTTGTCACTAAGTAGTACTTTATCAAGTTGGCATATAAGAAAAGTCACCTATATTAAGCAAATTAAACACATATATTCCTTACCATGTTAAAATAATTTCTAATCTTGGTCCCCTGGTCAAGATCCCAAATAAAAATGTTCCCATCATGACCTGCTGAAAGTATGATCCGTTGATCAAATGGATGTGCTTCCAACACAAATACTTCATCATCATGTCCCTGTAATAAAATCAGTATTAAAAACAAAATTCAACACCAGGTATCTGGTTTACAAAGAAACAAAGAGGAAGTGAGAGAGGGACAGGAGGGGAAAAGGAGAGAGAGAGAGAGAGAGAGAGAGAGAGAGAGAGAGAGAGAGAAAATGCCACAGAGGCAGACAAGGGGAGGGCAGGTGCAAGGGTATGAGGAAAACTGGGGACACTGGTGGAAGAAAATGTACAATGGTGAGGGATATTGTGCAATGTATGAATAAAATTCAATCATAAACAACTTTGTAACTGTGTATATCATCGTGATTCAATAAAATAATTTATTTATAAAAATTGGCAGGCTTACTTGTTTAAACAAATCTTGAAAGCCTACTTTCAATTTCATTTCAGTAAATCCATACATACAAATTTCTACAATTTACAACATTTACACAGCAAATTCACTAAATTTTAAATTTTGATTTCCCAAATACTCAATAGATGGAAGACCTGTGATGGTGTTTCAAGATCTCCCAAATCAGTTAGAGTTCATTAACCAGGCCCCTGAAATAGAATTAATATTTCTAGGACTCTTTTTCAAAAGGCCATGAAAACCTGACAAGTAGAAATTATCATTAACACCTAAACTTCCATGATTGCAAAAGACAAATTATCAATGCTCTACATGTATAATTTTTTATTGTTTTTGTTTTTGAAGTGATCAAGGGATATTCCTGGCTCTATGCTCAGAAGTGGTCCCTGGAGCTGCTCAGGGAACTAGGTGTGGTCCTAGAGATGGAACTAGAGTAATTTATGTGCAAGACAAGCACCTTACCACTGTACTATCTATTATCCCATCTTCATCCATAATTCTTTATCACTGGTATTCAATTTATATTTTGGAAAATCCCATGATATATTTCAAAGAACAAAGCAATTGTTATTTTATATATTTTTATTTGGAGGTTTCATTTAATATCTATCAGAAAAATAGATTTGCTGCTACAATAAGTTTGAAAACTAATGTTTTACATTTGTGTTTTCCTTTCAATAAATTCATAAACACCAATATATAGAGAGTATTGGGATGATGGATTTGCAAACTGTAATCGACTGGCCAAATTTGCATCCTAGACATTTGCTTTGTTTTATTTGGAGTACTCAAAAGTTACTCCCTGGTCTTATTCCGAGGGATCACACTGGAAGGGCTCAGGAGAGCATATGTAGTGCCATAGATCAAACATGGGCTGGCTGTATGCGAACCAAATGTTTTAACCCTTGTACTATATCTCTGGTCCCTCCTAGATATTTTATATGTATAATTTGTCAATTAAAATGTATCTATTCACATTTTAAATGCTTCAGAAAACACGTTTTCAACATAAGCCCACTGCAAAACTTAAAATACTTATTATCTGTCCTCTAAAAGAAAAGAGTTGCTGACATCTGATTAGATCATTGTTGATTTTCCTTAATTTCTCCTAAAAGAATACATTAACTAGAGACTTTCAATTAGGAGCACACCAGCATTATCACACATCAGAAATTTCTAGAACTGAACAGATATTGCAAATCTTGAAAGCACATTTATTTTGGTTTTTGGACTATACCCAGTGATGCTCAGGGGTTATTCCTGGCTATGTCTCAGATATCGCTCCTGGCTAGGGAGACCATATGGGACACTGGGGATTGAACACAGGTCGCATGCAAGGCAAATGCCCTACCTCTGGCTCCTTGAAAGCACATTTTATTCTCTGTCATGGTAGGGAAAAATATAGCAATACAGTATCATACTGTGTTCTATTATGCACAAAAATAGTTCATTAAAACAACTAGAGAGACAAAAAAAAAAGGGGGGGGGCGGGCGGTGGCGCGGTAAGGTGCCTGCCTTGCCTGCGCTAGCCTTGGACGGACCGCGGTTCGATCCCCCGGTGTCCCATATGGTCCCCCAAGCCAGGAGCAACTTCTGAGCACATAGCCAGGAATAACCCCTGAGCGTTACCGGGTGTGGCCCAAAAAAAAAAAAAAAAAAAAAAAACAACTAGAGAAGCCAGAGTAATAGAACAATAGGCAGGATTCTTGTCTTGCAATATGGCTAACCCAGTTTTGATCCCAACACCACATATGATCACCTGAGCACTGCCAGGTGTGATCCCTTCGCACAGAGTCAGGAGTAAGTCCTCAGCACTTCTAGGTGTGTCCTCCAAACCAATAATAAACATAGTTTTACTTACATTAAGTAAATAAAGGAACAAATAGTACTAAAATATACCAAAATTCTTTTCTCAGAGAAAAAGTTTCCATGATAGGAAAATATTTTGTGGTTATCAATTTGACATGATAAATACTTTGACAGATTACTAACTCCTAGTACACAGTAAAATTACTCTATTAAATCTAATGTAATGATACAATAACTTAAGGCTAAGTGGATAATTTTTAATAGGGTATTTTACTTTTTGGCTCTACGCTTAAGGATTATCATTGAATCACCTGGGGGGGAAACCCAGTCAAACTTAGTAAAGTTTTAAGATTTATAACATGCTTACTTATATCACAACACAAATTGAAATCACCACCCTACCACAGAGTTCTAAAGATATACAGTCAATATTTTCTCCATTCCAATCTAATTTTTCTATTCTGTCACCTTAATTATGAGGTATGAGATAATAGTAATTATATATTTATCTTTGACCTAAGTCATGACACAGGGCTCCTAAAATGACAGTAAATCTCTGACTGATAAAGCTACAAGAATTTCCCCCTTTGGAGATTCACTTATTCATTCATTCATTTGTTCCTCTTTTCTCATGGTTTTTGAAGTAAATTTCTTTAAATAAAATGTTTTTACTTCATTAATACAAAAACAGAAGAGACATGAACAATATATATTTTGTTCTAATGTTTGACCTCAGTTCTTGACACAAAGTTTCTGATCCTCTTGTAATTTCTCCAGTAACAGTTGTGTCTTTTCTACTGATACAACTCTGAATAAACCCTTGAAAAAGGGATAAAGCCATGATTAGAAACTAGGGAGGTTCAATGGCCCAACCCACTTTCTCTTAGAAGCATAAAAGTAGAAAGTAGAGTTAATGACTAACTATGCCTGTAAGACGAAGTTTCCATAAAAATCTCCAAGTACAGAGTTTAGAGAAATTACAATTTGGTAAATTAACATTAAGTTTTTGGAACAGAAGCGCAGACACAGAAAACACAGAAGCTTTGTATCTGTTCCCATGTACTGTACCCTATTCATCAGTTCCTTCTGAATCTTCACATCATATCCTTGAATGGTCTGTTTCAGGTCCATTTCCTCAGCCTTGCTGGGTGCACTGTTTCTGTTCTTTGTACTCTAGCTAAAAATTGTCTTCAGGGGCGGGAGCAATAATACAGCATGTACAACATTTGCTTTGATTGTGACAAATCCAGATTCAACCTCAGAATTACCCCATATGGTGAAGAAGCACCTCTAGGGGTAATCCTTAAACACAGAACTAGGAGTAAACCCTGAGTACAGCTGGATATGCCCCCCAAAATGACTTTCTCTCAACTCTCTTCTATTTCATTATCTTTACATCAATTTTACCCTTTAGTGGAAAGTTCTTCCAACTTCTTCAGTATATAATTTACCAAATATTTATTGAACCACCTTCCACACTGATTGAACATAAATAGGTATATGTTAACAATAAAATACACATTTTTAGTAAAGTCTATAGGGTTTTACAAGTGGAACTATACTAATTTGTATTATGCCAATAAATAAGACAGTAAAATGGCAAGACTTAAAAAACTCAATATATAAAATCTGTTCTATTTCTATATGCAAACAAATTATCATTTGTTAATTTTCTTAACAGAAAATTAAGAAAATAATCTCATTTACATGTGGATCAAAATATCTGGGAATAAGCTATAAGCTTAACAAAGGAGATGAAAGACCTGTACATAAAACTATATGACACTGTTGGGCCCAGAAATGTGCATGGTGGTAGAACAACTAACTTTCATGCAGATAGAAAGCCACATGTTTTATACTTTGCAGCACACAAAATGTTAAGTGCATTCCCAGATGCATAGCCTTTGTGATCCTCATTGTCACAAGAAGTGTGTTCTCTCAAGCACACAGCAACCAAAAAATGCAAACACCACAACTTTTCAGGACCCAGACAATGGAACAATAATAATAAAGGGAGGGAAGGAAGGAAGAAAAACACAAGCTAGAAGACACGATTAAAATAAATAGAAGGCACAAAATAAGACATTATGTGCTCATGAAAGCATTAGCAGTCCAAAATGGCCACCTTGTCCAAAGTAATATATAAATTCAATACAATTCCTATCAAAATTAGATTAGCATTTTTCAACAAAATGAGAAAAATCCTAATGTTTACAAAGAACTTCACCTTTATTTTTGCTCGTTGAACCCTATCTGGGCACCTTCCTACACCAAGTGCAATCCGAAACAAACATAGGTATATGATCTCTAGGGGTATTGAGACTAAAGAGTATATAAGCACTATAACCACATTTGTGATCTCCTGCCAAACACCTCAACCAAGTAGGTTTAAGAAACGACAAACAAGGGGCTGGAGAGAGCATGGAGGCTGGGCATTTGCCTCTCATGCAGAAGGTTGGTGGTTCGAATCTCGGCATCCATAAGGTACTCCGAGCCTGCCAGGAGCGATTTCTGAGCATAGAGCCAGGAGTAATCCCTGAGCGCTACCAGATGTGACCCAAAAACCACACAAAAAATGATAAACAAGTATATGATTCTTGGCAAGTGCTGCAATCAAGTAAGCAAACCCTGGCAAGCACAATAAAACATAAAAGAAATGTAAAAAATGCAAACAAGCTTGCAAATTAGGCATTCACTGAGGAGGGCCACAACAAAGTGTATGACCCTCTGTGATCACAGTTAATATCACTGAGTTATGTCTTAGGCACTGCCTCTATAATCCTAATATCACAGGTGTGCAAGCAACTCAACCATTGGTGCTTGTAGTGAAATCACCATGAGAACCACAATCAATGTAGGATCTGTAACCCTGAAATCACAAAAAATGTACGCAGGCAAAAAATTGACTTTAGTAAAGTACAAGAAAAGCATAATCATGAGAAGTGGTTTCTAGTCTGATCCCTATTACTTACTAACTATTGCATTACCACACATTACCAGACAGTATTCAATTGGCCCTTCCCTTAAGATATTCACAATTCAAAAATTAAGAGAAGAAATAGAGCTTTTAATTGGAATTTAAATTGAAGTCACCTCATATAATAATAAAATCACAACATCAACTGTCACACATAATTTTTAATACTCTCAATTTTCATATCACAAATATTGCAGTTTTACAAAAATACTTCATTTTTTTAAATGAAAAGGCAATTTTTCTTTTACTTTTCTTACTGTTCTTGCATAGATTAAATTCTTTGTAAAAAAATATGGATCTATTCCTAAAATAATAAAAACAAAAATTGCCAACTCATACTAAAAGCAATGTAACTTAAATATCCATGACTAAAGCAATATTAGATGAATACACACAAGAACATAAAAAAGCTTTTTTTTTGGTTTCTTTTTTTGGACCACACCCGGTGATGCTCAGTGGTTACTCCTGGCTATGTGCTCAGAAATCACTCTTGGCTTGGGGGACCATATGGGACTCCGGGGGATCGAACCATGGTCCATCCTAGGTCAGCTGCATGCAAGACAAATGCCCTACAGCTGCACCACTGCTCTGGCCCCATGAAACATGAAAAAACTTTTGAAGCAACTTTTTACAGATCTACCATATATATATGCCTTACCAATGCTGAAGATATGCCAACAAAGGTACACTGGAAAATTCTCCAAGGAACAGTAAAATCATATAAAAGGAAAACTAGATGTCAATTTTATCTATCCTAGAATAATGTCTTTTTTGACTATTTTAATTTTCTAAAAATATACTTACAGATAAAGTATGAATAAGTTGCCCTGTGAGAGAATTCCACACTTTCAAAAGGAAATTGTTCGCTGCAGTAATAACTGTGGTATCACAACGATCCCAGGCCACCATAGTCACCTTAAGTTTAGTAGTTTTGTCTTCACCAGATGGCAATTTATTTCTGAACAGAATGATTTGTAGTATTTATAAATGTAAATTTTAATACAGGTACATATAATATATAAAAATATGACAAAATCAGAGATATGTAACAAATTGGATGAAAGAAATGCAAACTATACTTTAACTGCTTACAAGAGATCAAATTCTTTAATGAGTCAGAAATGTTCCAGCAGCAAAACTGGTAATTTACTTAGAGACTAAATATAGATGCAAACATTTTATCTTTTTAATAATTGCATATAATTCACTCTAACCAGTGCTAATATAAAAAGAAACTTCTTGTTTATCATTAAATATAAACTTTAAAAGGTTAAATTACATTCAAAAATACAAAAGTACATTATATGAAAACCACAGATATACCTAACATTCCATCTTACCCAGTCATTTTAGTAGCCATATCTAGCACTATACTTTTCCATTCTTGTTGCTGATATTGCCAAATTCTTGCTGTTCCATCTCTACTTCCACTAACAAATCTTAAACTGCAAAGAAATATACAGTTAAAATATCCATGTTACAGTTCCATGTTATCTATCTATGTTATACAGTTAAAGTACAAAAGTTAAAATATCCATGTTACATTTAATTAAATCACCTTTATTTATATTTACATATTATATGAGTAATACATTCATCCTTCTAAACTACAAGGGGGAAATAAAAAGGGAAAATAGTTTGTCAGTTCCCTCAAAATTATAAACATAGATACCACATGACTCTGTGATCCTATTCCCAGATATACATCCAAGAAACATGAAAGTTCACTCAAATACTTTAACATTAACACTAATGGCATTATTCATAAGCCAAATGTAGTAATGATTCAAATGTCCATTAACTGATAAATGAATAGACAAATGACATTTTCATGTAAACGAACATTATTCAAAAAGAAAGAAAGAATGCTGATATTTTAACATGGATGAATCTTGAAAGCATGCCAATAGAAAACATTAGCCACAAAAGACAACATTTTATATTATTAGCTTTATATTAAATTGATAAATCTATAAAAATAAAAAGTAAATTAATGGTTGTCCAGAGCATGGTAGAGATAGAAAATATTGGAGACTAAAAGATGATGCATATAGATTTATTTTCAGGTTGGAAAAAATTATGAAAATTGTTGATAAGGCTCAGAACTCTGAGTATAAAAGAGCTCTTAATTGTAATATATTCATGAACCTATCCATAATGCAGGTACTGTTCATACTTTAATATCTATTCATTCAAACTTTATTCAATACACTTATAAATGTTTCCTTCCCCAGGAATTTGAATCATAGTACATACTCTTATGACTGTCCACTACTTGGGTTTATTTTATAGATTTAGATATACATAGCAACCATTACTTTAAATAATTATTCAATTATATGGATGTATAAAAATGTACTAACACATTCATTACCATGAATGTTTTAACATACATCTTTATACAATCCTATACATGTTTTGATAAGTCAAGGGTAGGCAAATTTAAAAAATTTTGTATACACACTACTACCAAATTATTCCCCTTGGAAAAGTTTTCTTTTATAAACCAATTATAATCTCAGTAAAAGTTCTTGAAGAGTGACAATTTTCCCTAAATATTTGGTGATAATAGCTAAACTCAATCTTCATTATATATAATCATTCATTATATTGAAGAAAAACAAACATTTTAAATTTCACTTCTCTAATTTTAGTAAATTTGGACCTATTTTATTTGACTATTAAACAGATTAAGATAAAATAATGTCCACTTTTTTTGTTTTTGTTTTTATTTTTTTTGTTTTTGGGTCATACCCGGTGGCATTCAGGGGTTACTCCTGGCTCTGTGCTCACAAATCGCTCCTGGCAGGCACGGAGGACCATATGGGAAGCTGGGATTCGAACCACAGTCGGTCCTGGATTGGCAGCTTGCAAGGCAAACACCCTACCACTGTGCTATCTCTCTGGCCCCCAATAATGTTCATTTTTAAAGGCAAATGATAAGAAACTATAATTAATATATAATTCTAGCATAAAAGTATCATGGTTGTACAAAACATCAAGTGTTGAGTGCAAAAAACTCAGCCATAAAACTTATTTGGGAGGCTGGCATGATAACACAACAGACAGGACATTTGTCTTGTAGTAGCTGATCCCTGTTTGATCCCAGCACTCCATATGGTCTCCTGAGTCTGCCAGGAGTGATTTCTGAGTGCAGAGACAGGAATAACCCTGAGTACTGCTAGGTGTGGTCCAAAAAAACGTATTTGGAGATCAAGAACGTAGCTCAGTGGCAGAATGTTTAACATGCATATAGATAGATAGGTAGGTAGGTAGGTAGGTAGGTAGGTAGGTAGGTAGGTAGGTAGGTAGGTAGGTAGCTCAGTGGCAGAATGTTTAACATGCATATAGATAGATAGATAGATAGATAGATAGATAGATAGATAGATAGATAGATAGATAGATAGGTAGGTAGGTAGGTAGGTAGGTAGATGATAGATAGATAGATAGATAGATAGATAGATAGATAGATAGATAGATAGATAGAGATATATAGATATAGATATGGCACTGAATTTGATCGTAGAACCAAACACAAAGAACCCTTATATGAAGGTCTTATGTCCCTGAAAATACAAGGGAGGCATTGTAAAAATTACTAAGAGGAAAAAAAGACCTTAAGAAAAGGGGAACCTGCCTGAAGCCAGCAGTTAGAAATTTCCCGATAACACAAGGAATCTAAAGTACCATTTCTATTTGGTCAAGAGTTCACTCAGAAAGCAAATTAGTGACCCTAATTTTACTTTTCCTATAATTAAATCCCAAATACGTACTAACTTACATATATGCTAACTGTATGAAATATTCATGATGCTGCATATTAACATGAAATCCCTATACAGCTGAACAATCTTAGCACCACTAGAATAATTCTATTTTTATCAACATTTTATGTATAGACTTCTACCTTAGTTAATCTATTTATAAATATCCTTCCTCCCAAAACTGGTGGACATGTCTTTCTTAAGAGGGTCTGCACACTCATTTCTTGAGTGCAAACTTTCACTTAATAAACTTTACCAATTATTTGAGTGACAGTCTAGGAGGTAGGGAGACTGTCTTGCATGTGGTCAATCTAAGTTTGATCCCTGGTATCCCATATTTTGACCAAAGCTCAGGCAAGAATGATACCTGTGTGCAGACCCAGAAGAAACCCTAAGCACAGCTAGATGCCCCACCCCCAAAATAACAAGAAACATGAAATAAAATAACAGCTCAGAAACTTTACAGACTCAAAACCAGCCATAAAAGATGAACTGAAATGTCTAATTTAAGATAGCCCAAAAGATACACCAAACTCCTACAAAAAGATGACACTAAACCCCATGATAATAATATCTCTCAACATCAATAAACTGAATGCTATACTTAAGAGACAGAGTGGCAAAATGGATCAAGAAGCTGAATCCAAAGTTTTGCTACCCACAAGAAACACATTTGAATAATCAGAACAAACATAGACTCAAAGTCAAAGGTTGGAGGACAATCACTAAAGCAAACAACTTCCTTAATAAGTATGGAATGGTGGCCAGAGCAGTAGCACAAGGGGTAGGGTGTTTGCCTTCCAAGCAATAACCTAGGACAGACCGAAGTTCGATCCCCTGGCATCCTATTTGGTCCCCTAAGCCAAGAGCAATTTCTGAGTGCATATCCAGAATAACCTCTGGGTCACTCACCGGGTGTGGCCCAAAATGCAGCAAAATAAAAATAAATAAATAAGGATGGAATGGCTATACTAATATTACATAATGCAGCTTTAACCTTAAAAAGTTATAAGGGACAGTGGTGAACATTTCTTAATATTTCAGAGATAAGTATAACAGTGAGAAATCACTCTACCAAAAAGCTTCTAGAAACAATAGACTCATATAGCAAGGTGGCAGGCTACAAAATTAATACACAAAAATCAATGGTCTTTCTATACACCAATAGTAATAAGGAAGAAATGGACATTAAGAAAACAACCCCATTCACAATAGTGCCACAAACTCAAATATCTTGAAATCAACTTGACTAAAAATGTGAAGGACCTATCCAAAGAAAACTATAAAACTCTGCTCCAAGAAATAAGAGAGGACACGCGAAAATGGAAACAAATGGGCCCGGAGAGATAGCACAGTGGCGTTTGCCTTGCAAGCAGCCGATACAGGACCAAAGGTGGTTGGTTCGAATCCCAGTGTCCCATATGGTCCCCCGTGCCTGCCAGGAGCTATTTCTGAGCAGACAGCCAGGAGTGACCCCTGAGTACCGCCGGGTGTGGCCCAAAAACCAAAAAAAAAAAAAAAAAAGAAAAGAAAATGGAAACACATACCCTGCTCATGGATTGGCAGGATTAACATCATCAAAATGGCAATACTCCCCAAGGCATTATACAGATTTAATGTGCTCCCTCTAAAGATACCCATGACATTATTCAAAGAAGTGGATCAGGCACTTTTAAAATTCGTTTGGAACAATATACACCCTAAAATAGCTAAACAATCATTGGGAAAAGAATATAAGAGGAATTACTTTCCCCAACTTTAAACTTTACTACAAAGCAATAGTTATCAAAACAGCATGGTATTGGAATAAAGACAGGACCTCAGATCAGTGGAATAGGCTTGAATACTCAGAAAATGTTCCCCAGACATACAATCACCTAATTTTTGATAAAGGAGCAGGAAATCCTAAATGGAGCAAAGAAAGCCTCTTCAACAAGTGGTGTTGGAACAACTGGCTAGCCACTTGCAAAAAATTGAACTTAGACCCCCCCAGCTAACATCATGTACGAAGGTTAAATCCAAATGGATTAAAGACCTCGATATCAGACCCGAAACCATAAGATATGTAACAACACATAGGCAAAACACTCCAGGACTTTGAGACTACAGGAGGAAACTGCACTCTCCAAGCAAGTGAAAGCAGAGATTAACAGATGGGAATATATTAAGCTGAGAAGCTTCTGCACCTCAAAGGAAATAGTGCCCAGGATACAAGAGCCACCCACTGAGTGGGAGAAACTATTCACCCAATACCCATCAGATAAGGGGCTAATCTCCAAAATATACAAGGCACTGACAGAACTTTACAAGAAAAGAACATCTAATCCCATCAAAAAATGGGGAGATTAAATGGACAGATACTTTGACAAAGAAGAAATACAAATGGCCAAAAGACACATGAGAAAATGCTCCACACCACTAATCATCAGGGAGATGCAAATCAAAACAACTATGAGGTACCACCTCACATCCCAGACATTGGCACACATCACAAAGAATGAGAATAAACAGTGTTGGTGGGATGTGGAGAGAAAGGAACACTTATCCACTGCTGGTGGGAATGCCGTCTAGTTCAACCTTTATGAAAAGCGATATGGAGATTCCTCCAAAAACTGGAAATCGAGCTCGCATACGACCCAGCTATACCACTCCTAGGAATATACCCTAGGAACACAAAAATACAATACAAAAACCCCTTCCTTACACCTATATTCATTGCAGCACTATTTACCATAGCAAGACTCTGGAAACAACCAAGATGCCCTTCAACAGACGAATAGCTAAAGAAACTATGGTACATATACACAATGGAATATTATGCAGCTGTCAGGAGAGATGAAGTCATGAAATTTTCCTATACATGGATATACATGGAATCTATTATGCTGAGTGAAATAAGTCAGAGAGAGAGAGAAATGCAGAATGGTCTCACTCATCTATGAGTTTTAAGAAAAATGAAAGACGGGCCGGGCGGTGGCGCTAAAGGTAAGGTGCCTGCCTTGCCTGCACTAGCCTTGGACGGACCGTGGTTCGATCCCCCGGCGTCCCATATGGTCCCCCAAGCCAGGAGCGACTTCTGAGCGCATAGCCAGGAGTAACCCCTGAGCATTACCGGGTGTGGCCCAAAAACCAAAAAAAAAGAAAAATGAAAGACATTCTTGCAATAATATGAACATTAAGTAGAAATAAAAAAGGATCAAACTTAAGCATCAAATCCAAAGCAAATGACAATAGAATCGATACCCAATTTACAACATACTAGATACAGAGCAGACCACCTATACTAGCAGCCTGGGGGTAAAAGAGGGGGATATAGGATGTATGCTGGGAACAGGGTTGGAGGGAGGACAATATTCGTGGTGGGAATACCCCTGATTCAATAGCACTATGTACCTAAAATATTACTGTGAAAGATTTGTAATCCACTTTGATCAAAATAAAAAAGTAATAAATAAAAAGAAATGAAGTCCAGGAAGGTATGGAGAAGACGATTAGAAGCAAAACCTCCTAGAACACTGAAAATAGAAAAAAAGTTGAAAAAAGTATTGCAAGTAAAAAATAAAACTTCACAAAATTTTGTAGTTTGTTTTTATCCAATCAAGTATCAATGGGAAGTTGGGCTAATTCCATATTTTGGCTACTATGAATAATGCTAATTTGAACACAGAAATGTATTTTTAAATTACTGTTTTCAGATAATAGTTTTAGGGATCTCCACGTCACTTTCTTTAGAGGATGTATACAAATATACAGTCCAACTAATACTGGACCAGAGTGTCTTTTCTCTACATCCTTGCCAATATTTTCTGTTCTCAGTCTCTTTGTATAGACCATTTTTCGTAGTCTAAGGTGATATTTCATTGTCAATTTTTTCATATTACCAATAATAAATGTGTTGAACATTTTATTCTGAAAAAGAAATTCAAAGGATAATCAGAGACTACTTTGAGAAACTCTATGTCACAAAACAATGAACTTGGAAGAAATGAATAAATTCTTGTACTCTTTTTTTTTTGGGCCACACCCAGCGGTGCTCAGGGGTTACTCCTGGCTGTCTGCTCAGAAATAGCTCCTGGCAGGCACGGGGGACCATATGGGACACCGGGATTCGAACCAACCACCTTTGGTCCTTAGATCAGCTGCTTGCAAGGCAAACGTCGCTGTGCTATCTCTCCGGGCCCAATTCTTGTACTCTTATAACCTTCCAAGGTTGATCCAACGTGATATCCAAACTGACGTAACACTTTTTTTTTAATTTTTTTGTTTTGTTTTGTTTTGTTTTTCGTTCACACCTGTCACCCTCAGGGGTTATTCCCGACTATGTGCTCAGAAATCGCTTCTGGCTTGGGGGACCACATGGGACACCAGGGTATCGAACTGCAGTCCGTCCTAGATTAGCATGTGCAAGGCAAATGCACTACCATTTGCACCACTGCTCTGGCCCCAACGTAACACTATTAAGGACATTAAAACGGTAATCAAAAGTCTTACTAAAATAATATCCTGAGCCCAGATAGATTCCCTAATGAATTGTTTCAAACCTTTCAAGAGAATCTACTTATAATATTTTTAGGATCTTCCAAGAACATGAAAAACAGAAAAAATCCCGTTATTTTTATGAAGCTAACATTAGTCTGGTACCAAAAGCAGGTACCACAAAAAAAATCCTACAGATCAATATCGCTGATGAACTCAGATATAAAGATATTCAACAAAATCCAAGAAAGTAAGAACCAACGCCTGATCAAGAAGTCATATAACATGACCAAGCAGGGTTCATTCCAATGTTTAAGTATAGTTTACCATATACAAGTCAATAAACAACAAAAGGAAAAATAAAAGCCATATAACCACATCAATACATGCAAAGAAAGCATCTGATAAACAGCACCCATTCATGATTAAAGACTTTCAAAAAATGGCAATGGAAGTACCAAACCCGTGGTCTAGAAAAAACAGATATATATAACAAAGTAGCAAGCTAAAATTAATAAAGAAAAGTCAATGGCCTACTTATACACATATAAAATAGAGAAAATAGAGACATTAAAAATAAATCTCATTCATAATAATAGCAACACAAAAATTTAAATACCTTGAAGTCAACTTATCTAAAAAGCTGAAGGACCCATACAAAAAATTATAAAACACTGCTTCAGGAAACAAAAGAGAACACAAAAAATGGAGATATAAACCCTTTTATGGATTGGGAGGATTAACATCATTAAAATTGCAACATTCCCCACTGTACAGATTTAACACAATCTCTCTAAGGATACCCATGACATTCTTCAAAGAAGTGGATCAAACACTCCTAAAATTCATTTGGAAAAATAAATGTGCATGAATATCTGAAAAAAACCTTAGGAAAAAGAAGATGGGAGGCATCACTTCCCTCATCTTTATATTGTACTACATAGCAATAGTCAGTAAAATCACATGGTATTGGAACAAAGACAGATTCTGAGATAAATGGAATAAACTTGTGTATTCAGAGAATAATCCCCAGACATACAATCAATTAATCTTTGATAAAGGGGCAAGAAATGCAAAATGGAGCAAAGAAAGCCACTTCAATAGTGGGATTGGGAAAACTGGTCAGCCACATGCATAAATGCAAACTCAGACATCCATTGAACACCCTGCACAAAGGTCAGAGTATAAACAAGAAAAAGTAGGCAAAACAATCCATGACATTGAGACTAAAGGCATCGTCAAGGAGGAAACACCACTGTCCAAAAAAGTGGAGGCAGAGATAAATAAATGGGACTACATTAAATTTAGAAGCTTCTGCACTTCAAAGCAAACAGTGAGAATACAAAGGCCACCCACGAATGGGAGAATCTATTCGACAGTACCCATCAGATAAGGGACTAATATATATGATATCCAAGGTATTGACAGAAATGAACAAGTAAAAGCATATGTCCACATCAAAAATGGGGAAAATACTGCATATATGTTTCCTCAAAAAAGAAATATAGATGGCCAAAAGGCTCATGAAAAAATGTTCCACATCACTAATCATCAGGGAGATGCAAATCAAAACAACAATGAGATATCATCTCATGCCACAGAGATTGGCACACATCACAAAGAAAATGATTAACCAATATTGGTGTTGATGGGGAATAAAGAAACTCATTTGCTGCTGGTGGATATGCTGTATAGTCCAGTACATTCTTTCTAAAAAACAATATGGATATCCCTGAGAAAACTGGAAAATGTGCTTGTATATGATCCAGCTATATTACTACTAGGTTTATACTCTAGAATCACAAAACCCACACAATAAAAAAGCCCTCTGCTTTCCATGTTCATTGCAGCACTATTTACAATAGCCAGAATCTGGAAACAACCACGTGCCCAACAACAGATGAGTGGTTAAAGAAACTGTGTGTACATATACACAATGGAATACTACACAGCTGTTAATATAAATGAATTCATGAATTTAGCCTACACATGAATAGACATGGAGTCTATTATGTTGAATGAAATGAGTGAGAGGGAGAGAGACAAACACAGAATAGTGTCACACATCTGTGGAATTTAAGAAAAATAATAGACAATGTGGTAATAATATCCAGAGATAACAGAGATGAGAGCCAGAAGGATCAGTCCTTGATATGAAGCTTACCACAAAGAGTGGTAAGCAAGTTAGAGAAATAACTGCACTAACAACTACCATGACAATGATATTGAGAAGAGAAATAGAATGCCTGTCCCAAAGACAGGTAGAGAGTGGGAGAGGAGGGACATGGGGAACACTGGTGGTGGAAAAGTTACACTGGTGAAGGGTGGTATACATTTGATGACTGAAACCCAACTACAAACATTTTTGTGGCCTTGGTATCTAAATAAGCACAGTAAAAAACACTAAAAAATCACTGAGGGGAAGAACTGAGGAATTGTTTACTACTTGGATAGTAAAAAAAGTCACCAACAAGGAATTTTAGCCCTAAATAATCGATAGAAATATAGTAGAGGACGGGAGTGGAGCAATAGCACAGTGGTAAAGCATCTGTCTTGTGTGCAACTGACCTGAACCCGGGCATCCCATATGGTCCCCTGAGCCTGTCTGAGAAACTCCTGAGTGCCACTGGGTGTGGTCCACCTCACCCCACCCTCCCAGAAAAATATAATAGAGGTAATTGCCTCTACAAAAAACAGAAAAGGTTAGAGAAATAGTATAGGAGGTAGGGTTTTTGCCTTGAACTCAATGGATATACTCTGGGTTAATCCCTGGAACACCATATGGTCAACTAAGCACCACTTTTTTTTTTTTTCAAAAAACAAAAGGAAAAGAAAGGTAAAATATCTTTAAATCTTTTACAACAGGTACGTAACATGTAGTTACCTGTCTCCATTATTACAGAACTGAACAGCAACAACCTTGTCCTAAAACAAAAGGATCAAAGTTAGCTAATTTATAAAACAAATAAAGTGCTCATTCTATTAAATCCACATACAAAAGCAACATGATGTAAATGGTTCATACTAACATTTAAAATGCATTAATTTTCTTTTAAAAAATAAATGAAGGCTGAAACAAAAATTTATAAGCAAGGAGGAATACTTATCAAGAGTACCATGCATTAGTAAACCTGCTTCTAAAGCAAAACCACAATAGACAGATTATTCCAAATAGGTACTAGATTACTAGTACAGCAAATAGAGCTTTGCATTTATGCATTCCATAATTTTTCCCAGAGCCCTCCAAGAATAATTCCTTAGATAGAAGTAACCCCTGAGCACTACTGGGTGTGGCCCCCAAATAAAACAAAACCAAAAGAATAACAGGCCAGTAGGAGGATTTCAGACACTTTTTGTTTGTTTTTTTGGGGGGGAGGGGTCATACCCTACAGCACACAGAAATCATTCCTGGCAAATTCTGGGGACCATATTGGATACCTGGGATCTAATCCTGGTCAGTAGCATAACAAGACAAATGGCCTACCCTCTGTGCTATCCCTCAAGCCCCTTGAGTCTCAGGCACTTACGTGATAGAGAAGACACAGTAGTAATGTTATACTAGCAGCTTAGGGGGGTGAGGAGGATATGGGATGTATGCTGGGAACAGGGGTGGAGGTAGGACAACATTGGTGGTGGGAATGCCCTTGATTCAATGTCACTATGTGCCTAAAATATTATTGTGAAAGATTGGTAATCCACTTTGGTCAAAATAAAAATTATTATAAAAAAGAATAAGCATTAATATAAGTGCTATTGTAAACAATTTATCTCATTCATAATACAAACATTTTTAAATAACTACAAGTTATAAACAAATAAAATCTAGGATTTTATATTGCCATCATAACTAAAGACACACCATTTAGGTTTCAGCATGAATGAACAATGAAATAGGACAAGGATTAGTAAATAAATAAAATCAATTTACTAGGTGGTGGATATAGAGAAAAGAGTACATTTATTTAAGTTTCACGTTTTGAACTTACCGTATGTGACTCTAATTCCGCAATTTTCTCAGGAACTTCAGAACCCAAATAATATATTCTGATCACATGGTCAGTACTACCTGTTGTAATGAACATACCACCTAGAAGATTAAAAGAACAATAATATTATTTAAGGAACTTTAAAAACCTTTGACCACCTCCTCAGATAAATGCTAAGTTTCATTCATAAAGACTTCAAGAAACAGGTTATCATGCAATTATTAAAAACATGTTAACATTTTAAAGTAAAATAAAATTCAAGAAAAATGAAAGAAATTATTAAAGGCATTTATAACATTCAAGCCTCCCCCAAATATACCAACTATACAATAATAGAAGTTATTAAATAATAAGTATTTAAGGTCAAAGCTTTGAGGAATTCACTTCATTATAATCTATATTAAAATAGAGTTCTAAAATATTTATTAATACTCTATATCTACAAATATCCTTTCAATGTTTATAGCATAAAATCTCAGATGCTTTTGAATGATGGAAAAATTCTAAAGATAAATGGAATATTGAATGTAGAATATGAATTTACACAAAGCTACAGAACTGTAGAGTTAAGAATAGCTGTTGATCTGCCCTCTTAGAACTGAAGCTACATGCTTCAGTCAATAATTTTGGGACCACAGAATCTTGACCTCACTGTCCCCACTAATCTCTCGACCAGAATATGGCCACACCTGACATCCTCCTGACCTCTAAATGCAAAATGAAAAATTTTCCTAAATATTTCTGAAATTTTCAGGAACATGAGACACAGCACTACTATTTCTCAGACATTATACTGTTTCAAAATCATAGTTAGCCTAATACAGTTAAAACAACAGAAAAACTGACCATTTTCTCAGCATACTCAAATAACTGCATGGAACAGAAAATAACTTGCAAAACAGATGTGCTATTTGGCACTATTTCATAGATCATAGATCACTTCTCAGATAGTAGATCATTTCTCAAGTAACTTGGAATCTAAAACTCCAATATTAACATCCACAAAACTCAAAGAAAAATGGGGAATCTAAGGGGCTCAGCTGCAGTCACAAAAAAGTGACAGAGGAGCCAGAGCGGTAAGGAGTTTGCCTTGCACGTGGCTGCCCTAGAATGGACCAAGGTTCGATCCCCGGTGTCCCACATGGTCCCCCAAGCCAGGAGCAACCTCTGAGCGCATAGCCAGGAGTAACCCCTGAGCATCATCGGTTGTGGTTCCAAAACCAAAAAGGGGGGGAGGAGGGGAAAGGAACACAAGAAACTCTACATGTCCATCAAAATGCTTGAGCCTGGTTGACGAGGACTAAAATAAACAATATACCAACAATAAACATTAAGGAAGCACTAGCCAGCAAAATTATATAATAAATAAAGAAGAAATTTAACCATGCAAAGAACTGTTCAAAAAATGAGAGGATCCATACAAATGGACTTTACAGAGCTAAAAAAAAAAACTAGTTTGCAAGCCCTAGTAGCAGAATATCATAGGTGAAGATTTTTTTAATATTTATCTTATATAATGTCATGGATATTTTTAATAATATTTTTATTTAAACACCTTGGTTACAAACATGAATAGGTGAAAATCTTAAAGAAGAACCTGAAGATAAATTCAAGCCAGCACTGATAAGGAAGTCTTAAAAATATGACAAAAGGAAGGAAGAAAATATCAGGTAGTAAATGGACAAAGACAAGAGGAATAATCACTAAATTACAGGAATAACAGAAAGTTGGGAAAATGGAAAAGGGAAGAGCAATTGTTAAGAGATAATTACAGAAAACTTCCCTCTCTCTGGGAGTAGGCAGCTGCAAAGGAACAAACAAACAACAACAACAAAAAATTCAAGAGGAAAAATGTAACAAAATAGACTCTAAAGAAAAACATGGCAAAAATGGCAATCAATCAATCAATCAATCAATCAATAAATAAAACAGTAAGACATGGATTTCTTAAAGCAGTAAAGGAGATAAAATACCTTTAAATATACAGGAAATAAAAAGAATCACAACAGATCTTCAATATAAAACAGTCCAGGCAAATAATGGAATTACATATTCAAATTACTGAATGAAAGAAATTTTTTCCGGCCCCAAAGATAATTTTAGTCTCAATGTCATGGAGTGGTTTTTTATATCTTTATTTAAATTGAAGAGTACCAAAGGAAATGGAAGAACATCCCTGGCTCATGGGTAGGAAGAATCAACATCATCAAAATTACCATTTTACAAATTACTATATAGATTCAACTCAATCACTATCCAAATTCAGACATCATTTCTTTCTTGTTATTTTTATTTTTATTTATTTATTTATGTATTTATTTTTGGTTTTTGGGTCACACCCGGCAGTGCTCAGGGGTTATTCCTGGCTCCAGGCTCAGAAATTGCTCCTGGCAGGCACGGGGGACCATATGGGGCACCGGGATTTGAACCGATGACCTCTTGCATGAAAGTCAAACGCCTTACCTCCATGCTATCTCTCCGGCCCCTCTTTCTTGTTATTTTTAATTAATATCTTTATTTAAACACCATCATTACAAATATGATTATAGTTGGGTTTCAGTCATGTAAAGAACACCCCTCATACCAGTGCAATATTCCCATGACCAATGTCCCAAGTCTCTCTATTCCCCACCCCAGCCTCACCAGTACTCTAAATAGGCTTTCTACTTTCCTCATTTATTCATATTGTTATGATAGTTCTCAGTGTAATTATTTCTCTAACTGCACTCATCACTCATTGTGTTGAGCTTCATGTCATGAGCTGGACCATACAACCCTCTTCTCTATTATCTCTGAGAATTATTGCAAAAAAATCTTTTATTTTTCTTAAAACTCATAGATGCGTAAGACTATTCTGCATCTATCTTTCCCCCCTACAACTTATTTCACTCAGTATAATAGATTCCATGTACATCCCTGTATAGGAAAATTCATGATGATCTCTTTTGACAGCTGCAAAATATTCCATTGTGTATATGTACCACAGTTTCTTTAGCCATTCGTTTGTTGAAGGGCATCTTGGTTGTTTCCAGAGTCTGGCTATTGTAAATAGTGCTGCAATGAATATAGGTGTGAGGAAGGTATTTTTGTATTGTATTTTTGTGTTCCTAGGGTATATCCCTAGGAGTGGGATAGTTGGATGTATGGGAGCTCAATTTCCAGTTTTTGGAGGAATCTCCATATCGCTTGTGAATAAGAGTTCCTTTGTCTCCACTTCCCCACCAGCACTGCTTTTTCTCATTCTTTGTCATGTGTGCCAATCTCTGCAGTATGATATGGTACCTCATAGTTGATTTTATTTGCACCTCCCTGATGATTAGTGATGTGTAGCATTTTTTCATGTGCCTTTTGGCCATTTGTATTTCTTCTTTGACAAAGTGTCTGTTCATTTTTTTCCCCATTTTGTATGGAATTAGATTTTTTTTCTAGTAAAGTTCCATCAGTGCCTTGTATATTTTGGACATTAGCCACTTATCTGATGGGTTTTGGGTGAATAGTTTCTCCCACTCAGTGGATGGCTCTTGTATCCTGGCCACTATTTCCTTGAGGTGCAGAAGCTTCTCAGCTTAATATCTCCCATCTGTTTATCTCTGCTTCCACTTGTTTGGAGAGTGCTTTTTCCTCCTTGAAGATACTTTTAGTCTCAATGCCATGCAGTGTATTACTATGTGTTGTTCTATATACCTTATAGTTCCAGTTCTGATATCAAGGTCTTTAATCTATTTGGATTTGACCTTTGTGCATGATGTTAGATGGAGGTGGTCTGAATTCACTTTTTTGCTAGTGGCTAATCAGTTATGTCAACACCAGTTGTTGCAGAGGCTTTCCTTACTTCATTTTGCAAATCTTGCCCCTTTATCAAAAATTAATTGATTGTATATGTGGGGCACATTCTCTGAGTAATCAAGCCTATTCAACTGATCTGCAGGCCTGTCTTATTCCAGTACCATGTATTTTTTTCTTTTTTTGGTTTTTGGATCACACCTGGCAGCGCTCAGGGGTTACTCCTGGCTCCATGCTCAGAAATCGCTCCTGGCAGGCTTGGGGGATGATATGGGATGTTGGGATTCGAACCAATGACCTTTAGCATGCAAGGCAAACACTTTATTTCCATGTTATCTCTCCAGCCCCGCTATTTTTTTATAGAAACTTATTTTTATTTTACAAAGACCTTGGGTACCAATAATAAATTCAAATGCAAGACCCTAAAGCAACACCAAAATGTTAGAACCAAAATATTACTGGTGATAAATTTAATAATTTTTTCTACATTTATTAGGGATTCATTAAGAAACAATACAGTAAGTATATAGCAAAAATATATATATAGTTGAAAATAAACATAAATTCAATATACATACAACATTACATCAATAACATGGCTATATAGAATTTTAGTTTGAATATAGTGTGATACTCTATAAAATCCTAGGCAAATTAATAATGATAAAGGTAAAATTTTATGAACTTAACTAAAATGTTATACATGACAATAATTGGTAAGAGTTTTATGTGCATGTGAAAATTTCCCTGAAGTGAGAAGGGAAAAGAATAAAGAAAAAAGAGAATTGTGATAAATTATATAATACATGCAATTTAATATTATCTATATTGAAAAGTATACAGTTACTTAAAAATAGAAGCATAAGGTTTCATTTTATAGAAATATATAAATATTGTAAATATTGACTATAGCTTTGTAATACAATTTAAAGTTGGGGAAAGTGATGCCTTCCATATTCCTTTTCCCAAGGGTTGCTCTAGCTATTCACAGGTGTTTATTGTTCCAAATAAATTTCAGGAGTATTTGATCCACTTCTTTGAAGAATGTCATGGGTTACTTAAGAGGGATTGCATTAAATCTGTACAATGCTTTGGGGAGCATTGCCATTTTAATGATGTTAAACCTCTGAATCCATGATCAGGGCATATGTCTCCATTTTCGTGTGTCCTCGCTTATATCTTGAATCAGGCTTTTGTAGTTTTCTTTGTATAGGTTCTTCACCTCTTTACTTAAGTTGACTCCAAGATATTTGAGTTTGTGTGACATCAATGTGAATGGGATTGTTTTTGAATGTCCATTTCTTTTCTATCATTATTGGTGTACAAGAAGGCCATTGATTTTTGCGTGGTAATTTTGTAGCCTGCCACATTAGTATATAAATCTTTTGTTTCTATAAGCTTTTTGGTAGAGTCTTTAGGATTTTCTAAATATAGTAACATGCCATCTGCAGACCGCAAGAGCTTGATTTCTTCCTTTCTTATCTGGATGTTCTTGATATCTTTTTCTTGCCTAATTGCTATTGCAAGAACTTCCAGCACTATGTTGAACAGAAGTGGTGAAAGAGGGCAGCCTTGTCTTGTACCAGATTTTAGAGGAAAGGCTTTCAGTTTATCTCCATTGAGAATAATATTTGCTAATGGCTTGTGGTAGATTGAGGATAATATTTGCCAATGGCTTGTGGTAGATGGCCTTGAATATATTGAGAAAAGTTTCTTCCATTCCCATCTTGATGAGAAGTTTTATCAAAAATTGGTGTTGGACATTATTGAATGCTTTCTCTGCATCTAATGATATGATCATATGATTTTATTTTTCTTTTTATTGGTACAGTTTATTATATTGATTGATTTACATATGTTAAACCATTCTTGCATTCCTGAAATGAAACCTACTTGGTTGTACTTTATGATCTTAATGAGGCCTTGGATCCTATTTGCTAGAATTTATTTTTATCAGCAATGATTTTTTTATTTTGAATTATGAGAACCAAAGATGCAAAGAAAGAGGACAAGGTAAAGTTACAATGGAAGGACAATCACCCATAACATAATTCTCAGAAGTCCCCTTGCTGATATCTTAACTTTGAACTTTCAGCCAAAGAACGTTAAGATAAATAAAACAGAATCCATATACAATTACTTTGTCCCTCAAGTCCCCAGATTGTAACACATTATAATATTTCTTAACAGCACACAAGGCAATCTAAAGCCATAAAACTTATGTAAATCCTTAAACATTATAGGCATAGTATTTTTTACATTTCCATGTCCATGCATATTAGCTTAAGTTAACCTCAAATTTTAAGTGGTTTTTTTAAGGATTAGAGTCAAAGGAGCA
Organism: Suncus etruscus; assembly: GCF_024139225.1. Taxonomy (NCBI): domain Eukaryota; kingdom Metazoa; phylum Chordata; class Mammalia; order Eulipotyphla; family Soricidae; genus Suncus; species Suncus etruscus. The sequence goes on along the minus strand of NC_064868.1, from coordinate 66,336,149 downwards.
CAGTAAAATTGGTGTTAGAGTGGCAATTGTTTGTTTGCATAGGCCCACCAAAATATGAGAGGCATGGAAAGAAATAACCTTGGCCTAAATACAAAGAGATCCTACCCCTGAAGTGTCTGGCATAAGACCAACTCTAGGCTTCAGGCAAGTTATCGTCCAATCTAAGACATTGTCCATAGTGCCAACACACTTTTCACAGAGTCTCTGTTGTTGGTATCATGTTTCTGTATTAAAGATCCTGGAATCTGCATATCCTACATTGAAGTCATGATGTGGAGCGTCTTCTCGTTTCACCTCACCATGAAAGGGCAATGCAGGAAGCCCTGTCCTGTAAGCAGGTCATTGTTGTTAAGTCTTCTCAGTGTTAAGGGAAGTCTCTTTTGAGCAGGTCGATGTCTAAGCAGTGGTAGGGTTTTCCATGGTAGAGGATTGCTTCCAGGTGATGTTATAGACAAACCTCACAATTAAGGGGCAATACAGCATGCCCTGTCCAATAAGCGGGTCATTGTTCTTGTTAAGTCTTCTCAGTGTTAAGGGAAGTCTCTTTTGAGTAGATCGATGTCAGAGCAGCTGTAGGGTCTTCCCTGGTAGAGGAATGCCTCCAGGTGATGTTATATACAACCTTGGATGTTTTGTAGATGTCTTCTCTAGATCAGGGGTGAATGGAGAATGCCCATTCTTCTGAGGCCTGTGCCAGGTCTTTATGTCAATGTTCAGGGTGTAAGGTCCCATTCAGCAATAATTTTTTAATATTTTATTAAAACACCTTGATTACAAACATGATAGTGGTTGGCTTTCAGCCATGTAAGAGGACACCCCCTATTTGCTAGAATTTTGTTGAGGATCTTTGCATCTGTGTTCATCAGGGACATTGGACTGTAGTTTTCTCCCCTTTTGCAGCGTCTCTGTGCGATTTTGTTATCAAAAATGTTAGCTTCAGAAAAACTATTTGGCTCTTTTTTGGTTTTTGGGTCACACCCGGCAACACTCAGGGGTTACTCCTGGCTCTATGCTCAGAAATCACTCCTGGCAGGCTCGGGGTACCATATGGGATGCAGGGATTCAAATGACCGACCTTCTGCATGCAAGGCAAACACATTACCTCCATGCTATCTCTCCGGTCCTGGTTTCAGAAAAACTATTTGGGAGTGTTCCTGATTCTTCAATTTCCTGAAAGAGCCTGAAAAGGATTGGTAGTATTTTCTCTTGAAAGTTTTGAAAGAATTTATTAGTGAATTAATCTGGGCCTGCGTTTTTGTTTTTGGGAAATCTTTTGATTTCCATTTTAATTTCTTCAGTGGTGATTTGTCTGTTTAGATATGTTAGATCATCATTTTTAACCATGGAAGATTATAAGAGTCCAAGAATTTATCCATTTATTCCAGGTTCTCATGTTTCATGGCATAGAGTTTCTCAAAATAGTCTCTGATTACCTTTGAATCTCTGCAGTATCTGTAGTGATCTCCCCCTTTTAATTTCTAATCTGATTTATTAATTTCTGTCTCTGTATCTTTGTGAGATTTACTAGTGTATTAATTTTGTGTATTTTTCTTTCTTTCTTTTGGAGATGTTTCTGGGCCACACCCAGTGACGCTCATGGGTTACTCCTGACTCTGTGCTCAGAAATCACACCTGGCTCGGGTGATCATATGAAACACTGGGGATAGAACCCAGGCACATTCTGGGTCATCCACGTGCAAGACAAATGCCCTACCCTTTTGCTAATGCTCCAGCCCCAATCTTGTTTATTTTTTTAAAGAACCAACTTTTGCTTTTTTCATCTTTCAGTTTCTTTTATTGATTTCCACTTCATTGTCTATACTCTTATTTAGCATTGTAGTAGAAGTCCTAGCAATTGCAATCAGGCAAGAGAAGTAAATTATAGAAATCTAAACTGAAAAAGAGAAAATCAAGCTATCTCTATTTGCAGATGACATCATTATATACAATGCAGACTGTAAAGAGTGCATTAAAAGCTTTTAGAAACACACCAAATCAGCAGAGTGGCTGGATACAAGATCAAAACAGGAAAATCATGTACATTACTTTATACAAACAATCAAAGGAGAAAGACATCAAAGGCTTAATCTTCCTTAAAATAATGTGAAAAAAATCAAACCTAGGACTTAGAGTACTCAATTTTAAAGTTTGTGTGAAATTATAAAAGATCATGGATAGCTAATATTATACAGAAAAACAGGAAAATGGGATCATCTCATTAAATAATTTGAAACTATACTACAAAGCCTATAGTGATCAAAGCAGCATAATATAGGAACAAAGACAGATGTCCTGTCAAAATAAAATATATAATGACAACCTCCAAGTATATTTTCTTTTTTTGTTTGTTTTGGTTTTTGGGTCACACCTGGCAGTGCTCAGGGGTTACTCCTGGCTCTATGCTCATAAACCGCAACTGGCAGACTCAGGGGACCATATGGGATGCTGGAATTCAAACCATCGTCCTTCTGCATGCAAGGCAAATGCTTTACCTCCATGCTATCTCTCTAGCCCCCAAGTATATTTTCAGTTAACTTTTGACAAAGGAACTATGAATATGAAATGGAATAAGAGCAGCCTCATTAAATATGATGTTGGAACAATTGTATAGCAACATGTACAAAATTTAAGCAGGATCCATCCCATGACTTATACAAAAGTCAACTCAAAGTTGATTAAAGGCCTGAATCTTTAAAGCACATTGACATATGTAGAGTGCTCCAGGACCTAGGACTCTCAAAGGAGTCTTCAACAATATGATGACAATGGCAAAAGCTAGAGAATTAAATTTGGAAAAATGAGACTATATTAAACTAAAACATTTCTGTATGGCAAAATAAACACAGAGTAAAAGAAAAGAGAGCTAACTGAGTGGGAGAAAATATCTTTACTCAGATATTTGCACATCAGATAAACATTTGATACCTAGAATATATTAAGTACTCACAAAAAGTAACCCTGCATAACTTAATAACCCTATCAAAATTGGAGAGAGGAAATGAAGAGACACTTCTCTGAGGAAGAACAGCAGATGGCCAAAAGGCACATGAAAAAATGCTCTTCATCACTTTTCACTAGGGAAATCCAGAATAATACTACAATGAGATATCATTTTATACCAGTGGGGATGATGACACTTATCAAAAATACTACAAACAATCAGTGTTGGGGATACTGGTGAAGAAGGAACTTTCATCGACTGCTGGTGGAAATGTTGTCTGGATCAACTTCTATGGAAAATAGTACAGAGGATTATCATTAAACTCGGAATTGAGCTGCATTATGACTCAGCAATATCACTTTTGGTTATCTATCCTAAGACAGAAAGGCAATTCATTTAAAAGGACATGTGCAAACCAATATTTATTTCAGTACTCATAACAATAGCTAAGATTTGTAATCAACTTAGATGTCCAACAACAGACAAGTGGATCATGAAAATGTGGTACATATATAGAATGGAATACTACATAGCTGTAAGCAACAATGCAATCATCCAGTCTGCTACAACATGGATGGATCTGGAAGATATATTAAATAAAGTAAGCCAGAAGAAGGATAAATACAGGATGATATCACTTATATGTGGTATTTAGAATGAATGCAATGGTTTAAGTGGGGGTACAGAACACTTGACTCCACAGCATAGTGAGAAGAAAGAAACAGAAGAAAGGCAGATATGAAATAACTGAGGACAGGGTCAAGGGGATTTAGTTTATTGTTGGTGCTAAAGAAGGACAGAACTAAATATCCAAACTAAAGAATCAACAATACTGAAATCATGAGACCTAAATTTGAATAACCAAACTGAAAAATGTATCTGTTATTGGCTGAGGGGTAGATCAGGAGGCATGAGGTGAAGGGGGGTTGACACTGGAGGCGAGTTTCTTGCTAAAACACTGTATGCCTAAAACTCAACTATGAATAACTTTGTAAATCACAATGTTTTAAATAAATATGTATTACAGAATGGCTATTAAGATTGGAATTTTATTTAATTCTTTACACTGTTTAATCAGCAATAGTTAAGCACTATCTACAGCTTGTAATAATGTTATCTCTATAAGAATCATAGTGTTATGTTTTATGAAATGTCAGTCCAAAATTTTTGGTTGAATTTAGGATGGCAAATAAAACTATATTTTTTGGTATTTGATATTAGGGTTGGGAGTGCTAAACTGAATTCTGTATTATATGAAAACATTAATTCCAAATAATAAAAAATATCAAGTAGCTATTACATGATTATTAGAATCCACAGAGGTCCATTTGTTATGAAATAAACTTTATATTTATGGCAAATTTACAATAGTTGAATATATATTTTACTACATATTTGAAAAGTAGCATATACATTTTACAATTATATTATCTCATACATTGGGAACTGAAAAATAAAGTTTTCAATACTTACCGGAACTAAATGATGAACAGGATATCTGAACTCCAGGTCTGGATCTTTCAGTGAATTTCATTGGGCGATCTCTAAAATAAAAGAAATATGTTCTCAGTTTTTCTCATGTTTATCTAATATGGAAGACTATCAGCATACTTCTGAATGGATACTCAATGATTTAGCACCAATAACACAGAAAACACAAAATTAAAAAACAATGTGGTATTATTTCTAGCATTTAATTTTAAAACATATTTTACCTCGTAAAATATAACTATGGTATCTGAGCCATTACAATAACATTTCTAACATATTAGCCATGGTATCCTCAAATATTATAAGTTGATAATCTGATTATTTTTCAATTTATAATCTGATTATTTTTCAAACAATATTTGGGAAATTATTTGGAACTATGAAATTAATTTATTAATATACTAAGATTTCTTTGGAAGTAAAATAGTTTTTTTTTTGGTTCAGTTGGTTGGTTGGTTTGGGGGCCATACACAGCACAGCAGCACTCAGCGCTCCTGGCAGGCTTGGGGGGCCATATGGGATGCTGTAGTCGAATCTGGGTCCCTCTCCAGTCAGCCCCATGCAAGAAAAAAGCCCTATGCTGTGTTATCTCTCTAGATATAAAATAGTTTTTTAGGGGCCAGAGAGATAGCTCAGCGGTAGGGTGTTTGCTTTGCAAGTGGCCGACCCAGGTCCAACAGTGGTTCGAATCCTGGCATCTAATATGGTCACCCACGCCTGCCAGGGGCGATTTCTGAGCGCAGAGCCAGGAGTAACCTAACCCCTCAGCACCACCAGGTGTGACCCACCCAAAATAGGTTTTTTAAAAGAAATTTATTTACAGAAATTTGAGGGGGAAAAAGAAAGAAACATACAGGTTTAAGAAAGAACACAAGTGCTCCAAAGAGGAAAGTCTAGGTGCACATCTCAGGTTATGACAGGGGTCAATCTCCAAGGTGGAATATGAGCCCGGCATATTATGCAAGACTGCAAAATTAGTGTCTGCTTTGGAAATGGTAGGAGAAACAGGCATTCTACTACACTTATTTTTTTTTTACTTTCAGTAAGCTGCTTTTTTTTTTTCTTAAAGGATAAGTGTTAAAAAAAATACAGTAGTAAAGATGTGAAAATGGCAATCGCCGTTGTTTGCATAGGCCCAGCAAAATATGGGGAAAACAGAAAAAAATTCCTTGGCCTGGTTACAAGAAGGCCTCACTCCAGAAGTTTATTGGCATAAGACAGACTCTGTTGCCTTACTAATTGTATACTTTCTCTGCCTCTAGTTCTACTGATAAAGTTCCTAACCCAGATTCAAACTTACCTAAACTTCATTGTTTTTATATGCCACTGCCAAAAGCAGATTGTGCCATCTGCACCAGTAGAAGTGAGGTATCTGGTTGTGCCTTTAGTTGATGGACAAAACTAAAAAGAAAAACAATAAAATTTAAGTCAAAGAGAAAACCAATTTTAAAATGTAGTACATAGCTGTGTTCCAAAATAATAATCACTTTGGAAATAAACTTTAAATCAATTTATTTAAAATTTCAGGTTCAAAGGACATTTAAATTCTTTGATTAATAAAAACTTAAAAAACTTTAAATATCTAGTTGGAGAGATATTACAGGGAGGTACAGTGCTTATCTTGCACATAACTGATCCCAGTTCAAATCCTGGTACTACATATGGTCCCTAAATACCACCAGGAGTGAACACAAAAACAGAAGAAAGCCTTGATCACTGCCAATTGTGGCACCCAAGTTCAACCCCCCAAAAAAACCCATAAAATATAAAATAACTACTAAAAAGTTCACTGAGTTCAGAATAAATTATTTTAATACTAAAATCATTTTAAGTAATTTAATATAGCATATTATTATACTACTTTAGTTTTTAAATTTGAAATTTAATTTTCTTAATTTGTAACTTTTATAATTACTTTGTTTAAGCAGCATGGTTACAAAATTGTTCATGATTGAGTTTCAGTCATACAATATACACTACCCTTCACCAGTACACATTTTTCGCCACTAGTGTCTCCAGTTTCCTTCCCACCCTCTCCAGTTCTCCACCCTGACTACCCTAGGGGCAAGAATTTTACTTCCCTATCTCTCTCTCTTTTCTTTATTGACACTTTGGCTTGCACTATTGGTAATGAAGGTATATCATGCATATCACTTTACCCCCTTTCATCACCCAGTTCTTGTCCAGGTGATCAGTTCCAACTATCATTGTCACAGTGGATTCAGTACTCTAACTGCATTCACCACTCTTTATGGCAAGCTTTCTACCATGTACTGGTCCTCTTGATCCTCATCTCTATTGTCCCTGGTTATTATTAGCATACAATATTTTACTTTTCTTATATACCACAAATAAGAGAAAAATTCTATGTCTATCCCTCTCGCTCTGAATCATTTCATTCAACATGATAATCTCCATGTCTATCCATGTATAAGCAAATTTCATGACTTTATTTTCCTAACAACTGCATAGTACTCCATTGTGTAGATGTACCAGTTTCTTTAGCCACTCATCTGTTGTTGGCCACTTGGTTCGTTACCAGTTTCTGGCAATTATAAATAGTGCTGCGATGAGCATGGGAATGCTGAGGGCTTTATTTTGTGGTGTTTTCGTGTTCCTAGGGTATATACCTAGGAGGAGTGATATTGCTGGATCATATGAAAGTTCAATTACTAGATTTTGAGGAATATCTATATTGTTTTCCAAAAAAGCTGGACCAATCTATATTCCCAAGAGCGGTGAATGAGAGCAAATCAAAACAACAATGAGGGGCCAGAGTGATAGCACAGCGATAAGTTTGCCTTGCATGCAGCCAAAACAGGACGAACCCCAATTTGAATCCCAGCATCCCATATGGTCCCCCAGCCTGCCAGGAGCGACTTCTGAGGACAAAGCCAGAAGTAACCCCTGAGTGCTATCGTGTGTGACCCAAAAACCACCACAACAACAAAAAAAATAGAAGGGAAAAAAAAAACAACAATGAGGTATCATCTCACACCACAGAAACTGGCACATATCACAAAGAACAAGAATAAACTATTATACTACTTTATATACAGAAAACTCCAGGTACTTTAAATGATTTAAAACCAATTAAATAAGACAAATTATAAAATTATTTATGTGGATAGCATATGTTAAATAAACCTAAATCAAATGTTAGGAAGATAATATCCAAGTATTTGTATTTGAACTTTCTCTTTAAGCTTCAACTTTAATTTAGCACACTATTTTTATTCTTTATAATTTTAACATATGGAGGGTTTCTTTGTTTTTTGTTTGTTTGGGGACCACACTGGCAGCACTCAGGGGTTATGCCTGGCTCTATGTTCAGAAATTACTCCTGGCAGGCTCGGTAGACCATCTGGGATGCCAGAGATCAAAACTGGGTTGGGTGGGGCAGTAGCGATGGCACAGTGCTAGCCTAGGGTGGACTGCGGTTTGATCCCCCAGCGTCCCATATGGTCCCCTAAGTCAGGAGCGATTTCTGTGTGCATAGCCAGGAGTAGCCCCTGAGCGTCAGCGGGTGTGCCCCCAAAAACAAAAACAAACAAACAAAAAACTGGGTTGGCCATGTGCAGGGCAAACACACACCATCTGTGCTATCACTCCAGCCTCAATAATGTTTATTTGTAAAAAATAATTAAAATAGACCCAATTTGGTTAGTATCATTAGGAAAAATAGGTTAAGTCTATGTTTAAATGTATTTACATATATGTAATATATATCTGTTTGAATATGTATTATACACACACTTTATTTATCAATTTAAAGGATGACTGCTGGATCAGAGATAGTATAGAATTTAGGGGACTTGTCATGCATGTGGTCAAACACAGTTCAATCCACATCCCACATGGTTCCCTGAGCCCTACAAAGAGTGATACCTGAATGTAGATTCAGGAGTAAGTCCAGTGCATTGCTGGGCATGGCCCCAAAATCAAACAATACCAAATATGAATAAATAGATAAATAAATATATAAATAAAAGTTGGACTATAAATAAATAAATAAAAGGTGGAGTATAGATGTACCTGATCCTCATCATATTATATTCTCAGGTTTTGAGTTATCTGTTCTCAGATGAGAATCATTTGGAAAGAGCCAGTAGTTCAGACAAGGAAAAGCTTGAAAATCAGAACATCACTCTGACATGACAGAAATTTTAAAACTCTGAATAAGATTTTTTTTTGTTTTGGGGCCACACCCGGTGGTGCTCAGGGGTTACTCCTGGCTGTCTGCTCAGAAATAGCTCCTGGCAGGCACGGGGGACCATATGGGACACGGGGATTCGAACCAACCACCTTAGGTCCTGGATCGGCTGCTTGCAAGGCAAACACCACTGTGCTATTTCTCCGGGCCCAACTGTGAATAAGGTTTAAAAAAATACCTTCTTCAATGAAAGGATTATATCAAGATTCATAGGCTCACCATATATACTAGAAGTTCTTTACTTGTTTGGTTTGTTGTACAGGAACAAAATTTATAAAGGTTGCAAGTTTAATTCAAACATTATCAATAAATATTATCTATGAATAGTTGATAACAAAAAACTAGTTCTTGGGTAACAGTAAGATACCAGTATTTTGGTTTCTTACAAAACAAGTTAAAAACCAAAATATGTAGCTTACTACCTGTGCATATAAATAAATTTTTATTGGAATATGTTTATCATACACTGTTACAGCCTTTGAATTTCAATAGCAGTGTTAAATAGTTACAGTAGACCATCTAAATTGTAAAGTCTAAGATTTTTCTATTTGGCTTATAAATTTCATATTCGATCTAAAGAAATAAGATAAACATTAAACAGTATATTTTATTTTTATTCAAATTGTATCATTTTTCAGTATTGAAGATATGGTCTATTAATGTACCTTAAATTGCTTTTAAATAATAAATAATATTTGAGCTTAAAAATTAAACTATATAATTTCTCAGGTACAAATCAATATACCCTTACTGAACAAAATGTAGGAAAAATAGAAAATTAGAAAAAAAGCAATTTTGGGGGGGGTGGGGTTTGGATCACAATCGGCAGCGCTCAGGGTATACTCTTGGCTCTATGCCCAGAAATCGCTCCTGGCAGGCAGGGGTACCGTATGGGATACCGGGATTCAAACCACAGACCTTCTGCATGCAAGGCAAACGCCCCACCTCAGTGCTATCTTTCTGGCCCAGAAAAAGACTACTTTTAATCTTTCCACCAGAGAAACAACTATTAATAATCATACCAACCTTTAATTTAGCATCTTTGTTAAAAAGATGAAAGGAAAATATGTCACAATGTTAAATGAAATGGTGGATTATCAAGTAATTTTAAAATAATTTTTATTGTGACCAAAATGAATTATGAATCTTTCACAGTAATATTTAAGGTACATAGTGACAATGAATCAGGGCCATTCCTACCACCAGTGTTGTCCTGTGATACTATATTTTATAGAGAATGGAATAATTTTCAGACACAAAAGAGAAAAGAGCTGGAAGTTCCAGCTCACCTCAGGAAGCTCACCACAAAGAGTGATGAGTTTAGTTAAAGAAATAACTACATTTTGAACTGTCCTAATAATGAGAATGTATGAGGGAAATGGAGAGCCTGTTTAGAGTACAGGCAGGGGTCGGGTGGGGAGGAGGGAGATTTGGGACATTGGTGATGGGAATGTTGCACTGGTGATGGGTGGTGTTCTTTACGTGACTGAAACCCAAACACAATCATGTATGTAATCAAGGTGTTTAAATAAAATTAAAAAATTTTAATCAAAGTGGATTACCAATCTTTCACAGTGATATTTTAGGAACATAGTGGTATTGAATCAGGGGTGTTCCCACCAAACGACCTAGGATGAAATCTGGAACTGAATCTGTATCATTCAGCTTCACAACACAATCTGTGCTGCTTCCCGATCTGAAGCTCTAGACCAGGAATATCGCCCTCCTGATGTCCATCTGCTCTCTCATCCCAAGTATGCCATCTAAGGGGAGGTACCTGTAGCCCTAGAGTTGAATCAGTATCCATCTGCCTCCCAATGCAATATGTGCTGCTCCCCGTTAAGTAGCGCTAGACCAGAACATCACCAATCCTGCTATCCATATGCTCTCTCACCCAGATGTGCCATCCAAGGGGCAGAACCTATAATCCTAGAGCTGAAGCCATATCCTGCACACTCCCAATGCAACCTACTCCTGTCCACTTTCCCAAACCATAATCCCAGAAAGTCGCCCATCCTGATGTCCATCTACCCTCTCATCCCAAAACTGAAGACATTTCAATTTATATCTTCTATTCCCAGGCAGGTGGACCCAAACACTTTTGTCTCTCAGACAACATACAACTTCAAAACCAAACCAAGTAAGTAATCGGCAGATTTTTGTGTACTCAGCTATGAATGGTTAAGAAAATAACTGAATGACTAGGAAAATAACTCTGTATAGTTGGGAAAATAACAAAGTATGTAAATCAGATGTAAAATTGCTACCTTTTATATATTCAGTTCAATTAAGTAATGGGGAACCTGAAACTCTATCATTCCAAAAGACAAAATGGAAATAATGATGATGAAACTACAAAGCTTCAGCGTGTTCGATGAGGAACTAAAATCAACACTAAAATCAAGAAGCCACTAGACAGAAAATTAATCAATCAATAGATAAGCAATTCAAACAACTCAAATAACAACTCTTTCAGAAGATAAGAGAATCCACACAAATGGAATAGAAGGAACTAAAGAACATGTTAGTTAGCAAGTCATAGGGGGGTGAACAGGCGAACAGTATAGATGAACTGAAAAACACCTCTATGTTCAATTTGAATCGACCAGTTGACAGTCATGTAAGTATACTCAGTGGACAGTTAAATTAACATGTATGGGAATAAAATAAGCTCAAGATGGAAATAAAATTTTCGGATTTATCACCCTATAGATGAAACTCAAAGATCATTAACTTAATGAAATCATTATGGGAAAGGATATTTGATAAAAGATATCTAGGGTACTCAGGATTTACTCGTGGCTATGTAGTCTGGAACCACTAGTTCTAAGGTTTTGGGCACCAAATGTGGTGCCAGGATCAAATTCAGGTAGGCTACAAGCAAAGCAATTATCTTACCCAGTGTACTCTCTCGCTGCCCCATCTGTTAGCATTTGTAATAATATCCACATAGTATAACAAATAACAAGAGTCTTTTCATTCTTATTATATATTTAAGAGGTACCTTCATTTTTCTTACCTGTATTGAAGTAATAGAAGCTGAATGTCCCTGAAGGACAGCAATTGGTGCACAGGTTCGAAGACACCAGACTCTTACAACTTTATCACAGCTGCCTGCGGCAATGAGAGTATTTTCATAGTTAACAGCCATGTCAGAAATTTCAGCAGAGTGCCCGCGAAGTGTAGCAAGGAGACGTCCATCATCTGTAGCCCAAATTTTCACCAAGCAGTCATCTGAACCCTACAGTATTACAAAGACAGACAATATATAATAAAGCAGACATTCACCATTCCTCACCTATCTTCCTGCCACCAGTTACTTCTAAGCCTTTAATCTTAATAAGAGTGTAATAGATATGTTTATATATATGTATATATATATGTTACAAATCCAGTACCAAATATAAATATCTAAATAATCATATTGGCAAAGCATTTCACAAAACACTAGTATTTGTTAAGGTGTCAAAAGTACTACCAATCCTGAAAATTCAAAATGCTATTAACTGATTTTTAACTGATTTGACATTAAGTATCCCTCTAATCATTTTTGTCCTTAAAACTGACAGTCTTTCCATTACTTGTATATTTTTCCCATAAATACATTTTAACTTGAATTTATCAGTATATATAAGACTGTTTTAATAAAAGTTCTATGTTGAATTTCCTAATAAGAAAGGACTCTAATAAAATGTAATTCTAAACCAATTAATATATATTTAGTAATTAGATTTATTTATAAGTGCCATCATCTTCATTATTATCATTGATATCAAATTACTTATGCAATGCATTTAAAGTAAAAAAATCAATAATGAGCTCCAAGAAATTTAACTTTTTAAAATGCAAAGCATTTCCACTGTGGTAGAATTTAAATATATTAAAAAATTATGTCATCATCTAAATAATTCTGAATTGATTTAGTACTAAAACAATATAACAGTGTTATCTTAAAAATAATGAGCCCTTGGATGCATTGGTGGGAAAATAAACAAGGACAGAACTAAATATCCAAACTGAAGTCAATAATATTAGAATTAAGGGACCTACACTTTAATAATCTAAACTCAAAGGGGCCTGTTACCCTGGCAGGCCAGGGGGCAAAGGGTGGTGGTATAGGATGCACTCTGGGTCCATTAATGGAGGTAGGTTGACACTGGTGGTGGGAAGGGCTCTAATTCATTGTATATCTAAAATTCAACTATGAAGGACTCTGTAGATCACAATTGTTTCAATAAAATAAAATTTTAAATAAGAAAAAATGAGCCCTAAATTTTACTCAATAACATGTGAAACATGTGTTTAATAAAAAATCTTTTTAGATTTATTTTTGAGGCAATGAGTTTATAAGAGTGAAAGTGTTTATAAAGTAAATGGACTACTTCAGCCCACTACACCATCCAATTTGTAAAAATCCATGATCAGAGTCTAAGGGATTACCTCAAATTTAAAATAAATGAGTGTGAAATAAGACAAAGAGATCTAAAATAACTGTCCTCTTCATTTTATTGTATAGTTCAACTATTCAATAAAAATATGGTGTAATTACTATTTAAGCACAATTGGCAGTGATCACACTGTTAAAAATCTTAAGTGCATTTTTTGGGGAGGACCACACCTGTAGGCACTCGGGCATTACTCCTGGCTCTATACTCAGAAATCACTCTTGGCAGGCTTAGCAAACCATTTGGGATGTCCAGGATCAAACATAGGTAGGTTAAGTGCAAGGTAAAGGCCCTATCCACTGTGCTATAGTTTTGGCCTGTGTAAGGGCATTTTAAGAAATGTTTGGTATATAATACAAGAGGCAATCTGACAAGTTAAATTTTTAATCAGATTTAAAAATGAGAGGGTATGGTGTTAAACATAAAATATAATTTAACTTCTAGTCTCTTCGTTGCATTCATACATCTAAAAGTATTAATGCATTACAATACATAATTCAATGTGATAAAGTCTATCTTAAATTGTTCTAAATCTCTAAAATGTTACAGCATTTATTTAACTCACAGTGAAAATTCTTCTCCCACTTCGGTCAAATGCTACACAGTAGACTGATGATAGGTGTCCCAGAATTCTTTTATGCATCTTAATGTGCTGGTATGAAGATGAAGGGAAAATATGGCTGAAGCGACTACATCCAGTTAATTGTCTGGCAGAGGTGATATTCACTAGAAAACATAAAACAGAATATGCTCTTTTGAAAATCTAAAATAGGAAAAAAAACTTCATTAAGTCAAACCATGAATATTAGGAGAGAAAATAATACACACATCAGATTTAGACCCAGTAAGAAAATGGTACATGCATCACAGATAGTCCCTGTATGTCTAAATTTTCAATTCAGGATATTATGAACATAAGTTCACAGACATCAAGAACTAAGGATTGTCCATCTCTGAAATAAAAAAGTCTGATTTTCTTTTCCCTTATTTTGGTTATTCAAAGTATAATTTTCAGTTGCCTTCATTGGTATATAACAAAAAACTTGTAATTTTATTTTTAATTTTTATTTCATTAAGGAATCACTATTTAGGGGACAGAGCAATAGCACAACAGCAAGACATTTGCCTTACATGCAACCAAACCCATATGGTCCCTGGTTTGATTCCTGGCATCCCATATGATACCCAGAGTCTGCCAGAAGCAATTTCTGAGCACAAAACCAGGAGTAACCCCTGAGTGCCACCGGGTGTGACCCAAAGACCAAGAACCAAAAACCAGAATGAAAAAAGAAGCACTATATAAAGTTCTTGATAGTGCGGATATAGGCACACAATATTTTGACATCAATCCTACCAACAATATCAACTTCCCTTCACCATTATTCCCTCTCATCAGCCTCACTTATCTTCTATCTTTTTTTTGTTTGTTTTTGTTTTTGTTTTTGGGTCACACCCAGCAGTGCTCAGAGGTTATTCCTGGCTCCAGGCTCAGAAATTGCTCCTGGCAGGCACAGGGGACCATATGGGGCACCAGGATTCGAACCGATGACCTCCTGCATGAAAGGCAAATGCCTTACCTCCATGCTATCTCTCCGGCCCCACTTATCTTCTATCTTGAGAGTCACATTTCAATGTTATTTGGCTAGGGTGTTCTCTTTTTAGGTCTAGTATATTCTTGTTGGGTTTCAGTCTGGTTGACCTATCAAGTGTTGACTATGCCATGTTGAGATCTCCCACAATTATTGTGTTGTTATTGATATTATTTTTCAGATTCGTCAACAATTGTATTAAATATTTTGCTGGCCCCTCATTCAGTGCATATATGTTTAGGAGAGTGATTTCTTCCTGCTGTACATATCCCGTGATTAATACAAAATGTCCATCTTTGTCCCTTACAACTTTCCTGAGTATAAAGTTTGCATCATCTGATATTAGTATGGCCACTCCAGCTTTTAATGGGTGTTGTTTGCTTGGATGATTTTCCTCCAACCTTTTATTTTGAGTCTATGTTTGTTCTGACTGTTCAGGTGTTTCTTGTAGGCAGCAGTAAAGTTGGATTGAGTTTTTTGATCCATTTAGCCACTCTGTGTCTCTTAACTGGTGCACTTAGTCCATTGACATTGAGAGAAAGAATTGTCCTGGGATTTAGTGCCATCTTTATATCAAAGTTTGGTGTGTCTGTTGGTCAGTCTTGTCTTAAAGCAGGTTTTTCAGTTTTTCTTTTAGGACTAGTTTTGAGTCTGTAAGTTTCTGAGCTGTTGTTTGTCTGTGAAACCATGTATTGTTCGTTCAAACCTGAAAGTGAGTTTTGCTGGGTGCAGTATTCTAGGCAAAGCATTTATTTCATTGAGTTTTGTCACTATGTCCCACCACTGCCTTCTGGCCTTGAGTGTTTCTGGTGACAGGTCTGCAGTAAATCTCAAGGATGTTCCCTTGAATGTAGTTTCTCTTTTCAATCTTGCTGCTTTCAGAATTCTGTCTCTATCTGTGGGATTCGTCATTGTGACTAGGCTGATTCTTGGGGTGTTTTTTCTGGGGTCTCTTTTAGTTGATACTCTTCGGGCATGCAGGGTTTGATCGCATGTATTCATTAGCTCTGGTAGTTTCTCTTTAATGATGTTCTTGACCATTGATTCTTCCTGGAGATTTTCTTCCTGGGTCTCTGGGACTCCAATAATTCTTAAGTTGTTTCTGTTGAGCTTATCATAGATTTCTATTTTCATCTGTTCCCATTCTTTGAGTAATTTTTCCATTGTTTGATCATTTGCTTTAAGGCTTTTTTTCCAATCTCTTCTGCTGTATGGAGTTGTTATTAATCTCATCTTCCAGTGTACTAATTCTAACCTCAGCTGCTGTTAACCCGTGGGAAAGCTCATCCATGTTTTTCTTCAATTCATCTACTGAGTTTTTCAGACCTGTTATTTGACCTAAAATGTCAGTTTGGAGTTTTTTCATTTCTATCTTAATATTCTCTTGATTCTTATTATTGTTCTCTTCTATACTTTCTTTGAGTTCTTTGAACATCTTCCATATTTCGACTCTAAACTCCTTATCTGAGAGACTGACCAGATGGTTGGCCATGTTCTGGCCATCTGAGTTGCCGTCTTCATTCTCTATGTCTGGCGCTGGCCTGCGTTGTTTCCCCATTGTCACACTTGTATTGTGGGTTTTTCTAATTGTTGTGGTTATATTCATTGGCTCCTCTGGCTCCTCCCTCTCTGGGCATATCAATTCACCTCCAGGGAAGGCTCCAGGGAAGGCTAGCCATGTGCAGATGAAGCCACACACTGGATAAAATCAGGCTCTAGGGAAGACTAGCCATGCGCAGATGAAGCCACACACAGGATGAAATCAGGCCAAGAATGTAGCACAGCACAGGAGACAGTCAGAAATAGGTGCTGGCATCTGAGTTCCAGCAGAGTTCAGCAGCTTCCCCCTTTCTGGGCATATCAACTCACCTCCAGGGAGGGCTCCAGGGAAGACTCCAGGGAAGGCTAGCCATGTGCAGATGAAGCCACACACTGGATGAAATCAGTCTCTAGGGAAGGCTAGCCATGCACAGATGAAGCCACACACAGGATGAAATCAGGCCAAGAATGCAGCACAGCACAGGAGACAATCAGAGATAGGTGCTGGCATCTGAGTTCCAGCAGAGTTCAGTGTCTTCCCCCTTTCCGGGCCTATCAACTCACCTCCTGGCTAGGGTTTCTAATATATTTAGTATTGTCAAGTGTGATTGGATATTTAGTTATAAAAATCTCCTATGAAGGTGGGGTGCAGGGGTGGGGTGGGGAAAAAAAGTCTCCTATGACACCAGTGAAACCAAGGCCCCAGAAGCCTGTTCCTCATTAGTTAGGTAAATAAGAAGAAATAAAAACATTTTAAAATAAAGATTATTTGGTTTCATATGTTTTGATTTTTACCATCTTAATTTTATTTTTAATTTAATTTTTATTTTATTTTTAATAAATTATTTAACTAAATCACCATGAGATAGTTACAGCTTTGTGTATTATCTATTTTCAGTCATACAATGTTCAAAACCCATTCCTATACTAGTGCATAATTTCCCAACATCAATTACCCCAGTTTCCCTCTCCCCTGCCAGCTTTTGTGGCAGATATTTTTTCTCCCTCTATCTCGCTGTCCTCTTTATTTCCTTTTAGACATTGTGGTTTGCAAAATTATTACTAAAGGGGTATGATGTATATCATATCACATCTCCTCTCAGCACCCAGCTCTTGATCAGAGTGGTTATTTCAAAATACCATCGTCTGTGGGGGTAATTCTGTGGGTTCTCAGCTTGCAGTTTCACACAAGAAATCAGGCAGAGTCATGGAAAAATGATATATTTTCAGCCAGGGGTTGCTGAGCAGCTTCGTAGACCTTCCTGAGCCAGTAAAGCTTCTCTGCTGCTTTCCCTGCCACTTTTATTAGCCAGAGTTTAATGTAAATCACTGAGGGTCAGGGTTGACATAATTAAGGGTACTTGTGCTAATTAACTCAGAAAAGATGAAAGTAAAAAGTGATTTTAAAGATGTATGCAACAATTGTCATAGTGGGGAAGTGCATTAGGGCAGAGAAGTAATCATATTAATTTTCATAATTGTATGCAATACACTTAAATATAAAAATTACATATATTTCTCCAGTATTTTAATTGTCAGCCTCAAAGTAAGGTCACCATTCACACACACCTCATCACATAAATACTTAGGAAAAACATAAATCATTTTGTTCACATAATGTCAAACAAATAGCAATGTAAATATCTTCTGCATTTCACAAAAATTAAAAGCTGAGTTTTTGGTGGGACAATCAATGTATAATCATGTATTATATGTTATAAAACAAGAACCAAAAGAAAGTAGGGGCTAGAGTGGAACAACAGGTAAGACATTGACAAGTCTGACCACCAGGAATGATCCATGAGTGCATAAATAGGAGTAGGCTCTGAGCATTTGTGACTCAAAAAATACAAAAAAGGGAAAAAAATAAGACTCAAAGGGATATGAGAGTGGAAATGAGAAAACTTCAAACAAATATAACAGGACTAAAATACATTTTCATAGGTGAAATGAAAAAAAATCACTGGAAGACCTCTGCTGCTGAGAACAAAATCAGTGATTTGAAGATGACCTATATAATACCTTGCTACAACAAAAGTTGGAACAGAATCTTACAATAAATGAAAACATGGAAAAATTCTCAAAATAAGCCAATAGATGACAAAAGATCATTGGGATAAATTCAACATGAACCACATAATATTCATTGGGGTCCTGAGAGCCAAGAGAAACACCTATAAAGAAGCAACAAAGAAGTCATTGCTGAGAAGTTCCAAAAGCTGAAGACCACCCAAATACTGGATGGTAGAGTACCAGTTAAAAGAGACCAAAGGGCCAGAGATAGCACAGCTGTAGGGCATTTGCCTTGCACGTAGCCGAGCCAGGAAGGACGTGAGTTCTATTTCTGGCATCCATTATGGTCCCCCAAGCCTGCCAGGATCGATTTCTGAGTGCAGAGCCAGGAGTAACCCCTGATAGCCACTGGGTGTAGCCCCAATACCATAAATAAATAAATAAATAAATAAATAAATAAATAAATAAATAAATAAATAAATAAATAAATAAATAAATAAATAAATAGACCTAAATAAAAGCACCCCAAGGTGCATGCTAGTCACAATGATGAAAATCTCAGATATAGAGTATTTAAAGCAACTTGATCAGAAAGAGAAATTACAAAGAAGTACTCTTAAGAATTATATCATGGGGCAAGAGAGATTGGATGGAGGTAAGGACTTTCATGCAGAAGGTCACTGGTTTGAATCCCAGCATCCCAAATGGTCCCCCGAGCCTGCCAGGAGCGATTTCTGAGTGTAGAGTCAGGAGGAATAAATAAGTAAGATCAATAAATCAATAAATCACTACCAAGACATACAAAGAAATAGAGAATCCTAACAAACCAAACCAGAAACAAAATGGATACATCACACCAGAAAGCACAGAAATTCAAAGGATCATCAGAAATTACTTTGAAAACCTCTATGATGCAAAACGCTATACCAAGAAGAAAGGGATAAAATCTTAAACTCAAATAATCTCCAAGACTGACACAAATAATCAGTAATTCCTGAGGCCCCCCACTATTAAGGGAATCTAAATTATAATCAAAAGTTTTCCCAAAAACAAAAGCACAGTCCAGGATGTATTCACTAGTGATGTCTTTCAAGCCTCTAAAGAAGTTCTATGTACTGTCAAATCTTTGTATGACCTTTTAGGAAACTAAAATGTACAAATAGCAAATAAATTTTAGCAATTTGTCAAAAAGAATACATACACCATGACCAAGTAAGATTCATCCCTAGGATGCAAAGATAGTTTTACATACAAACATCAATCAACATAACACACCATTTGAATAAAAGAAAGTTAAAAAATATAATCCTATCAATAGATACAGAAAAGAATTTAATAAAGTCCAGAACTCACTTATGACAAAATCTGCAAAAAAAATGGAAATTGAAGGAAATGTTCATAATATAACTAAGCCATTTACAGTAAATAAAAATACTCAATGGGGAAAAACTAAAAACTTTCACTGCAAGATTAGACACAAGATAAGTAGCACTTCCATCCATTATAGAACTCAAAATACTTGCCACAGCAATTAAGCAAGTAAAATATATCAAGGTCATCCAGAAAGAAGAGGAAGTGAAGTTCTCACTATTTGTGAATAATATAATACTATATTTAGAAAAACCTAAAGATTCTAAAAAGAAGCTTCTAGAAACAACAGGTTTTTATAGTGAAAAGGCAGGCTAAAATTAGCATACAAAAGTGCAATGCTTTTGTATAAACAGATAATGAAAAGAATAAGGTGATACTAACAAAGCAACACAATTCAAAACTGTGCCTCAGAATCAAGTTCCTTGAAATCAGCTTAAATAAAAGGGGAAGAAAAGAAAGAAAAAGAAAACTACAAAAAATACTTCAATAAATATAAGATAACATAAAAAAATGAAAACACATTCACTCCACATGAATGCCAATGGAATAACATAATTAGATAGCAATACTTCCTAAATCATTCTATGATGCCCTGAGTAAGGATACCTATGATGATTTTCAAACAATGATCAAACACTTCTAAAATTCATATGAAATATTTATCTCCTTAAATACATAAGCAATCCTTGGAAGAAAATAGAGAGATCAGTCACCCCATCTTCCAATTCTATGGAAGCAGTAATTATTAAAATGCATGGTATTGGAATAAAGACAAATTCTCAGATCAGTGGAATATAACTGATTATCTTGAGAGATCCCAACATATCAAAAAAGTTAATTTTAGATAAGGAAGCAAAACATATGAATTGTAGCAAGGAAATGATCTTTAATAAATGGAGCTGGGAAAACTGGTCAATACAGGAAAATGAACTCAGACCACTTGCTAATAAAAGTCACAAAATTCAAATTAAAACGCATTGAAGACCTTAATATTAGACTTGTAATTATGAACAAAAATAAGATATCTCATGAAATTGCAGATAATTGCATTTCAAAGGATCAACCTCTAATATAACAAGATGAAAAAAAGAAAAACAAATAGGCATGTGTTAAACTAAGAATAGCATATTTTAAAAAATAACTAGGTGGGGCCAGAGAGATAGCACAGAGGTAGTGCATTTGCCTTGCAAGCACTGACCCAGGACTAATGGTGATTTGAATCCCAGCATCCCATATGGTCCCCCGTGCCTGCCAGGAGTGATTTCTGAACAGCGAGCGAGGAGTAACCCCTGAGCATTGCCGGGTGTGGCCCAAAAACCAAATAAATAAATAAATAGGCATGCACACTTCAACACAGATGCCATCTCAACCTTCAAATCACTGGGACCCACTTGACCAGGAAGAGACCATGGAATGCATGAGAATTGGAGGTGTGGTGATCCTTCCCAAAGGGTGGGACCGAAAAAAATTCCAGGCTACTCTGCTTTAATTCGTGACTGTGCACAATTCCTAGTCGATGAATACCAGCACAAAATATAGAAAACACTACACTACAAGTGTGACAATGGGGAAACAATACAGGCTACCAACATGCAGAGAGAATGATGATGGCAGTTCTGATGACCCAAAAAGGGCCGACCACCAATTTAGACTCTCAAATGAGAAGTTTAGAAAAGAAAGCATGGAACAAACTGAAAGAACCAAAAGTAAGAATTAAGAAATTAAGAAATAATTATATGAAAATAGCAATGAAAAAACTCGAAACTGAAATAACAAGACTGGATAAACATGGTAGGTGAAATGAAAACCTCGTAGGAAAGCCTCTCTAACAGAGTAACAGCAGCTGAGGAGAGAGTCAGTGAGCTGTAAGTAAGATGAATAACAACACCATGTAACAGAAAAGATTGGGAAAGAGATTTAAAACAAAGGACCAGACAATGAAAAAATCATTAAAGAATGTAAAGAGATGAAAACAGAAGTCTTTGATAAACTAAGCAGAAACAACATAAGAATCATTGGAGTCCCAAAGACCCAGAAAGAAAATCCCCATGAAGAATCAACAGTCAAGGATATCACTGCAGAGAAATTCCCAAAGCTAAAGGGTGCATGCAATGAAATGCTGCAAGCTGAAAGCGTACCAGCAAAAGACATCCAGAGAAAAGCACCCCAAGATACATCCTAGAAAGGAACTCTCATTCACTGCTAGTGGGAATGTCATCTTTTCCAGCCTTTATTGAAAACAATATGGAGTTTCCTCAAAAAACTATAAATTGAGCTCCATATGATCCAGCTATACCACTCCTAGGGATATACCCGAGGAACACAAAAACACAATACAAAAATCCCTTCCATACACCTATATTTATCGCAGTGCTATTTACAATAGCCAGACTCTGAAAACAACCAAGATGCCCTTCAACAGATGAATTGCTCAAGAAACTGGGGTGCCTATACCAATGGAATATTGTACAGCCATCAGGAGAAATGAAATCATAAAATTTTCCTATACATGGATGGACACAGAAACTATTATGCTGAGTGAAATAAGTCAGAGGGAGAGAGAGAGACACAGAATAGTCTCATTTATCTATAAGTTTTTGTTTTTTGTTGTTGTTGTTGTTGTTGTTGTTTGGATTTTGGGCCGCACCCGGCGGTGCACAGGGGTTACTTCTGGATGTCTGCTAAGAAATAGCTCCTGGCAGGCACGGGGCATCATATGGGACACCGGGATTCGAACCAACCACCTTTGGTCCTGGATCGGCTGCTTGCAAGGCAAACACCGCTGTGCTATCTCTCCGGGCCCCCCAAATTTTTTTTTTGGTTTTTGGCTTTTGGGCCACACCCGGTGGTGCTCAGGGGTTACTCCTGGCTGTCTGCTCAGAAATAGCTCCTGGCAGGCACGGGGGACCATATGGGACACCGGGATTCTAACCAACCACCTTTGGTCCTGGATCAGCTACTTGCAAGGCAAACGCCGCTGTGCTATCTCTCCGGGCCCATAATAAATGCTTCGCCTAGAATACTGCACCCAGCAAAACTCACTTTCAGGTTTGAAGGAACAATACATGGTTTCACAGACAAACAACAGCTCAGAAACTTTACAGACCCAAAACTATTCTTAAAAGAAAAAGTGAACGGCCTACTTTAAGACAAGACTGACCAACAGACACACCAAACTTCTATAGAAAGATGGCACTAAGTCCCAGGACAATTCATTCTCTCAATGTCAATGGACTAAAGGAACCAGATTTAATATATAACATTTTGTCACCTTTCAGCACCAGTTCTTCCTTCTGATTGAAAAAATTAAGATCTAAAGTAGTTAAGTGTCTTGTTTAACATCACAGAGCAAACAAATGAAAGACCCTAAATTCAACCTAAGTCTTCTTATTCTCTCACTTTCCAATGCTATATAATGATATAATGATATTATAGAAAATACAATCTGCAATTAGTGGCAAAAATTCCTTATATTTCCAACTTTATCTCCACTTACAAAAGTTACTGAATGGAATAAGAAAATCATTTATCACAGGATCAATAGCACAGCAGGTAGAGCATATGCCTTGCACACAGCAAAACCAAGTTCAATTCCCAGCATCCCATATGGTCCCTTAAGCCTGCCAGGAGCAATTTCTGAGTACAGAGCCAGGAGTAATCCCTGAGCACCACTTGGTTTTGTCCAAAACAAAAAAGTCATTTATTAAATTAGGTTCTACTGAAAAGATCAACATAATCTAAAAGTATTCTGAGAGTCAAATCAGAGCTGCTATTCCATTCATTCCTATTTAAAATGGAGACAAGTTTTTACACTAAAATTATTTTACACTGTCACAAAACTTTGAAATGGTATCAGAAAATATTACTCACTAAAATGTAAGATTTTCAATTCAACAGGCTCAATCAGAAAAGCCCACAAATACAATTAATTAATAAAATTGCTGTGTCCTTGAAGCTTACCACAAAGAGTGGTGAGTACAGTTAGAGAAATAACTACACTAACAACTACCATGACAATAGTAGTGAGTAGGAGAAATAGAATGCCTGTCTTAAATACAGGCAGGGGGTGGGGGAGAAGAAAGTTGGGAGAGCATTGCTGGTGGGTAGATTGCACTGGTGAAGGGGTGTTCTTTTTTTATAACGGAAACCCAAATACAAACATGTTTGTAATTATGGTGCTTAAATAAATACATTATTTAAAAATTGCTGTATCTTGATCATATTCTTTTAAAAAATTCAAAAAAAGATGTGTTAGATGAAAACCTATCTAGAACTGAGTATATATATCATAAAATTCCATCCTCCCCCCAAAAAAGCTATAGGGTCTGAAGAAACAGAGCAAAACAGGCAAAACTTTAACAGGAGCATCTTTGTAAGTCAAAAACTTCATTTCCAGACCTGGATCAGTGCACCAGAAAAGGAGAGGCATCTTCTGCCAAGTCCTCTAAAATTGAAGCAGACACACAGAGCCACAGCAGGGTCCTCATTTTGACTCAAAAGGACCATTACTGCTCAGGAAAGCACCCCTGGAACAGTGCATGCTTAGCAGCCAACTATTTCTTCCAGTCACTCAACAACCCAAATACACAATAAACACTTACAGACTGATATAGTAACAATATAAAAGCAAAACAATACTGGTAAGATAATAAGTTAAGGAGGTAGCTCCGAAGTCACAACCAATATCACCCAGCTATATAACCTCTCTGTTAAGAACTTTAGAGACAAAGTGTTGAGAATATTCAAGGAATTCAAACAACAGGCTGCTAATAAGACTAAAGAGGATATAAAAAGCAGAAATGAGAGACTTCAAACAGAAATGACAAAACTGAAAAACTTGGTGGGCAAAACAAAAATCTTAGTGGATGAAATGAAAAACTCACTGGAATGCTTCATCAATCAAGGAACAGCTGCTGAAAACAGAATCAGCTCAAAGATGAGTTAGATATGTAAGATTCCCAAATAACAATAAGAAAAAGAATATAGTCTTAAAGAACAATGGACAAGAAAACTGTGATATCAATTCAAGAAGAACAACACAGAAACATCAACATTGCAAAGAGCCAAAATGGCAAACCCTATGAAAAAACAATAAAGATATCATTACGGAAAAGATCCCAAAAATATAGAGCATTTGTACTCACATCCTGGATCACAAATGATACCATGTAAAAGAGATCCAAATAAAAATACTCCAATACACATCCTAATTATATTGATGTAAACCACTGACATAATATACTGTACATTGCACAAACAAAGAAGGAAATCAAATATAATGGAGCATCCTTAAGATTTATAGCAGATATACCAAAAGCTATGCTCCAGACCCAAATAAAATTGTGGGACAGAGTAAACAAATTCAAAATACTATGAACAGTCATATAATCGTTCAGAAATAAAGGAATGATAGACATGATGAATTCCACAAAGACACATAAAGAAAATTACATAAATAATCATCCTAGTTTCATTCCCAGGCTCCGAATCCGCAGCCTAAACAGTTGGGCCCCTTCCTTATCCAGCATTTAATGGGCCTAACCATGAGGCAAAGAAGCCTAAGAGCTTCGTCTTATCTTGTCCTTGGCCACAGAGAACAGCATACTCCTTGGAACCATATCTTGTATACCATTTGGGACACCAAGTACTCTGAGCACACAGTAGCTCTCAAGTGATAAATTGTTTCCTGTCTAAAGCCTGCTTTGCCTAATACATATAAGGAGATCCTTTGTCTGTAATAAACAGAATCTGCTTTACATCCAAAAAAAATCATCCTAGAGTCTGGGTCGCCAGCATCATTGCTAAGGATGCCTGAGTGCTGTGGGTTTGAGACCAACCTCAGCACAGAATCCCTGATGGTAACTGAGAGACTGAGGGGCCCTGGACACACCTAAATAGGGTTGAGTCCAGGTCGCCGACATCACTACTAAGGGCGCATGAGCACCGAGGGTTTGGGATCAACCCCAGCACAGAATCCCCGAAGAAAGTTGAGAGACTGAAGAGCCCTGGACAGGCCCGAACAGGGTGAGTCTGAGTCGCTGACATCATTGCTGAGGGCCCCGAGTTTGGGACCAACCCCAGCACAGAATCCCCGAAGGAAGCTGAGAGACTGAGGGGCCCTGGACACGCATAAACAGGGTGAGTTCAGAATGCCAACATCATTGCTGAGGGCGCCGGAGCACTGCGAGTTTGGAAACAACCCCAACAAAGAGCGCATCTCTAGCAAATGAACACCACCATAAAGCGGAGAAAAAAAAGCAAGCGTGACAATGGGGAAACAACACAAACCAACATCAGAAATATTAAATGAAGACGGCAGCTCTCCTGACTCGAAAAATGCAACCACCTAATTTAGCCTCTCAGATAAGGAGCATAGAGTAGAAATGTGGAGGATATTCATAGAACTCAAAGAAAGAAGAGATCGAGCTGAAAAGACCCCAAAGACAGAAATTAGAAAACTCCAGACTGAAATAACAGAACTGAAGAACTCAGTAGGTGAAATAAAACAATCAATAGAAAGCCTCTCCAACAGAGTAACAGAAGCTGAGGACAGAATCAGTAAGCTGGAAGGTGAGATACAAAACAACTCTATACAGCAGAAAAGTTTGGGGAAAAAAAACCTCAAAGCAAATGATCAGACAATGAAAAAAAAATACTCAAGGAATGTGAGCAGATAAAAATTAAAGTCTTTGATTAGTTCAACAGAAGCAACATGAGAATCATTAGAGCCCCATAGACCCAGGAAGAAAATCCCCAGGAAGAATCAACAGTTAAGGACATCATTACTGAGAAACTCCCAGAGCTAAAGACAGCATGCAACCAAATCCTGCATGCATGAAGAGTACCAGCTTAAAGAGACCAAAAAAAGCACCCCAAGACACATCCTAGTAACAATGACAAATCACACAGGCACGAATACTGAAAGCAGCAAGGTCAAAGGAGAAATTAAATTCAAAGGAGCATCCTTAAGATTTAGAGCAGGCCTGTCACAAGAAACCCTCGAGGCCAGAAGGCAGTGATTGGATATAGTGAAAAAAACTCAATGAAATGAATGCTTCACTTAGAATACTACACCCAGCCAGACTCACTTTCAGGTTTGAAGGAAGTAAACATGACTTCATGGATAAACAACAACTCAGAAACTTTACAGACTCAAAACCAGCCCTACAAGAAAAGGTGAAAGGTCTACTTTAAGAAAAGCAAGACCAACAAATACACCAAACTTCTACACAAAGATGACACTAGATCCCATGACAATTATCTCTCTCAATGTCAATGGACTAAATACACTTGTTAAGAGAAACAGAGTGACAAAATGGATTAAAAAAAGCTGAATCCAGGGGGTGGGGAAAATAAAAAAAAAAAAGCTGAATCCAATGTTTTGCTACCTACAAAAAAAAACATCTGAATAATCAAAACAAGCATACACTCAAAATCAAAGGCTGGAGAAAAAATGATCCAAGCAAACAACACCCTTAAAATAAAACTGGAGTGGCCATATTAGTATCAGATGAAACAAACTTTAGACTCAGAAAAGTTATAAGAGAAAAGATGGTCATTTTGTACTAATCAAAGGATATGTACAACAAGAAGAAATCACACTACTAAACATATGTGCACCCAAATATTTGCACCCAAATGTGCAAAATATTTCAAACAACTCTTGACAAACCTGAAAGAAACTATCAATACCAGCACAATAATGGTGGGAAATCTCAACACTGCCCTGACACCTCTTGATAGATCAACCAGGTTGAAACACAACAAGAATGTACAGCTTTGAAAAGAGAAATGGAAAAAAATGGACAAGTAGATACATATAAGGCACTCCATCTTCAGAAAATTGGATACACATTCTCCTCCAATGCACATGGGTCATTCTCCAGGATAGACCACATGCTGGTCCATAAAACATATCTCCATAAAGTCAAGATGATAGAAATTATACAAACTACCTTCACAGACCACAAGGCTCTGAAATTAAATGTAAACTACAAAGAAACACAGAAGAAAAATGTTAACACCTGGAAACTAAACAGATCACTACTGAACAACCAGTGGGTCAGAGATGAAATCAAAAAGGAAATCAAAACATTCCTGGAAACAAATGACAATGAAGACATAAATTGTCAGAATTTATGGGACACAACAAAAGCAGTACTAGAGAAAAATTTATAGCCTTGCAAACACACATCATAAAGGAAGAAGAGGCCAATATAAAAAGCTTAATGACGCAGCTTTCAGAACTAGAAAATGACCAACAAAAGGAACCAAAAATAGGTAGGCAGAAGCAAATAACAAAGCTTAGAACAAAAATCAATAAAATGAAAATCCAGAAAACAATTCAAAAAATAAGGAAAGCAAAAGTTGGTTCTTTGAAAAAATAAACAAGATCAATAAGCCACTAGCAAAACTCACAAAGAAACGGAGTGAGAGAAATCAAATATACTGGATCAGAAAAGAAAAGGAGATCATCACTGATACAGCAGAGATTCAAAAGGTAATGAGAGACTACTTTGAGAAACTATGCCACAAAACATGAAAACCTGGAGAAAATGGATAAATTCTTGGACACTTATAATCTTCCAATGTTAAACCAGGAAGATCTAGCACAGCTAAACAGATATATCACTACTGGGGAAATTAAAATGGTCATTGGAAATCCTAAAGACTCTACCACAAAGCTTCTAGAAACACTAGGTTCATTTGGTAAAGTGGCAGGCTACAAAATTAGCACGCAAAAATCAATGGCCTTCTTATACACCAATAATGATAGAGAAGAAATGGACTTTAAAAAAACAACCCAGGGGCTGGCGAGGTGACACTAGAGGTAAGGTGTCTGCCTTGCAAGCGCTAGCCAAGGAAGGAAAGTGGTTCAATCCCTAGTGTCCCATATGGTCCCCCACAGCCAGGGGCAATTTCTGAGCGCTTAGCCAGGAGTAACCCCTGAGCATCAAACGGGTGTGGTCTGGAAAACCAAAAATTTTTTTTAAAAAATTAAAAAACAACCCAATTCACATTAGTGTCATACAAACTCAAATACCTTAACTAAATAGATGAAGAACCTCTACAAAGAAAACCACAAAACCCTGCTTCAAGAAATAAAAGAGGGCACAAGGAAATGGAGACACATACCCTGCTCATGGAATGGCAGGATTAACACAATTAAAATGGCAATACTCCCCAAAGCATTGTACAGATTAATGCAATCCCACTAAAGATACCCATGGCATTCTTCAAAGAAATGGATCAAACACTCCTGAAATTCATTTGGAACAGACACACACGAATAGCTAGAGCAACCCTTGGGAAAAAGAGTATGGGAGGCATCACTTTCCCAAATTTTAAATTGTATTACAAAGCTATACTCATTAAAACAGCTTGTTACTGGAATAAAGACAGACCCTCAGATCAGGGGAATAAACTTGAGTATTCAGAGAATGTGTCCCACATATGCAATCAATTAATCTTTGATAAAGGGACAAAAAATGCAAAATGGCGCAAGAAAAGCCTCTTTAACAAGTGGTCTTGGAGCAACTGGTCAGCTGCTTGCAAAAAAGCAAACTCCATCTAACACTATTCACAAAGGTCAAATGAAAATGTATTGAAGAACTGGATATCAGACCCCAAACCATAAGGTATATTGAACAACATGTAGGAAAAACACTCCATGACATTGAGACTAAAGGCATGTTCAAGGCAGAAACAGCACTCTCCATACAAGTGGAAACAGAAATAAACAGATGGGACTATATTAAGTTGAGAAGCTTCAGTTCCTCAAAGGAAATAGTGTCTACGATACAAAAGCCACTCACAAACTGGGAGAAACTATTCACCCAATATCCATCAGAAAAGGGGCTAATATCTATAATATACAAGTTACTGACAGAACTTAACAAGAAAAAAAATCTAACCCCACCAAAAAATGGGAAGGAGTGAACAGGCAATTTCTCAAAGAAAAAATACAAATGGCCAAAAGGCACATGAAAAATGTTCCACATAACTAATTATCAGGGAGATGCAAATCAAAACAACAATGAAGTACCATTTCACACCACAGAGACTGGTACACATCGCAAAGAATGAGAACAATAAGTGCTGGCGGGGATGTGGGGAGAAAGGCACTCTTATTCACTGCTGGTGGGAATGCAGTCTAGTCTAGCCTTTATGGAAAACGATATGGAGATTTCTCCAAAAACTGGAAATTGAGCTTCCATTTCATCCAACTATCCCATTCCTAAGGATATACCTTAGGAATATGAAAATACAATACAAAAATCCTTTTCTCACACCTATATTCATTAAGCGCTATTTACAATATCCAGACTCTGGAAACAACCAAGATGCCCTTAAACAGATGAATGGCTAAAGAAACTGTGGTACATGCACACAATGGAATATTATGCAGCCATCAGGAGAGATGAAGTCACGAAATTTTCCTATACATGAATGAACATGAAAACTATTATGCTGAGTGAAATAAGTCAGAGGAAGAGAGAGACACAGACACTTATCTATAGGTTTAAAAGACATTATTGTAATGATACCTAGAGATGAGGGCCAGAAGGACTGGCTCCTGATATGAAGCTCACTTCATGAAGGGGTGAGTGCAGTTAGAACACTAAAAACTACCATGGCAATGTTAATGAGTGAGAGAAGTAAAATGCCTGTGTCAAATTTAGGCAGATGGTGTGGGTTGAGAGATATGGGGTGAATTGGTGGTGAGAATGTTGCACTGGTGAAGTGGGTGTTCTTTTTGTGACTAAATCCCAACTACAGTCATGTTTATAATAAAGATTAAAAAAAGATAGCATGCAATCAAATCCTGCATGCTCTAAGAGTACCAGCTAAAAGAAACCTGAAGAAAAGTACCCCAAGACACATCCTAGTCACTATGAAGAATCCCACAGATACAGATAGTATACTGAAAGCAGCAAGATAAAAAAAAAAGAAATTATATTCAAAAGCGCATCCTTAAGATTTACAGCTGACCTGTCACAAGAAATCCTGAAGGCCAGAAGGCAGCAGGGGGATATAGTGACAAAATTTGATGAAATTAATTCTTCACCTAGAATAATGTACCCAGTTTGACTTACTTTCAGGTTTGAAGGAAATACACATAGCTTCATGGATAAACAACAGCTTACAAACTTTACAGATTCAAAAGCAGCCTTAAAAAAAAAATGAAAGGTCTACTTTTAAGACAAGACAGACAAACAAACACACTAGACTTGTACACAAAGATGACAATAAATCCATGACAATTATCTCTCTCAATGGCAATAAACTAAATGTACCAGTTAAGAGACACAAATAGTCAAAATTGATCAAAAAGCTGAATCCAACATTTTGTTGCCTACAAGAAACACTTCCGATTAGTCAGAACAAACATAGACTCAAAATCAAAGGCTGTAGGAAAATCATGCAAGAAAATATTTCCCTTAAAAAAAACTGGAGTGGGAGCCAGAGAAATAGCACAGTGGTAGGGTGTTTGCCTTGCACATAGCCAATCTAAGACAAATATTTTGATTCCTGGATTGATGGTAATTCAAATCCCGTCATCCCATACGATTCCCATGCCTGCCAGGAGTGATTTTTGAGTGCAGAGGCAGGAGTAACACTGAGCACTGCCGGGTGTGCCCCAAATACCAAAATCCAATTAAAAAAAAGCTGGAGTGGCCATAGTAATTCAGATGACACAAACTTTAGACTCAGAAAATTTCAAAGAGACTGAGATGGACATTTTGTACTAATCTAAAGATATGTACAACAGGAGAAATCACACTTCTAAACATACATGCTCCAAATGAAGGACCAGCAAAATATTTAATACAATTGTTGACCAATCTGAAAGAAGATATCAATAACAACACAATAATAGTGCCCTGTCAACAACACTGCCCTGTCAACCCTTGATAGGTCAACTAGGCTGGAAACCAACAAAATTATACTCTGAGGAGAGATTTAGAAGAATATGTATATGTATATACATATATATATACATATATATGTGTCAGTCCATCCCCATAGAACTGAATACACATTCTTCTCCAATGCACATGAGTCATTCCTTATAACAGACCATATGCTGGCCCATAAAATATATCTGTTAAAAGTCAAGAGGATAGAAATTGTAGACTATCTTCTCAGATCAAAATGCACTTGAAATTTGAAGTGAACTATAAAAAGACAAAAAAGAAAAACTTAAACATCTGAAAATTAAATAGCTCACTAATAAACAACCAATAGGTCAGAGATGAAGTGAAAGAAAAAAATCAAAACGTTTCTGGAAACAAATGACAATGAAGACCATATTATCAGAATTTATGGGACTCAGCAAAAGCAGTACTAAGAAAAAAATTTATAGCTTTTCAACTACATATCAGAAACAATGAAGGGGCCTATGTAAAAAATTATTGACAGCTTTTAAAATTAGAAAAATATCCACAAAAGAAAATATAAATATGTAGGTAAAAGGAAAGAAAAAAGCTTAGAGCAGAAATCAATGAATTGGGGCCCGGAGAGATAGCACAGTGGCGTTTGCCTTGCAAGCAGCCGATCCAGGACCAAAGGTGGTTGGTTCGAATCCCGGTGTCCCATATGGTCCCCCATGCCTGCCAGGAGCTATTTCTGAGCACAGCCAGGAGTAACCCCTGAGCACCGCCGGGTGTGGCCCAAAAACCAAAAAAAAAAAAAAAAAAGAAAAGAAATCAATGAATTGAAAATCCAAAAAAAACAATCAGAAAGATCAAAAAAAGTAAAAGTTGGTTTATTAAAAAAATAAATATGATTGATAAACCACTAGCAAAACTCACAAAGAAACAAAAGAGAGAACTTAATAAACTGGAATAGAAATAACAAGTGGGAGGTATTACAGATACTGCACAGATTCAAAGGATAATCAGAAACTACTTTGAGAAATTACACCACCAAACATGAGAACCTGGAAGAAATGGATAAATTCTTGGACTCTTATAATCTTCCAATGTTAAACCAGGACTATATAGCATATCTAAACATCTCTGTCAGTATTGAGGAAATTAAGATGGTATTCAAAAGTCTTCCCACAAACACAGGCACAGATGGATTCACTAACGAATTCTTTCAAACCTTTCAAGAGAAAATACTACCAATCCTTTTCAGGCTTTTTCAGAAAATTGAAGAATCAGGAACACTCTCAAATAGTTTTTATGAAGCTAACATCACATTAACACCAAAACCAGAGAGAGATGCTGCAAAAAAAGAAAACTACAAACCAATATCCCTGATGAACACGAATTCAAAGATCCTCAACAAAATTCTGACAAAATCGACCCAATGCCTCATCAGGAAGGTCATACACCACAACCAAGTAGGATTCATTCCAGGATTGAAAGGATGGCTTAACATATATAAATCAATCAACATAATACACAGTATCAACAAAAAGAAAAAGAAAAATCTTATGATCATATCAATAGATGCAGAGAAAGTATTTGATAATGTCCAACACCCATTCTTGATCAAATAAGTCTCATCAAGATGGGAATTGAGGGCCCGAAGAGATAGCACAGTGGCGTTTGCCTTGCAAGCAGCCAATCCAGGACCAAAGGTGGTTGGTTTGAATCCCGGTGTCCCATATGGTCCCCCGTGCCTGCCAGGAGCTATTTCTGAGCAGACAGCCAGGAGTAACCCCTGAGCACTGCTGGGTGTGGCCCAAAAACCAAAAAAAAAAAAAAAAAGGATGGGATTTGAAGAAACTTTACTCAATATACTTAAGGCCATTTACCACATGCCAATGGCAAATATTATTCTCAATGAAGATAAATTAAAAGCCTTTCCTGTAAAATCTGGTACAAGACAAGGTCGCCCTTTCTCACCACTACTATTCAACATAGTGCTGGAATTTCTTACCTTAGCAATTAGGCAAGCAAAAGATATCAAATGCATCCAGATAGGAAATGAAGAAATCAAGCTCATTGTGTTTGCAGATGACTTGATACTTGATATATTTAGAAAACCCTAGACTCTACCAAAAAGTTTCTAGAAACAATAGATTCATATAGCAAAGTGGCAGGCTACAAAATTAATACGCAAAAATCAATGGCCTTCTTGTAAACCAATAATGATAGAGAAGAAATGGACATTAAAAAACAATCCCATTCACATTAGTGTCAAACGAACTCAAATATCTTGTAGTCACCTTAACTAAAGAAGTAAAGGACATATACAAAAAACCTACAAAAACCTAATTCAAGAAATAACACCGGACACACAAAAATGGAGACACTTACCCGGCTCATGCTCCAAGAAGGAGGGTGCCTTTCCAGTAGTGATGGATTATTGATCTAAAGACCTTCCCAGGGCCAATAATTTATCATTCACAACAATCCACATCTCTGATATATGACTTAAGCTCCAGTACATCAGATGACAAAAATGTTTATGATGAGTCAGATAGTGCCTCTTTAAACAAAGAGTCTGAAAATGGCTCAACTGTATATTCTCCCACAACCCAAGTCTGGTGTCAGATGGACAAGCTAGTGCTGGCAATTCAGGTCCTGGGCACTGTCAAATGATTCAAGGTCAGTGTTGTCTTATTATAAATTAATGAGTCCTAGAGTTGGTGGGGGAATGGTGAGGCCCCTCTGGGCTCGACCCGGCTCCTGCAGCCTCTATGGTCTGGCAGGTCTGAAGGTTGCAGGGTGAGGACAAAGAGATTCACAAAGCAGTCAGATAAAGTTCCAGGAGTCAACCAGCTCCATTTCACAGTCCCTACCGCCATGTACACCTCCTCACGTGGCCTCTATACTAAGCCTTTGTCCTAGCAGCTACCTCTCTACTCCTTCTGGCTCTCTCGGACTGTTTCCCCCTCAGCTACTTTCTCCAGGCTTTCTAACTAGCTTCCAGGCTGACTAACTCCCTTTCATGATGCTATTCTGCTGCTTCTTTGATGATGCTCAAGTGATAATGCTGAATCTGATGCTGAATCTCTGATAATGATGCCTCTCCTACACGTCTCTCTCAAACTCTCCTTATCCCTTCTCTCTCCTCATGCAGACTCCTCTACCCGCCCATTCCAGATGTGGGCAGTTCTGATCATTCAGGTGCGATAAATAAAAAGTTTGGGGAGAGGATACCCACA